>NW_027556098.1:10085906-10658406 GCF_003287225.1 Phascolarctos cinereus
TGTTTGGACTTTATTATGTAGGAATTGAGGATATTCATTGGAGATTTTGGAGTAGGCAAATGATATTCCTAAAACAGTTCTATAGGAAGAGTAATTCAGCAGAAAGAATTGGATTAATGTAATACTAGGGGCAAGAAGACCAGTTATGGTAATAGTCCAAGGGTCAGATAACTGAGGACTCATACAGGGATGGTAACAATAGAAGATAGTCAATAAACATTTATTAAACACCTACTATATACAAGGCACTGTACTAACCCCTTAAGATTCACACAAAAGAAAGACAGCCTTGCCCTCAAGGAGTTTACAAACTAATAGGGGAGTACAATACACAGAAGTAAGCTGGAATGGGGGATGGTGGAACCATAAAATCAGACATGAGGTTCCTGGCGTCCAAATCAAGCAGAGTAGCTAGTGGGAAATGAAGAGTTGGAAACCCTAAACTCTCTTAATTGGAGGCTTTGGAAAGAATTTATCACTCTGGCTTGGAGCCCTTCAGTCACAGGACAGAGGCATCTGTGGGTTCTGTGGAGTTATTGATCACCAAAGCTGGAACAATCTCTATGATGATGAGATTTCTCGTGATTATCCTGGGGAAAGCATGATACTCGAAAACCAGGCAAAGCAGATGGTGGGAAATGGGATGTCCGTTGAAATATCATTCTGGTGTTTCATATTAGATTTATTAGAAAAGGACATCACTGATGATGAAGGGGATTAACTAGTGTGTTAACAGTCCATCCAGATTACTATTGATCACTGTGATATATCAGCTGTCCTGAAGATGACAATAATGCCAGACATTTATATGGCAGTTTAACATTTACAAAGTACTTACCATATCACATCTCATTTGAGCTTCACAATAACCCTGACAGCTAAGTTCTATTGGGAGTGTTATCCTCCTTCAGCAGATGAGGAAACCAGACCTCAGAGAAGTTAAACAACTTTAGGCCAACTCACATATGTCACAAATGTCTAGCAGGGTTAAACCACCTTGTGTCCTTTGAAGTCATCTCAATTTAACAAATGTTCATTAAGCACATGTTGCATGCTGGGCTAAGTGAAGCGTCCTTGTTCGAAGAAAAGACATAGTTTGGGCAAGACATGAGATATAGAATATAGTCAAGTACACGATCCCTGGGTATTCGATTGCATTCTAATTGGGAGATGTGACGTGCATACAACCATGTATGCAGAGAAATGTGACAGTGTATTAATGAAGTGCATTGAAGCGGTATGTGATGTCCGAAGTGAAGATTTAAGTATCCAGTGCCCTTCCCATCCTCAAAACATCCTAACCACTGTCATGCAAATAAGGCTTCAGTTGGTTGATAACAAATATAGTGCCTGGATGTTTCCCAGCACCCCTCTCCCAGTGTATCCTCTAGAATTGCATTCCCTGCCCTGCATGGTGATAACAGTTCTTATATGAGAACCAGAAAGGACCTTCTGACCAGAAAGGTCCTTAATCCCACACATTAAAATTTGACAGTAGAAACACAGGGATGGGAAGGCATGGGATATCAGGAAGACCTGATTTCACACTTGTTAACTGTGTGACCCTGGGCAAGTCATTTTACCTTTGTTTGCCCGAATTTTCTAATCTATAAAATTTAAGTAGTAGCACCTACCTCCCAGGGTTGTTGTGAGAATCAAATGAGATAATATGTGAAAAATTTTCAATTCTTCATTTCCCACCAGCTGCTCCACTTGGTTTGGACCCCAGAAACATAATTCTGCCTCTCCTCCCTAGCAAAATACCCTCTAGCTTCACCCTTCCTCTCAGATTCAGCTTTCTGCAGCATACTATGTGTATACCTGGCACATAGTAGGTATTATATAAATGATGGTTATTATTATTATTATTATTATTATTATTATTATTATTATTATCATTATTATATGAAAAAGACATAGGATAGCTTAGAAGACAAATGTGAAGAGAGGGTTAAAGCGTTAGGTAAATATCTGCTATTACTGTTTTGGTCTAACAGACTTTGGAGTAAGAGAAGGGCTCCAATCCTGACTGTTGCATATTTTACCTGTGTGTACTTGGGCAAGCTGAAAGTTTTGATATTAACTGATTTCTGAAAACCAGAGCTGCTGCTCAAAACAATTGGCTGAGTGAAATGGGTATTATTATATTCCACAGAAGTTTTTGCATCTGCATAGAACAAATGAATCATCCACTCATTGTGGCCCCTGGGGTCACTGTAATGATCTCAGAGCCTACCCAGATCTCAGTACTCCATGTTTTTCAGCTTTAATGAAATTCACAATTAAGTTCTTGGATTTGTTCCTGTGTAGGTGTAATAGGTTTAGTGGAATTATAAAGGTACCTGAAATGACATTTATTGAAACTTCATTTTGAGCGCTTGCCTCTGCAAATAAGTCACTGTAATATACAGCGCCATTCAAAGTATAATGTGGGTTTCAGATTGAACTTAGAATTAGTGTGTTTGATGGCTGACAACATGTAAGTTCTGGTACGCTTTCATTAGAAAATTTTGTCGTTCTTCCTAAAGCCCAAACTCGATCCGTGTTAACCAATATAATTAAACTGAAGAATAGACTTCTGGTACTCACAAGTGTGGCTGAAATAAGTTGGGGTCATAAGCTAATTTCTTTGCCCTCCTCCAAGGCTCTGGTGATATAGAGACAGCTCATGAGCATCCAGCCAAGAAGAGTTGTAGAAGAGATGAGTATACTTGCTACAGTATGAGTGGTAGGTAGATTGACTAGAATTAAAAGAGTTTGTCAATTGGTAGGTGATGTTTCAAAAAAAAAAGCTAGACTTTTCTTAGGTAAAATCCAAGAAGAGAAGAACCAGTGGGATAGAATGGAGGCAAGAAACAAGAAAACTGGGCAGAAAGGAGACAATAGCTATGGCAGTGGACATTAGAAACCATGATGTAAATAAATGATGATTGTAATGGGGTACAGGCTCTGGAAATCTGCCCACACCCACTCCTTGAAATTCTTGAATTTCCCCACATGGACAAGTCTCTAGAGTTGACCTAAGGCATTGACCTATCCTAGTCAACAGGCCTTTCATTGTCTGCATCTGGCCCCACCCTCCTCCATTCCTTGATCATATCTAGCTCCCAGTCTCTCTTGGCCACATGGTCCATATCCCTGGTATTCCAGCCCCTTCTCTGGTACCTAACAAGTCACCTCAGACTACTTACTTGGCCACTCCTGCATTCCTCCCACAGTTTTTCTGCGTGTAAGATCTATCTTACCTCCATTAAGGTGCTCAGATTTAATCAGACGAATGAAATGTTTAGATTCCTTAATACTCTGGCAAATATGGTGGATCTTTAATAAACCTTGTCTTTGGCTGAAATTAATTTGGGCAGGACCTGTGTCTTGCTCGCACTATTTTTGGTTCCCAGCACCCCTAAACTTCAACAATTGGGTTTATAAGCAGCAGATACTTTTGGGAGCAAGAGGAAAAACAGCTGTGAGGAGATGAGACAGAGAGAGACAGAGACAGAGAGAGAGAGAGAGAGAGAGAGAGAGAGAGAGAGAGAGAGAGAGAGAGAGAATTTGCCAAAAAAATAAAAAGCATGGCCTGGTAGAAAGAATGCTGAATTTAGAGTCAAAGGATTTCGGTTGAAATTATTGCTCTACCAGTGAGACCTTGGGTCACAAATCAACTTTCTGGGCCTTGTTGTCCTCATGTAAAATGAAATTATTAGTTAGAGGGTCTCTGAGGTTATTTCCAGCCTTGCATTTATAATCATAAAATTCATGGTATTAATCAAAAAGTATTTATCAAACACTATGTATTTTAAATACTGTGCGAAATGCTAGAGATTCCAGAAGAAATGAAATAGTCCCAGCCCTGAAGGAGCTTTCTTCCTATTAGGAGAGACATATACATGTAAAATTTTGTGAAAAATAAGTATGCATAAACAATAATATATAATAACTACAAAGTAATTTGAGAAGGAGGCATTTGCAGTTTGAGTAGATCAGGAAAGACCTCTTGGAGACAATAGTTTGGGAGCTGAGCTCTTGAAGCAGAGGACTCTAATAGATCAAGGTGAGAAGGAAGTACATTTCAAATTTGAGGTACAGAATGATGGAGATGAGAGATGGAATGTTATATAAAAAAAACAGCTGGTTTGCTCTAAATTCTGTGGTGCACAAAGCAAAGTAATAATAATAACCAATATTTACGTAGTACTTTAAACTTTATAAAATGCTTTACATATGTTATTTTATTTGATCCTTACAAATATCCTGTAGGTAGGTGCTATTTTTATCCCATTTTACAGATAAGGAAACAGGGTAAGAGAGATTAAGTGACTTGTCCAGGGTTATACAGCTTAATTAAATGTCTGAATCAGGATTTAAACAAGTCATGCACTTTATGCACTGAGCCACCTAGCTGACTTGATACTTTATAAGTAACACATAATAAATAACCTTTAGTAATTCTGGAAAGGTGGTATTTACATTCATAGTACAGTATGATGATGCTGAATCATCAATAAAAAAAAATCACATTCACTGTCTGTTTTGAAAGACAGAATACTACGTGTCATAAAAAAATGTCAGTTGTGAAAATTTTCTGTCAAAAAAGTTTACAGTTTTGCCTTCAGGTATTTGGAAAAATTCTTAAATTCAAAATTCTTTCAGTTAACAGATGTCTTATTGCTCTAAATTCATTGTCTTGACGTTCAAATTTTACGGCATCACCAAATTAAAAATCTTCTAAATGATAAGAGAAATAACAAAATAATAGTCTTAGAGAGATACCTGGGCATTACTGAGGACTAAAAGGTTTGCTCTATATGTCAAAGACAGAAGTTGATCCTAGCGAGGTCTTCCAGATTTCAGGCCTTACTATTAACACAACAAGCCATACTACCTCTCTCAGTTTTTCATTTATTCCTTTAAAGATGTAAAGTACAAATGATGAAAAAGCCAGCATAATGATGCCTGATGGGTATAGTAATAGGCAACACATTAGCAGTCAGATGACTTTCCCTTAGAAGATGTCCTAAAAGATGTCAAGGACACGACCAGAAAAGAGAGATGAACAGCTTAAGTAGCAGTAATTAAGAGACAGCTCGGCTGCTAGACTCCTAACCATGAAATATTATAAGACCAGAGGATGATTTCCATTGAGTTGAACAGATGCCTTTGCAGGGGGGAGGTAGAAAAACACACATTGCCCCTGGCTGAGAAGGCTCAGGTAGATTATTTTTTTTCCTGTTCTGGGGAGGAAGAACATCTACACTATTAAGATCATGAGTCCCAGCCTCTGAGCATCCCCAGTCTTGTTCCCCCAAGATGGGTATGATTCCATAGCTGTTATTGGTGCAGGGGCAAATATTATGTGATTTCTCATTAACGCAATTTACAACAAGATATGAATAACCAATGGAATAAATAATATCGTCGTGATAGGTATTTAGAGGGGAATAATTTTGCATTTGTGTTTAATAGTAGAATTTGTTAGTGAACTCCTTATAAGTTCAATACATGAGGGAGATTTTTTTTTATATCAAAGGGTAGGGACCTCAAGATACCCCTTGTTTACTTTACCTCTGGTAAATTTGATACCCCACATTTGAAAGGTTGCTGTATCACAATCCAATGGAAAATTGGGAGACATGTAGGTACCATGATTCTGTATCAAATCTTTTTTTTTCCTCGTTCATTATTTCTCATATTTTAGAGTTACTGTCTTCTTTCATGTTGGGTGAAGTGAAACATGAGTAATTTTTATAGAATCCTAATCTTTACCGCAAGGGAAAAAAACCCAAAATTCTTTACCCTTGCTAACTTTTTTATACCTAAATATGTGAAGATTTTTGTATAGAAGGGGAAGGAATGGAATAAGCATTTATATAGCACCTAGTGTATGCCAGGTACTGTGCTAAACAGTATACAAATATCATCTCATTCCGTCCTTACATCAGTCTTGGGAGGTAGCTCCTGTTATTATCCCTCGTTTACAGTTGTGGAAACTAAGGCAAAAAGAGGTTAAGTGACTTGTCCAGGGTCAGACAGCTAGTAAGTGTCTGAGACTGGGTTTGAACTCAGGTCTAAACTGATTCCAGGCTTAGTGCTCTAGGCACTGTGCCAATTAGATGCCCCATATAGCATAATGTATACATGACATGTCTTTTTTCTATTTCAACCAAAGTATGACAATGGCTTAATTATGTGTAGTAGTAGAGATCAACTCTGAACAGAAACTACAGACTCTTCAAGAGAAAATACTGCTAAGTTTAAGAAATATTTTGTTAACTTTGAGACACTGACAACTGTAAGCAAATCACATTTCTCTATCATCACTTCAGTTCATGGTAAAATGAAGCTGTTTACTTAACTGATGTTACATTTAATTTTAATAGTGACTCCTAAGAAAGACAAAATGTCTCTCATGTTTGACATGAGAAGCAACTAAGATTCCTCTAATTGGTTGCTCAGGATTTAGTGGTGATTACTTTTGTGTAGTATTTCTTTGTTATCGGTACAAGCACTTACTTTTCCATAGCAAAAGCAGAGACATTGTGTCACTATCAAAATACATACTTGTTGCTCCAAAGAGATGTATAGCTCTATAACAGTGTTAAGATTGTTCTATGGCAGTCTGCTTTTCAGAATCTTCTGCAGTATGTATTGTTAAATGGAAAATTAGTGATAGTGGTACAGGTTAGGAAAAACGTCTATATGTGTATGCATAGACTGTATTATATATGTACATATGTATTTATATATTACACTATGGAGTCCTTTAGCACATATAAATAGGTATATAATATATATATATATATATATCTGTGTATATGTATATATGTACATACATATATACTATATATGTGACTGAGTATATATATATATGTGTGTATGTGTGTGTGTGTGTGTTAGCAAAACATCATAGTTTTGAGCTCCGCTTTCTACATCTTGCATTGTCTTTAAGATTGAATAAATGAAAATAGAAAGTAATTTAACCTGTGAAAGGTTAATAATAGGCTAAAGAAAAAAAGATTTGAGGAGGTGAGGAATTTTTCTTCTTTCTGTCAGATGAGAGACATTTTTGTATAACTGCAAATTTTCCTCTATACTAAAATATCAAATAATTACAGTTGTCAAGGGCTTTTCAGTCTCATACTCAGTATTATATATAGTGTATATAAGAAGATTTGTACTTGGGGTAAAGTCTTTGTTCATAACTTTCCTGTCCATCTGTAGCTACCCACCCCACCCCCCATTCCCTCCATCTGGAAAGTCCAATTCCCTTTACCTTGTGGTTGTTGGAGTATCAATTCAAGTTCTATTTCCTCAATGAGGACTTGCTTGTCTATGTCAGCCAAAAGTAATGAAATAATCCTTCTCTTTCTTTGTCTGTCTGTCTCTATCTCTGTCTCTCTCTTTCTCTCTGTCTTTCTCTGTCTCTCTCTCTTTCTGACTCTCCCTGTCTCTCTGTCTCTCTCTTTGTGTCACTCTGTCTCTCTATCTCTGTCTCTGTCTCTTTCTTTCTCTCCCCTGAGCACTTATAGCATTTATTACTCATACCACCCACTCAGAACTTGCCTTTCACTGAATGAGATCATCAGTTACCTCTTCATATGCTTTGCTTTGTTTGACCTACTAGATTGTAAGCACCACTGGCACTGGATACAGGTCTGTACTCCTTGTATTCTCTTTACGACATTCATTCAATATGTATGTATCTTTTCTATTATTTATAGAGTGCCTTGAACATACTCAGTGCTCAGAAAGTATCTGTTTGTTGGTTGGAGATAATGGTGAAATGAATGGCTTTTCCGAAAATCCAAAGTATATATGTGTATAAAAATGTATGTACATACGTATGTATATATGTCTATATGTGAGTGTGTGTACATATTATAGTAGGTTATATTTTAACCTTTTTTTAAACAAGGAATGTATTGATGATGCTTTCAAACTCAGAACTCTTCCTTATATCATAAAAGTACTATGTGTTGAATAACTTAAAATGAAATTGGCATGTCCCACTTCATTTTCTTTGCCTCATTAAATAAGTTTGTTTAGATTGCTCTGGCCAAAAGAATGCCTCAGCAGTGACCATCCTATTGGCCTTTCCCTACTTAACTAGCCCAGGCTTCAGAAAGAAGCCTTAGTTTGTTTTCTGGACTATATTTGAAGTCATTCCAGTATTGTAACCACAACAACCAAAACATTTTATTAATCCCTTTTATGACATCAAGTTATATGGCTCCATAGAAAAACAAATTTAAAAACTCCTTCATCTAATAGAAATTTTTCTCTTGTGATCTCAAAATGTCATCTGGACTGAAAAAAAAAAGAAATTTAAAAGCCTTAACATACACCAAGAAAAGATAGTGATAAAGACTTAGAGCTTGAATCTGGAATTCTGGTTGAAGTGGTGGACAAAAAGAATGCATGTAAATACCTTTGACTTCTGTATGGAAGATATGCTAAGCATGAGAATGCTACGGTTGAACATGCTAAGGTACTTAGAGATAGTTTGAAATCAAGGCTCAATAGGATAAAAACCTTTAAAGTAATTAATTGCAAATGGAATCATAATGGGTTTGAAAGGTATCCTAACAAGAACTTGAAATCTTCAGTTCTAAACTAACAGTTCACTATTAAATGCAGCAATAAACAATGAAATAATAGTTATATGCAATTCACATATATGAAATAAAATGAATGAGCTATTAACGTTAATCAGCAGCAGTACTACAGTATTATCAAGTATTCTCTCTCTTTCTGTCTCTGTGTCTGTGTGTATGTGTGTGTATATGTGTATATACATATACATGCACACACACACATATATATATATACATATATACATACATACATACATGCATAAATGAGTGTATATGTATGTGTGTGTCTGTGTGTGTGTAAAGAGCTATGAATTAGGGAGGTTAATCCAGCCAGAAGAGGCCATACATGTAACAGTGTTTTATGTTACAAGTTATATGTTACCAAACTTTATATGTAAGGTATTTCTCAACCTGCTATTTGAATTGTTAACATATTAAGTCTTATCATCCTAAATTCTAGCACAGTACAGAAGTAGTTTTGCCTGTTTCCTGATTAATTGATGTGAGTTCAAAGCCTCATCTCAATTTATTAAATATATTTGATATATGTACAATAAATATAACAAATTGAAGAAAACTTTTGCTCCATGAACAATGGCTTTCTTTTTCTTTATCATACTTTCTAATCTATCACGATTAAGTCATTATTAATGTTGTTGGCTATAAAATTTAGTGACAGTGTAAACAGTAATAGCTTAAAGATAATAAATATTTCTCATAATTTCACTGAGAAAAAGTAGAATCACATCCAGTCACTGTAATTGTAGATGGATTCTTAGTTCTGCAAACACAGTTCCACTATTCAGTTCATTCAAGATAATAAACAAAGTCTATCTTCACAAATTGTCTCAATTTTGTTTGGCAGATAAAATTTAAAACAGTTCAACCAATTAAAAAGGTTTCCCTTTCTTTCTTTATGTGTTTTTCAAATTCTTTTCAAACATTACCTCTCTTTTCTCAGTCTTTTTCATAGCCATTATGGAATCCTTTCCTAGAATAGTTTAAAACTTTTCCTCCCCTAGCTACTCCACCTCCAGTGTAGAAAGTAACTATAGCCTTTTCTTTCATATGTCTTCTCATGCTTCCTTGTATTCATTTATTAATTATTCCTTACAATGAAGTAATTTTCCATTAGATTCATGTTTCACAACTTGGTGGGCATCTACTTTGCTTTCAGTTGTCTGCTACTACAAAATCTGCTTCTGTAAATATTAGGTGTATATTAGTTCGTTCATTTTTATTATTGACCTCCTTGGAGGATATACTTAGCTGTGAGATATCTGAGTCGAAGGGTAAGGACATTTTAGTCACTTCAATAGCCTAATTGCTTTCCAAAATAATTGGACCAATTTAGAGTTCAACCAACAGAGCTACAGTCTTTATTAAGTTATGAAAAGGAGTAATGTTATCCTTCTTTGAAATAGTCCCCAGAACATTAAATATAAGAGAACAGTAGGCAGGATGAATTCTTATTTGAACTGTGTTGAAAAAAGATGAAAATAATGCGATAGTAATAACTTGCGCAGATACACATTTCGGATTACGTTACATACATTTTCTCACTTGATTTTCATAACAACCTTGTGAAGTAGGTATTACTCTTTTTCCCCATTTTGCAGATGAGGAAACAGAAGCACAGAGAGGTTAGTCGGCTTCTCTAGGGCCACACGGCTGCCAAGTTTTTAAATCTAGCTTGGAACCCAGGTCTTCATGACTGCCGCCCCATTCTCTCTGTTATGTCACTTCAAAGTAGAACCTGTTCCAGTTTGCATTTAAAAGAAGGGTCACCTCCACACCAAGATAATATGTGATCGTAGGATTTGGTGGAGTTGATCCGCCAGTGAATATATCTTGAACAAACACTTTGATCGGATAGTGAACGGGACCCTGCATTGAGTAGGAAGAGGAGAATGGGCTAGATTTGGACAACTTTGGGGAAATCGAGTTGTGCTTTTAATGAAGCCAAACTTCTCCCGGAAGCACTGGCCCATCTTTCTACTGCAGATTTTTCATGTTGTTCTAGAACTGTGAGTCATAGATTACAATAGTGTAGGAAATGGAATTAAAGTCACCCCTAAGACAATGGTGAGATGCATGGCGGGTATGGATAGGTTATAGTACCTTTGCCAGTGAATAGTTGCACAACATTGAAAGGCAAAAATGACATCCTCAGATGTATGCATGACCAGAAACGGAGGCGGACTGTTCGCGCGGTGAAATCAATGGACAAATCATGGACAGCTCTCGTGCTCTGTTAATATCTATCCAAACTCAGCAGATCTGGAGGAGGGTCTTCATCACTTTGAGCATGCCCCCAGTGCAGGGTTTATGGGAGGACATGGATAAGAATATCACAGCATACGAATGTGTGGATTAATTGTAATCTGTACCCCTAAAGCACATACCTATATCAGTAAGATTACAGTTTAAAGGAGATATTTTAGTATAGAACGTAATGAGACATTCTTTCAGTCCCTGTGGCTGTCATAGAAGTTATATGAACCCTTTTAGGCTACTAATGAACAATTCAAGAATCTATTGCCATTGTTATTATCGTTCAGTCATGTCTGACTCTTTGTGACCCCGTTTGGGATTTTCTTGCCACACACACGCTGGAGTGATTTGCCATTTCCTTTTCTAGTTCATTTTATAGATGAGGAAACTGAGGCCGACAGGGGTAAGTGGCAGGCAGTAGGTGCCTGAGGCCAGATATGAACTCAGGAAGAACAGTCTTCCTGACTTCAGGCCTGACGCTCTACCCACTGGTCGACCCAACGGCCCTATTACTTTAGTGAGCTATAGGAATATTGGCTATGGAGAATCTGTTATGAAAGTAACGAGAGCAAAAAATTCTGTCCCATTTTTATCTTACTTGCAAAATATGTGTTTTTCAAATGATGATAGGTCCTGAGTTATAAGACTAATTACTTTTGTTCTGTACTATACTTTGCTGGGGTAGCTATTTAGCAATAATCTTTCCAAAGCTCTCATTATTAATCTCTCAGTCACTTGCTCTAATTTTTCTATTTCCATCCCTCCTGCCATACATTTTTAGAATACAGTTTTAAAAATAAATTTTAGCATTTGGGTTACATGGTAAGAAGGAATAGACAAAACACGAATGCTCACGGAATGTGTATTTTAAAACTATTACCCGAGAATAGATTCTACGATCTATATGGGTACATTAAATTATTTGTAGATAATACATAAATATTTTTTAAATTATAGATCTCACTCAGTGCATGGAAGATGGACCAGTCTGAAAAGTTATTGTCAGGATAGCAGTTTGAACTCCAAATCAAACCTCGCAGGTTTGGAGCTAGAAAGGACCTCAAAGGCCACTTAATCTAGCTGGTATTGAGCAGGAAACAGCACTACCAAAGGCCTGAGTTTCCTAATTCAACCTGTTGTTTGATACAAAGACCTTCGTGATGAGGAATTCATCACTTCCTACCTCCTTAGGAAGTCTTCTGACGCTGCCATCTCTCTGGTGCAGGTCTTTATCATCTCACATCTGAATTATTGTAATAAATAGACTTCTGATTAGTCTCCCTGGTCTACATCTCTCTCCACTCCAGTCTACCTTTCAATTAGCTGTCCAGCTGGTTTTTCTGAAGCGTAGATCACTATGTCACCCCACCGCCTACCTCCAATTCAGTAAATTCAGGTGGCTCCCTTTTACCTCCAAGATCAAATATAAAATCCTTTATTCGGCATTCATAGCCCTTCATATCCTGTTTCCTTCCTGCCTTTCTACTTTTTTTATATTTACCCCCTCCCCATACTATGTGATCCAGTGACACTGACCTCCTTGCTTTTCCTTGCACAAGACACTCCATCTCTTGACTCTGCATTTTCACAGGCCATGGGTGGGAATCTCCCCCTTTTAATCTCTATCTCCTGACTTCACTAGCTTTCTTCAAGCCTCAGTTAAAATTCTACTTTCTATAAGAAGCCATTCATGATCTCGCTTAACAGTAGTGCCTTCCCTCTGAGTAATCTCCTATTTATCATATATGCATATATTTATACACACACATATGTGTGTGTGTGCATATATATATATGCACACACACATATATATATAAACACACATATATATACACACACATACATACACACATAGATATAGATATATATGCATATGTATCGAGAGGGATGTGTATATATATATATGTATGTGTGTGTGTGTGTGTAGTTTGCAAATTGTTGTTTTCAAGGTATCTCCTCCATTAGATTGTCTATCCCCTGATACCAGGGATTATGTTTTACCTTTCTTTATATCCCTAGCACTTAGCATAGTGCCTAGCATTTAGTAGGTGCTTAATAATGTATTGACTTGTTAATTTCAGGGAATCTCTACACCTGGGAGTTCCTTATAATGGCAATTGTTTCTGTTCTGACCAGAAACCCTGAGGGTCTTCCCCTCCCAGATTTTTATTTTTGTTTTTTTGAGTAGGTAAAAGAGGCTCTTTTTTTTTTGCCTCATTTCTTACCTAGCCTTAATGATTGATAGGATGTTGTCTCCGATAAACTGAGACCAAGGCCAAGGCCAAGGCCTCCCATTGCACTGGGGCCATCTCAAGTCATCCCCATCTATATCTTGCCACTGGACTCAGATGTCTCAGCAGAAGAGAATAAGGCTGGTCACTTTGCACATTCCTCCCTCACTTAAATCCAGTTCACTTGCAAGTTAAAACATCACCCTTTAGATGTCATGGTCCTCTTCGAGAATGAAGGGTGAACAACAACCACATCACAAGTCTAGTCCCTCTCCATGTTTTTTGTTGTTGTTCAGTCGTTTCAGTCCTGTCCAACTGTTGATGACCCCATTTGAGATTTTCTTGGCAAAGATACTGGAGTGGTTTGCCATTTCCTTCTCTAACTCATTTGACAGATGAGGAAACTGAGGCAAATAAGGTTAAGTGAAAGGGTCACATAGTCTGAGACCAGATTTGAACTCAGATCTTCCTGACTCTAGGTCCAGCATTCTATCCACTGCACCATGTAACTGCTATCCATGTTTATCTCATCATGTACCCATGAATGGAGCTGATTCTTTTTCAAATTCAAGTATATAGTTTTACAATTTTCCCTGTTAAATGTTTCTTTATTATATTCAATCTATTAGTCCATCCTGTTAGTTATTTTGGGCCCTCAATTCTGTTGTCTAGCATATTAACTATCTCTTCTAGCCTTCTGACATCCAAGAATTTGATAAACATGACATTTTAGTTTTCATAGAAATTATTGATAAAAACCTGAGTAGAACAAAGCCAAGGAAAGATCCCCTCACAAAACATCCTCAATATGTCTTAATCATTACTCTTTAGGTGGTTCAGTTATTTGACCAGCTAAGGATACACCAAATTATTTGTTTGTGGAGCATACATCTTTCCTTTGTGTATAAAAAGATTATATAAGAGATTTCAATCAAACACCTTGAGAGAATCCAGCCATGCACATGTATTTCTTTATACATTTTTTGTTGTCTGACTCTTCGTGATCCCATTTGGGGTTATCTTGACAAAGATGCTGGAGTTGTTTGCCATTTCCTTCTCCAGCTCATTTTAGAGATGAGGAGACTGAAGCAAACAGGGCTAAGCTAGTTAAGTGTCCTACAGCGGGGTTTGAACTCAGGAAGATGAGTCTTCCTGACTCTAGGCCTGTCTTCTATACATTGAGCCACCTAGCTGCCCTATAGTCTATCAGATCACTCCTAATGTATTACCTCTTTTGAATGATTTCAGTTGAACAAATAAGTAAGAATAAAATTAGTAACAATGGAATTCAAAAGCACCTTACTTTTTTAAAAAAAAACTATACATTTAAACCTCTTCTTTTATGCCAAAATTTCAGAATTAAACACTCCCTGAAAAAAAAGATATTTTAGTAACTTAAGAAAACTGAAAGTTCCATTGACATTAGTCATTTAGGATTAATTCAGTGAGAAAATGGTGCTCAAACTTTATTTATATTTGTTTTCATGTGTGCATTCATATTCATTCTTATTTTTATCTTTTGAACATATTTTTCACAATAAATGTCACACATATGAACTTACCAAATCAGCACCCCAAAAAGCAAACACCACCTAATCCATTATTGCTCAACCACAGTGCCATCTTGTTGAACTCTGAAAAAGTTTGTTTTAAACAATCTTTTACATCCATATTCTAAAATGTTTGACATCTTAAAAGCCAAAATTTACTTTGGGCAATGGGGATTGTGCCAGAATTGTAGCCACAGATTAGGAACCTAAAGAATTATTTTAGTGGAATAACATCTGCATTACTCTATGATTTTTTGCCCAGCTGTATAAAGAATTCAAAGTTATTACAACAAAAGAGGTTTGTTTATAAATCCTGGCCAATTTTTAGCTGAAGTTGCCTTTATCCTTTCAGCGTTTTTGAATCTCAGTATTTGGAAAAATATGTGGTATCATTGTGATGTAAACACCTAAAATTAAATGCTAATGTCTGTGAAAACCATGTAAAAGCGAGTTACAGCATTGCAATTCAATTTTCCTCTTTTGGGGGAAAACAGGTTTATTACTGTAAAAAAATATTTTTAAGGAAAACTATAAAATGCCTTGTTTTGTTTTGTATATCCAGTTAGATGAATATTTATTAAGTTCTTACTGTGTGATATGTTGTGCAAGTTCCTCAGGACACAAACTTGAAAAATGACACAGTCCTTGACCTCAAGAAGCTTATAGTCTACTAGGAAGTGGATATAACATATACAGAGAAAGGTTTAATACAGAACTGGTTTTGATGAGGACAAAGGAATCATCCAAATAAAGTCTTCTAGGATAATTTGATTATAAAGCAAACATTTTGAGTCAGAGAAGAATAGCAATACCTTGCCTAAGTTTTGAAAGAACTAGAAGATTCTGAAAAGTGTTGGAGATGAAAAGTGGCTGCACTGTAGGCATGGATGACTTCCTTTACAAAAGCATAAAAGCAGGATCTAGCTACTCCAAATTGGGGAAGAGCTAGCACTCCAGTTTGACTGGGATAGAGTGCCTGAAGTAGAATAATATGAAACAAACTTAGGAAAGTAGGTGGTAGCCAAATTGTAAAGATCTTTAAACACTGGACAAAAGAATTTCTATTCCATCTTATAGGCAAAGGGAAGCTAAAACACTTTGGAACTGTGTAATGGCCTGGTAATATCTGTGCATTAGGAAGATTGTTTTGACAACTATGGGAGGGAAATGGGTATAGAGCAGAAAGAGAGCATGCAATGAGGTGATAGCTATTAAAATAAATCCATGAAGAGATAGACTTAATCAAGGTTAATGATGTGAATAAAGGAGAGGAGATGATTATGAAGGGTAGGGTGGAGGTTGAATTAACAGAATTTGGCAACTGTTGAATATGTGGGGAAGAGCAAGACGTAAGAGATCTTTTGTTGTTTTTATTGTTCAGTTCCATCTGCTTCTTTGTGACCCTATTTGGGGTTTTCGACGCAAAGACACTGGGATGGTTTACCATTCCCTTCTCCAGCTTACTTTATAGATGAGGAAATTGAAGAAAACAGTATGAAGGAACTAGCCCAGGGTCCCACAGCTAGAAAGTGTCTGAGACTGTATTTAAATTCAGGAAGAAGAGTCTTCCTAATTATAGGCCAGGTACTCCATCCATTGTGCCACCTAATTGCCCACATAGATATCTAGTTGATTGTTAAATTTTCAGTGTGAGCATTTACACCTTGGAAATCAGCAAATGTTACAAATTAGTTTTGATTTTCTAGTTTTGTTGATTGTTAGGTTTTGGAGAAAAATGTTAATAATACTGATTAAACTTAGAACTGTGTCATGCACAATTTCCCCCCCAGGATCCAGTGTTAAACATTTAATAGCATATACTAGCATGAGTGTCACTGCAAGGTTGTGTTGCCATTATCAAGAGTGTTTTATACGAACATTTTTGGGATAATTAGTTGAAATAAGTATGCACTGGTGTGGAGTGTGTTAAGAATATAACCAGATGATCATATACTACTTTTAACTTTCAACTACTGTAGCATTTGTCATATTTTACTCTGTGTTGTTGTTATTTCAATAAGTGTCCAATCTCACTCACTGAGAATCCTAAACTCCGATAATCCCAGGGTGCCACTAATCACGTACAGGACCTGGGGCACATCCCTTCCCCCTTTCAAGGACATAGTTTCTTTATCTGTCTTTAGGGTTCCTTCTGGTTCTAACATAGTATAATGTATGATTCACTGCATTTCTGTGCCTTCTTCACCTTTGTCTCTTCCTCAAAACCTAACACAATAGTACAGAGTACAATACCTTATACACAATCACATCATCAATGTTCTTTGAATTGAATTGTTTGAAAGTGTCACTTAGCCCCTCTGGATCTTGGTTCCCTACATGTAAATTGCTCCTTGAGCTCTGAAGTCCCTTCTAGCTCTGAATCTAGCATTGTACAAATTAGTATCTCAGGATAGAAACTGATCCTTTTTATTAAGTATGTCGTTAGGAATAGGAAGTTCTTGTTCTGCTTCTCAAGATCATCTAAAATAAATATTAATGAGTAGAATGTGCTGAGGACCTAGTTGGCTAAGCACCTTTCTTTTCCTTATTAAAAAAATACTCATTCATATGAATTGCAATAGAACTGTGGTCTTCCTTTCTTTTCATTCTTTTTCTCTTTTCTCTTTCTTTTTTCTTCTTTCTTTTTTCCACCCTCCCTGTCTTTCCTTCTTTCTTTCCTTCCTTTTTTTCCCCTTCTGCCCTTCTTTCCTTTTTCTTCCTTTCTCCTTTCTTCTTTCCTCCTATCCTTCCTCCCTTCCTTTATTCCTTCTTTTGTTTCTTCCTCTCATCTTTCCTTTTTCCTTTCCTTCTTTCCTTCCTCTGTTCTTTCATTTTTTTCTTTTCTTTCTTCTTTCCTTTTTTCCTTCCTTCCACCCTTTCTTTCTTCCTCTCTGTCTTTCCACCCTTCTTTCCTTCTTTCTTTTCTTCCTTCCTTCCTCCCTTCTTTCCTTTCTCTAGCAACAGTCCCGTTATACAGAGGGTGTTAAAGATTAGGCTGAGCAGATCATGGCAATAGTAACCAATCCTTGAATGATTAAGGTTCCTCAACCTGAGCACAGGTATTCCCATAAGGTTGGGCTGTGCAAAGGGAAATCAGAATGTGCTAAACTTAGCAACTTCTCGTTCTCTTTCTCTAGGCATCGGTGTATTGAAGCTAGGAAACATATCAAGGGGATAAACTCAGCCTTAATGGGTTAAAAACATCATAATCCCCCTGGCGCAATCTCCAAGGGGAGGCAGTAGAGTACAATGGAAAGAGTTCTAGACTTAGAATCAGAGAACCTGTGTTCAGATACTATCTCTGATACTTGTTACCTGGTTTACCACAGGCAAGTCAATTCATCCCTCTAGATGTCAGTTTCATCACTGTAAAAATGAGAGGATTGTACTAGATGAGAACCTGGAGAGTTGGATCTAACATCCTATCTAGCTCTCAGTATGTAATCAGATGATAATGGAAGAGCACGTATAATGCCACATAGTACAGACAAGCCTATGTAGGGATTGACTACTATATCCTTCGCTTGATTTCTACCTGGCCCACAACTGACCTGCCTGACCAATGAAACACCAACTTGGTTTCTATGGCTTAATTTTCTCAATAATCTGGCTAATTATACTCTCTGGTGGAAGGACTGGGGAGAATCCTGCTATCCCCTATACATGGCCTGGTATCAAATGAGCATTCGAGAAAGCCAGAAATGTATTTCAGCAAATGACATATCCAGTCCTCGTCAGTTTTTCATTCTACCGCTGAAACCCTCTTCTATGGCAAATGGTCTCAGTGACAACCTGTCGTATGGATTTCCCTTTAATATGCTCTCGATGAAGAATTCAAAGTAAATATCAGTTCAACAAGTACTCATTGGATACTTACTAAGTGCAAAGCACTAGCAAATTACACAGTAGGATGAAACAATTTCCATATTAAGATCCTGTCTCCTAATGATCAACCTCCTATCAAAGGATTGATTGGTTTGGTGGATGAAGGCTTATATTGTTGTTTGTTACCCTACATCAAAGAAAAGTTTTGCCCTGCTCATGTTTTTTTTCTTTTTGTTTGTTTGATTTAAACTCAAGCCTGTTCTTTCATGTTCTGAAATGATGTTATCAGCCACAGGAAAACTTTGAAAAAACAGCTATCCTTCTCTATAAATAAGTCAACGGATAAAGAATGAAGCCTCTTCCTGCCTTCACTTTTAATTTCTTAATATTGTCCACTTATGCATACAAATACAGCCGACCCACAGGACAACGTACTTGTCATTACTTTTCTTTCTCTCAGGCCAAGTGGTCTCATGCTTCCCCCTCTAAGGAAATAAATAGGTATCTTTTTTTTCTGCTGTTTGCTAAGAAAGGAGAACTGTTAACACTGTTTGCTTTTGTAAAGGGTAACTTCTTTATAATCTAAATTTCAGAACATTCAGCTTACTGAAATATCCAAATAACATAGGTTAGTTTTGTATTTTAGTTCACATAAAAATTCCAGTGGAATGTCTCATAATTGCAATAATAAAACAATGTACGAAATTCTAAATGTAAAAATAGGTAAATTAGATTGTTTGCTTAACAGTGAAGCTCACAACAGGGTTCCATTGAATAATAATCTCCTGCTATGTAAAGTATTTTTTATTTTTCAAAAATCACTTCCTCTAGTCTTTAAGGGATGCCTCCTAAAAAGCTTAATTTCCAAATTTTTTTAGTTAATTTGCCAGATTTCAAAATACATTCTAAAGTGACTCATTGACATTTGTGATACATAAAGAGATCCACTAACCTCTGCTTAATTAGGCAGAACCCTATTAGATGTTTCCTCATTAAAAATGAGAGAAATTTACAGTGCAAGCCACCAGATAAACAGAATCATTATGAATCATATAAGTATGGAAGACTTGCATAGATATAATGCTCACATTGATATTTAAACTGCAAATCAAATCCCACACAATTGATGTCGTGGGGTCTTGAAAGAATGAAACACATTTATCAACTTGCTATTTGGATAGGTTTGCCAAATGCAATTTATTTTCAATAGGAGTTTTCAATGCATGAACAGTTGTCAAATTTCCAGAGAGCTCTGCTAAGAGCTTTACTTTCCATTTTCCCTTTTTAGTCATTAGAGAGACTTCAAAGATCTCAAGGTCATCTTTTGACATCTGCTGTTTATAACACCACAGTATTTGAGAAAACAGAAATTGAGTGGCAGAGCTATCACTGGCAACTTTTGTGCCCAGAGAAATGATACAAAATTGCCCTCAGTGAAACTGGGAAAGATTCCCAGAGGAGAAATGGAAAGAAGTGTCCCATCTGGTAGCTTCCTATTTTAAGTGATTTTTTTTTTTAAAGTTGGGTCACTCTAGCCCATGGTGGAAATGCTTTGGTCACTCTTGGACCTAGCCATGATACCCAACCCCAGTATGGAAGTTTTAACTTTGTGTTTTTCTGATCTGGGCCAGTTTGGGGTTCTTCAGGCATAAAAGATGCCAATGTCATCCACGGCATCCCGGGCCATCACCAGTTGTCCTGACTTTTGTCTTGCCACTGGGTTTCAGTGACTTTGGAAAAGAGAGTGAGGTTCCACGGGCAGCCTTATAGTCCTGCCCCAGAGGCTCACCATATTAGTCCTGGTTTTAGCATGGATACCCCATTGGATTAGCCCTGCTACATCGCAGTCCCCTTGACTCAAGAGATCCACCAGCCTCAGCCTTCACTAGTAGTGGAGATTACTGACCTGTGCTACCCTTAATCAGCCTTCACATATTAATAATTTTTTTTTTTAGGCAATTGAGATTAAGTGACTTGCCCAGGGTCACACAAGTAGCAAGTGTTAAGTGTTTGGTCTGAGACTGGATTTGAACTCAGGTCCTCTTCACTTCAGGGCCGGTGCTCTATCTACTGCACCAACTTTCTGCCCCCACATATTATTTTTGATAAGCGAGTTGTAAGGCAATGTAATATAGTAACTAATGAGTTTATCCTGGAATAAGAAACCCTCTTTAGATAGTATATTGTTGCTGATCTGTAGTGGTAAAGAAGTTTCCACTTAAGGAATTCTTACATGAGGTACTCATAAGACCAAGAATTTCACCACCATCACTATCCCCCAAAAAGTATCCCAAGAAGATTTCATTTGTTGTGCCGTCATTTCAATTATGTCTGAGCCTTGGTGACCTCATGTGGGGTTTTCGTGGAAAATATACTGGAGTGGTTTGCCATTTCCTTCTTCTGCTCACTTTGCAAATGTGAAACTGGGTCAAACAGGGTCAGGTGACTTGCCCAGGGTCATACAACCAACAAGTGTATGAGGACAGTTTTGAGCTCAGGAAGATGAGTCTTCCTGATTCCAAGCCCAGTACTCTATCCACTACCTGATAGTCCATAATTAAGAGCTAAAATTGCCTCTGTATTTCTGAAGGACTTTTATTGCTGTCAGCACTCTCTAAATTTCAGTGTTTGGGACCAAGGCCTTGGTTTCCAGAAACATGCACTGATTTAGGGCTATGACCTCAGTGACCATAAGTGTCATCTATTCCATCCCCTTCATTTACAGATGAAGAACTGAGTTCTAGAGACATTAAGTAGTTTACCTAAGGTCATACAGATAGCAAAGGGTTGAGGTAGGATTGGAACACAAGTCCTCTGACTCCAAATTTACCATTCTTTTTATTATACCACACTGACCTATCCAGTTATAGTTCTACTGAGTATGTCAGAGAGGGTATAGGCCTGTCATTCAGTTGTTTTCAGTGGTGCCCAGCTCCTTCTAATTCATTTGAGGTTTACTTGGCAAACATTCTAGAGTGATTTTCCAGATTTCATTTTACAGATGAGGAAATTGAGGCAAACAGGGTTAAGTGTCTGAGGCCATATTTGAACTCTGAAAGAATGGACTTCCTGCCTCCAGGCCCAGTGCTCTATGCACTACTGCCCAGGGTATAGGCCAACTCTGGACAAAAATGCCCTTCTGTATTGTTTAAGGCAAAGTAGACAGGTGTGTTCTGTATTGAAAGACTCTGTGATATTTGGTTTTACATTTGTCTCTGCCTTATTCGGCGATGCTTCAATGGATCTGTGATCTAATGTCGGTGCTCTCTCTAGCCAGGCAGACCGTAACCCCTCGATGCCTTCTTATCCTGTGATATTCTCATCGTTTTCTTCCCATAATCACTCCTTGGTGTGTGTACCTAAAGGCTTTTCTCTAGATCTCTTGACATGTCCAGGGTGTCAATTGCAGTTTCACCCGCAATTTACTTTTCATTCTTGCTCAATGACTGATCAACTTCCTTTTAAAGTCACACATTTATTTGCTGTCCTGAGAAGAAGGATTTGTGTTTTTTCATTATCCGTTTTCTGGAACCAAGATTGTTCACAGCAATTAATGTGAATTTTGGCTTTTCTTGGCAGAGATATTGAAATAGTTTGCCATTTCCTTCTCCAGATCACTTTACAGATAAGGAAACTGAGACAAACAAGATTAAGTGACTTACCCAGAGTCAGACAGCTAGTAAGTGTCTGTGGTCACATTTGAACTCAGGAAGATGACTCTTGTTTACTGCAGGCTTGTCACTCTATCTGTTGAGGCACTAAATTGCCCAAATGTGAATTCAGATGCCTTTTATTCACTTTAGTTTTCTTTGCAGTAATATTTGTGTGTATATTGTTCTCTAACTTCTGTTGCCTTCATACTAGTTCATACAGATCTTTCCATGTTTTATTGAATGTGTCATACTCATTATTTCTGATAGTACAGATATATTACATTAAATTCATATGCTGGAGTTTTGTCAGTTATTCCCTCATGAACTGGCATCCACCTTGTTTCCAGCTTTATTTTAGTTTTTGTAACCATAAAAGATTCTGGTATGAATATTTTATCATATACAAGAACTTTCTGTCTTTGATTTTATTCTTCTATATGACCAGTAATATAATGTTTAGTGACCTTTCATAATTCCAAATTGTTTCCCGGAATGGTTGGACTAATTCATAGCTCCACTAGCAATATATTTTCTACTTTTTCATTGCTTATCAAACATTGAATATTTTTATTTTTTTATCATCACTGATGATTTCATGGCTATGAGGGGAAATTTCAGAATTATTTTAATTTGCATCTCATTATTAGTGATATGAAGCATTTTATATACCTATCGATCTTCTCTATTTCTTCTTCTAAAAAATGTTTTTCATGTTCTTTAATAATACATATTGTAGAATGGATCAAGATCTTATATATTTGTATCAATGCTTTATATAATTTAGATTTCATGTCTTTACCAGAAATTTTTTCTGTAATATTGATGAAATATTTTCCCCTGATTGTCACTGTCTCTTTTTATCTTAGATCCATTGATTTTCTTCAAGTCAATTTTATATAACAGAAATATGTATATGTATATATTCATATATAGATACACATATACCTTAATGATACTTTCTATCCTTTGCTTGGTTAAGAATTCTTCCCTAACTATGGATTTGACTTATCCTTGCTATTATTCTCATGTAATTTTAAAGTATGTGACATTTTCTATTTAGGTAATATATAAGCTTAATTCTTAGATATTGCTTAGATAATGGTATTCCATGATTTGTAATCACATAGCAATACCAGAAAAATGTTAATATTAAAAAAGTGTAAGCGTCATTTTGAGGGATAAAGTTAAAAGTCCTTAACAGCACTGCAGTTTTGCAACGAAGGCGTTTAACAAAAGTTTTATGATTGTTGAACTATATTGCTGTTTGTCCCAAAACATTCGTGTGTGTTTTTACTTCCATTTCTATCAAGAAAATGTTAAAAAAAAAAAGAGTAGGAAAGATGCAATCGAGTCAGTCAGTTTTTATATGGAAATCTTCCCCTACCCTCTTATTATTGTAAAGAATACAAATTTTAAAGAAATACTTGGCTAGAAGTTTGCAGCAGAATGAAACACCTTTTTTGAGAAACCAGTGCCAATACTCATAGACATTAATGATAAATGTACCCTACAATGCTTTCAAAATGCAGAAAATAAATGCAGAAACAATTAAACAGAACTTTTTCCAAGTGTAATGGCTATAGTTTTTTTAATTGTGTTTATAATTATTGGAAAATTTAATTAGATAAATTTATTGAGTTATTTCACCTCTGCATATAATGAGCTTGTTTGTAATTGTACAATTTGGAACTGTTCATCAATTGGACTTACTTTTAGGGATGAAGGTTAGCCAAGTCCTAGATAGGTAGACATTGCTGAGGTGGGAGGAAGTTGGTTATAACTCATTTAATCCAAATAGTCATGCAAAACACAATAAGACAAAAGACATTCTGAGATGTGAGAGGTTATCATATAATTACAGGAATAGCACCAAGAGAAGTGCAGACAAGGAAAAACAAATTTAAAAATAAAGTGAGAATGTAGGAGGAAGTCATCAGTTGTTTTGTTTTGTTTTACACTTGATTCTTGTTCACCACTCTAAAGGAATAGAGTTCACATGGTTCAGATGACAGAAGATTCAGTATCCCGGAAGCAGAGGAAGTAGTATTTTGTTACATTTTGCAGTTTAAGATCACTATATTTTATTGAATTCTGGAGTAAAAAATTATCATTGACCTCTAAGACATCTACTTTTACATTTCACTATCTTCCTAAGTTTTTAAATTCATGAAGTTGGCGTTCAGTTAATAATGATTTTATTCCTCTTTTTGCCTTCTTTCTCATGTCTATGTTCTAGCATCCTTTATATTCACTAAACTTCCCTCAAAAGGATGTTTTGAATAAAAAACAAGGATGTATTCCTCACTGTAGCATAACTAGGTTTGGGTACCTGGTGATATGGGACAAGTATTTAAATTCAATTAAATAAACATTAAGTATTCTCTATGAGCAGAGCATAGTGCTAGATCTGGCACTATGTTTGCTTTTTTGTACAAATAATTAAGAGTGGTCCTACCTAACATTTCCACTTATGTATCTATCTATTATTGTGGATTATACACTAGCTAGATCATAATGAAGATCATCTTTGATGCATATGAAAAGGGATCAGGCAGCCTTTCCCAAATGATAATTAATAGTAAAACATAGCTTTACAGTTTCACCGTTGATGAAATAGTACAGAGCATTTGAAATTACACTGTTTACCATTTGTTGCTCGTAAAATAAAGTCCTTTAATATAGTAGAGAAAAATTAATTCTTAAGACTTCTCTGACATGATCACTCCCATGCATCTGTTAAAATTATATGATTACTTTTAAAATGTTGCTGTAGATATATCTTTTGCTTTTTGATTATTAATATCCAATTAGGCATAAAGAAGAGAGTTGCATGCTTACCAAGATGTGTTTGACAATGTTGGGCAGCATTTCTGGCAAGGAGTACAACTGAATGTCCTCAAGGAATTCATATTGTTACATTTGAGAAATATATAAAGTAGGTAAAAAAAAATCTGAAAAGGAAATGTGTGAAGTGCTGGAGATGGGGATAGGATGGGGAGAAGGAACTAGGAAAGACTTGCTGCAGAAGGTAGGATTTTATCTGAGACTTGAAGAAAGCCGGAAAAGCCAAGATTCAGACTTAGGATCAAGTAACTAGTTAGTATCTTGTGCTTAGCTGTGTTGGTTGAAGTAACTTTAATTGATTAACATTACCATTTAATGGTGAAATAACTTACGTATCTTTTTAATTAAAGGGAAAAAAACTACTGGTAAGATTACCAATTCCTGTAAACTTTTCAGATTGATATTGTTTGACGAAAATTTTTTGAAAAATATTATTGAGATCTTGTCAGGACTTGACCACCAAGTTGACTCTGCTTTCGCATGAAGTTATTAGCAGACAAGCTACAATCAGTATAGCTACAATTGGCCATCTAGCACATGGAAAGTCATCAGTAGTAAAAGCTATTTCTAGAGTTTAAACCATCTGATTTGAAAGAACTATTAACATTAAGTTGGGGTACGCTAATGCTAAGATTTACAAACTTGATGACCCAAGTTGTTTTCGGCCAGAATGCTCCGAATCTTGTGGAAATAGCACATTTGAAATTCCTTTAGACATTCCCGGAACTTAGGGAAACTTCAAGTTAGTGAGACATGTCACTATGCTATTTTGATGGCTACCATGCTGAACAGTGCAACAATCATAGATATAGCCCTACTGTCAATACCTGGTAATGAGTGATGTCCTCAGCCTCACACTTAGGAGCACCTAGCTGCCATGGAAATTGTGAAATTGAAACACATTCTAATTCTACTGAACAAAATTGATTTGGTGAAAGACAGCAAGGCTAAGGAACAATATAAACAAATCCTTGCATTTGTAAAAGATACAGTTGCAGAGGGAGGTCCTATTCTAATTTCTGTTCAGCTGAAGTATAATACTAAAGTTGTTTCTGAATACATAGTGAGAAAATTCCAGTAACCCCAGGAGACTACCCACACTTACTGTTATTCAGTCTTTTGACATCAACAAGCCTGGTTGTGAAGTTGATGATCTTAAGGGTGGCACGATTGGTAGTCGTAGTCTCAAAAGAATATCGAAGGTGGCTTAGGAGTTGAACGTCAGGTCTGGCATTGTCTAAAGATAGTGAAGGAAAACTCATGTGTAAGCCAGTCTTTTCCACAATCATATCACTTTTTGCAGAGCATAATGATCTTCAGTATGCTGTGCCTGGATTTCTTACTGGGGTTGGAACGAAAATTGATCAAGATGTGTGATGAGCTGACAGAATGGTGGGACAGGTTCTCAGTGCAGCTGGAGTGCTGCCTGAAATCTTTACAAAATTGGACATTTCCTATTTTTCGCTTAGACAACTTTTCGGTGTATACACTGAAGGAGACAAAAAAGCAGCAAAAGTGCAAAATTTTCCAAGAATGAAGTGCTTCTGGTGAACATAGGCTTCTTGTCTACTGGAGGAAAAGTCAGTACAATAAAGGCTGATTTAGGCAAGATCATTCTCATTAATCCTGAGTGAAGGGAAATAGGGGGGAGAGTCAGAGTTGAGAAATGTTTGAATTTAACTGGCTGGGATCAGATAAGAAGAAGAGGGACAATCAAGTCAATGGTAGGTAATGACTAAAGAACTATTACTGAGTGCCTAACTTTGGCTGAGCAAGGAGATTCAGCTTAAATCTAGGGGCATATTTTCAGAATGATAATGGGGAAATAATTTCATAGCTCATTACACTTAGTGAACACTGGATGGTTTTCTCATTTCTTGTAATGAAAATTTAACCTCTGTCATTAAAATACTACTCAGTGTGTGTAATAAATATAAAAATTGACATAATTGTGGATTTGTTCTGCATTTTAACAGAAATTAGTCATTTTCATACTACATGTTTATTTTATGCATCACTGCAGGTTCAAAACTAAGATATATTTATAAGTTAAGCCATCTTCACTTAGTACATTTAACAAAACCTGTGAAAGTTTTTCTTATTTTTTGTTATTTCTTTGAATAATCCTAGCCTTCAAAAATTGTTTCAACAGTAAAATGCTTAAATAAATAAAACTTTTTGAAGACCAAGCTAAATATCTATCTATCTAAGCTATATACATGTATACATATAATATATATTAGAGTATTCATGTCAATTACTGTGTATAACTATGCAAATTTTAAAACTATTTAGTAAAGACCATTGCTAATAGGTTAATTTGGGCTGTTGTCTTCAATCCTCAAATTTGTTGAAAGTTCTGTACTTTTTGAATAGCTATATCAACCTCATCCTGAAAGCAAATTCTCTAGATATTTTACTGAATATTTTCCTTTTAAAAAGAATCTGAATATTAAGTGCTTTATTGAAATAAGCTCTAAGCCAATTATGTCTAATTTAACATTAACCAAAGCATGGATCAACAGCATCCCTGATAGTCATGCTTAATGAGGTTCAGAATGACAGTTCAGAATTGAGGCTATGTATGTGTTCAATGTGTCTTCAGCACACCATAGCAGAGGCTACATAGGGGAAGACAAGAGGCTAGATTTTTAAGCACTTGACGTCATCGTTTTCCACTACGGCTTTCTCTGAACTAAACCATATGATCGAAGAAAAACATTAACTTGTGGTTTCTAAAGAGGAATAGATTTATGTTTATTCCTTTTCATAGGCTTTTGGTAAGAGGGAAGGGTAGTGGGCTTCCCATTTGCTGGTTTACACCGTCGACTGCATACAATTGATTCTAGCTGTGCCACCCACCTGGAATTTTATGGTTTCCATGGCAATGTTGTCTGATTTTCTTACTAGAGTATTCTTCCAGTTTTCTATGCAGTGATCCTTCTACATATTTACGAAGATTCCTCCTTTCCTCTCCATGGAGGCTCACCACAAGAGGTAACTAGTTCAATACATGTTTACAGTGCAGCTGAGGAATAATTATTGTTTAGAGGTTTCTTTTTTGTTTTCTTTTTAAATTTAGCTTGCTTTGAAGGTAAAATAATGGAGGGAAGAGAAGTATCCATCAGGAAACAATCCAGATAGATTATTCTGATACAGATGGATTCACATTTCAGGTTAGAAGTATTTATGGGTACTTTAATCAGAATCTCTAAATTAGAGTAGAAAAGACCTTGAGTAGTAATTATAGAATATAATATTGTTAGTTTTATATAGAACACTGTTCTATTTTATCTTGATCTAGAATCCAGAAATGATACTGAATATATTAGTTAGTATTACAGGATAGTTAGTTTTTAGGTATGTGCTGCTTGAAGGAAATCCTTATGTATAGACACCCATATACAGGGATGGGGACTGGACCTATGATTTATTTGCTATAGATGACTCTGGGATAAGGAAACTCTGTTTGGTGATACAGATGCACATCTGAGCATTAACAGGCTACATGACTTGCCAACGTCTCATAATTAGCAGGTATCAGAAGGAGGGCTTGAACCTAGTCTTCCTGGCTCTAGGGCTAGCTCTCTAATCAATAACTAATGCTTTCTCCATAATATTGCACTTATCAATATAGATAAATGAGAGATATAAATTATGTACAAATATACATATATTTAAACTAATATTAGGAAGCAATTATTTGCTTTACATAATGTTCCCCAAAATATTATTTAAAATAATAAACTCCATTAGCCCATTTAAAATAGGATTCGGTTAATATGTGACTTTTAAGGGCATGACTGGTGTGCAAAGTAAGGGGCCTTTGCATCATTTTGTTACAGTGTAATTTTTAATTATTTCATTTCTTTGGAAGCTATACAGTTTACATGTAATAATCCAAATTCAATTATTTGACTTTCTTCCATAATGAGACTACATAAGCAGTCAAAAGCGCACATGTGTACCAAACACTCCCCAAGAGATTCTCAATAATTTATTGACATCATTTAGAAGAATGTTGGTAGTTTTCAGTATTTCATTTGGAAGAATTTTGGTACTTTTCACTATTTCAAAAGCATTGTGCCTACTTCTAAATGGCTTTGGAAACTGGTTTTTAACTGCTGTGAATATCATAGTGGGAAAAGTTCAAGTCTATGGAAAGACCAAGAAGAATGAAAGACTCTTTAATAACCTTGGTGCTGTCTACCTTGACTTTCTGTTTGAGTGATTTTACATGTGGGAATGGTCAAACACAATCTGTGGTCTAGATATTCAGTGACTATTTAGTGCTTCATTTAGTAGAATACCTAACCCCTTGGTGCCTAGGAAAGACAGTTAGTTTCAAGTGCTCTTCTTGCATCCCCACCCAATGCTAAAATGCTTTCAATTCATGAGAAACAACCTATATAGGAATCATGTCTGGGAATAATTTGGGCATTTGATCATTTAGATTTTACTTCTGTAATCCTGAGATTTATATATGATTTATTTTAAAGACAAAAGAAGATTTAAAAAAAGCAATCTAAAAGGCAGTTATTGCTTGTAAAATGTGAAAGTATTTAGTGGCTATTATTTGTTTAAATCTAAGTAATTTCAAAATATATTTAATTATATATGTATATATATACATATATATATATATATATATACATATATGTGTATATGTATGTTTGATCCAAACATTAATGTTTTTTATATACAGGGCAATGTAGCTGTCACTGAAGAGACAGAAATGTAATAGTCCCTACCTTTGAGGAGATTATATTCTAGCTGAGGGTTCGGGAGGAGATGAAATATGGAGCTAAGTAAATAATGACAAAGGATATACCAAGTTTTGGAGGGAGGGGTGTTTCAAGTTACATCAAGAGGAAGAGATAGCTACTAATTGAGAGCATGGATGAAGGAGTGAATCAGGAAAGTTTTATGAAGAAGATGGCAGCTGAGATGTGTTTTGAAGGAGGCCAGCAAATCTGTTCCACAAAGCAAAAGTGAAGAGGGTGTGCACCCACATATGAGGGAACACTTTTGTTAGGCCATGGAAGTAGAAGATAAAATGTCATATTCAGGGAACAGCTACTGGGCAAATTTGACCAAAACAGGGGATTACATATTATGAAATACGGTTGGAAAAGTAGGTAGGGATCTGGTTGCGAAGGACTTTAAATTCCAGACCGTAAAAATAATGTATATTTTTCTAGAAACAACAGGGAATTGTTGATTGTTTGCTTGTTTTAAACAGGGCAACTACATGGTCAGGTCTATGTTTTAGAAATATCACTTTGTCAGTTGTTTGGAAAAATGGATAAGATAAGGGAGAGAATGGACCATTTAAGAGGCAATTGGTAATTATCAAGGCAAGAAATGATAAAGATCTGAGCTATGGTTGAGTCAATATTTGAATGAAGAGGAGACAGATATCAGAGCTGTTGTTGGAGTAATAATTAGTATTATTTCAACAACAACAATAATAATTTGGAATTATATAGCACTTTCAAATTTGCAGAGTTTATGTTTTTTTCATTACATTAGTTGTATACTTTATCTCATGTGTGTAGAAGGATTAATAAGACTCTATAATCTGGATATAATGATAGATGCAGAGGGAAAAGGCAGGAGTGATTCCAAGGTTGCAAACCTGGGTGACTGAGAGGGTCAATAGAAATGGGAAAGTTTGGAGGTTAAATGGTTTAGGGGAAAATATAATGAGTTCTGTTTTGGACATGTGTTGCGATTCTTGTAGAGACCTGTGAGAGATGTTCATCAGACAACTGGTAATACAGGACTAGAGTTCAAGATGGCAATTACGGATGGCCATATCAATTTGGAAGTCATTTGCATAGAGATAATAATTGAAGTGGCTGATGAAATCACAAGGTAGATGACACCCTAGAGAGATAAGACATGATGGGAGAGGGGAGCAATTGGAGAGAACTGAAAGGGTCCAGAAGAGAGTAATAAGAGGTAAGGACAGTGGCGCCAGAGAGTGGGAGTTCTAGCCATTCTGATGTCAGGGTAGGGTTGAGGTAAACAGAGGTTGCGCCCTCTACCAGGTTTGGAAATGTAAGGTCCAAGAGGTGTGGGAGGAAATGAGAAAAGAGGGAAATCAGAGGAAAAAGGTTCTTGTGTTTCTGCCATATCCATGTGTCTGTCCTCTTTATAGTTAGAGATTTTCAGAATCTCACTTGGCCCATCCTAATTGCAGTCACTCAACTTGTACATTTGTGTCTTCAAATATCGTGAGTAATCAAACAATATATTTTACAAGGTCTTCTTGCCCTTGGACTTGCACACATAGTTTTAAAGTAGCTTAACAGAGTTTGGGGTAATATTATGAGTCAACTAACAAGTATTTATGAGTATCTTTTGTGTCTTTGGCCTTGGGTTCCAAAAGATTATATGCAAACTCAACATAGAGAAAATTAACATCCAAAAATGTTTGTATTAATTTCAAGCTGTGTGGGACAGAGCCCAATTACTCAAAAATAAAAACAAAGACTTAGATACCTTGAAAGTAGAAAGGAGTTTATTGCTTTCTCATGAAAAAGGGTACCCTCCTTTTCTTGCATTTCTGGCCACAGAGTATGATTTTGGTACAGAAATCAAGGCTTATTTATACCCAAACGGGAGCTCCTCCTTCCTGACCTCCTTCCCCTTATCCCATTGGCTGGGCTTTCAAAGGGTACAATCTATTACACGAGTTTGCCCAGAGACAAGAAAAGCTGGAAGCTTTTCAAGGTCAAGCAGTTCAGATTGAAGGCAGACTGTTCTTTCTGCTAAGTACTTAAAAACGGTCTGAGCAGGGGAAGGTTTTGAAAGCAGCAATCAAGAACTATTAACAAGAACCATTGACCCCCTGAGGAGGCTTCACTTCTGAGAGATTATCTCTAGCAAAGCTATGGAGGAGGAAGGTCAATCTAAAATTAGGGAATACTTGGAATTTCATAATATTTTTTAAATTTACTTCAGGCATATACTATAGCACATATGAAAAACAAAGAAAATGTTGCAAAGGCTTTATGAGACCTACTTTAACAAAAAAAAAGTTCAAGTATTACTTCTATTTAGCACATTAGTGATTTGTATATAAATAGTCAACTAGCTTTTCTTAAACACTATGTGCCAAGCACTGTGCTATGGCTGGCGATAAAAGTACAAGGGAAGAGAAAAACAGCCCCTGATGTCAAGGAGCTTACTTTCTAATGGAGAAGACAACATCTAAAATGAAGCTAAAGAGTAGCCGGGAAGGTACCTGAGGGAGTCTGGAGGAATGTAGCCTGGGGAGAAATAAAGGTAGATGGCCAGGGTTTTCTTGTTGTTGTGGTTGTTGTTGTGACTTGTCTGAATCCTCATGACCTCATTTGAACTTTTCTTTGCAAAGATACTGGAGTGGCTTACCGTTTCCTGCCCAGTAGCACACAGCTACTAAGTGTCTGAGTCCAGATTTGTACTCAGGAAGATAAGCCTTCCTGACTCCAGGCCTGGCACTCTCCTTAGATGGTGATTCTGGGAGATGCCATCCATTCGAAGAAAAAGGTCTTCAGGGCAAATGGTATTCCCAATATGTGAATTCCAGGGCTATAGTCATCTAGGATGATAAAGTTAGTAGGGCATGATGGAGAAGTCTGCAGGTATGCAGCCTGCTGGGAGATGGGTAGAAACCTAGGAGTTAGAGCTGTAAAGGAGTTTTTTCTACTAAATACTACCCTAGTTCAAGGTTTTATCACCTCTTGGCTAAATTATTACAAATAGTCTCCTAATAGCCTTCTCTGTTTCTAGTCTCTTCAGTCTCCCAGAGAGCTTTACGACAACTGTCAAAGTAATATTTCCAAGCCACAGGTCTAGCGATGTCACTTCCTTGCTCAGATTCTTAAATTTATAGGTCTTCTTTTTAAAAGGGACCTGAGAGGCCTTATAGGCCAACTTATTATTAGTATTACTATTATTTTACCAATAAGGACATTCAGGCTCAGAAGGCTGTGAATTACTTAAGATTAAAGTAAGGGATCAAGATAGGATTTAAACCCAGATCTTTTGACTCCAAATACTGTTATTTCCACTATTCCATACCCCTTTCTTTGGCAGCACTCTATTAATAGTCTCTAAAATAAAAATACAAACTCTTTAGCCTGGCATTTAAAATTTCCCAAAATGTGACTTCAATCTCCTTTCCCAAATCTGTTTCTTATCATTCTCTTTACCCTCTCTGCATGCCAGTCAAATTGAGCTACTTAGCCATCCTGTGGACTGGCTGGTCACCTTTTGCCATTTTTCCCTGCCCACTGCCTGGGTCCAATTCCTGCAGTGCACTCACCTTTCACCTCTATACTTTAAGCTCAGGTGCCACGCCTTAGAGGAAGCTATGTTGGCCCAAATCAAACTCAGTCTGGTCTAGAGATCCAACCTAGGGGTTAGAATGGGAAAAAAATTTTTTTAATGAGTCAAAAATGCAATAAACAACAAAGGATAAAAAGCATCCAATTTCTAAGGTCAACAAGTTAGTAGTTCAGATTAAATGCCAATTCCTCTCTTCCTCTGCAATCATCCGGGCATGGTCACTTAGGGCAGAAAGGCACTCTGAAGGAGTAGGAAGGATTGTTTATCTCATAGGCTGAGGTTTTTTTTTTTTATGCCTGAGGGAACAAGGAAGTCAAACAGCCTCCTACCCCTTTAAACGGCCAATAGGGTATACATTAAACAGGTGAGACACTCCTACATCACAAGTTTCCCTGGATTCCCTACTCCCTATTCCCTCAGGCTGTAAATGCTCTTTCCCTTTTTAAATTACCTTATACTTATCTTTATAGTGTCAAATATTTCATGTAGAATACAAATTTCCTTAAGGCAGCAAATGTTCTACTTTTGTCATTGTGTTCCAGGGAGCCTATCATGATGCCTTCCTTGCCTTTGTTATTCAGTCATTTTTCAGTCAGGTCCAACATTTTGTGACCTCTTTTGAGGTTTTCTTGTCAAAGGTACTGAAGTGGTTTGCCATTTCCTTCTCCAGCTCTTTTACAGAAGAGGAAAGTGAGGCAAACAGGGATAAGTGATTTGCCCAGGGTCATACCTCTAGTAAGTATGTGAGGTCACATTTGAACTCAGGTCTTCCTGACTCCCAGCCCAACACTCTATCCACTGCACCACCCTTGTCCAAATAGTAAGGGTGAACCTGAAACAGCCTCTAGCAGTATGAAAGCCACCCAGGACAATGGAGAGCAGAATTTCCTCAAAATGAGACCTTGGTTAACTTTCCACAAAGGCTCTTCAAAGATATTTTTAGTCCTATTGGTTGCAATGCATGCAAATTCACATGAGTTTCTGTGGCAGGCTGGCTAAAGTAACATGAAACAGACCAAAACAATTTGCTTTCTTTCCATGTGTCCCTGGGTTTTTCATTATAATTTAACTTACAAAAATATTTCTTTGAAGTAAGATAGTTAAACACTTTATTTGCCATACCTGGATTTGATATCAGTTGAGTAAGACATGCAAAAGCTTCCCAAGAATTGACTTTGCTTCTAGGATTTGTAACTGGATGAAATGCTCAAAATAGTTTTCACATCCAGAGAGTTCTGCTGGTTTAAACCAGCGTTTGTTGGGTTTGTTTTTTTTTTTCATCATCAAGACAGATTTCCTGATTCTGAGCTAACGTCATATCCATGCTTTAGAAGATCCATTTCCTGGTTCTTTTTCACAGACTGTGAAACTTTGGGAATAAACTTTGTTGTATTTTGAAATCATTTCTAGAGCCCACATTCATGTACTCTGAATTGGAAGGAGAGGTTAAGAATTTCATTATATATGTTTCAATTTATTTTTGCATTGTCAAAACTTATCACTTGATTATTTTTATGAATTTTGTGCCTTCATTGAAGTAATTTCAATAAAGTCTTTGATACTTGTTACATGGCTGTGAATTTAAAAAAAAGTATATTTGAATAATAGGGCCATATTGAACTACTGGTCTAAAATTCAATCAGCTCTCTCCTTTATTGACACCTACAATCAATCAATCAATAAATATTTATTAAATGCCTACAGTGTGCCAGGCACTGTGCTAAGTTCTGGCGATCAATAAAGGAAAAGAAATGACTGAATTTTAGTACTTGTGAAGTAATGTAAAACTGATATTTAAACACTTTTAAAAATAAAATTTAATTTTAAATTTAATATTTTCAGGTTAAAAAATGACTATTCCTGGTAAGATTTTAATCACATTTTAATTCATGTGTGGGTAAGTCACTTAACCCTGTTTTCCTCTGTTTCCTCATGTGTAAAATGAGCTGGAGAAGGAAATAGCAGTATCTGTCAAGAAAACCCTAAATGTGTCACAGGGAGTCATGCATGACTGAAAACAACTGAACAACAATAACACAGCTAAAACATACATGGATCTAGTCACCTTCTATATGTATGCACTATGTCTGTATTGATATCCTATTTAGGAGAGATAACATCATTTTGGGAGGGAATATGTTGGTATATTTTTGTATCAAGGCACAGAGTGGTTCTTACTCTCTGTGACACACACTTTGTATCATACAGACCAACTCAAATTTATAGCTCTGTTCTACAATATCACAGGGCCTACTCTATTTATATTAACTTGTTTTCACCATTTTCATGTGATTTTTTTTAAACAACTGGCTAAGACATAAATATGTTTACGTATATATGTGCATATATGCAAATATGTAAACACATAGTTATTCAAACTTCAGGCAGCCAGTGGAGCCACTAGTGGATAGAGTATGGGGCCTGAAGTCAGGAAGACCCTAGCTCAAATGTGGCCTAAGACACTTAATAGCTGTGTGACTTGGAGCAAGTCACTTAAACCTGTTTGCCTCAGTTTCCTCATTTGTAAAATGAGTAGGAGAAGGAAATGGCAAACCACACCAGTATCTTTGCCAAGAAAACACCAAATTGCGTTATGAAGAGTCAGACACAACTAACTCACTCAACAACAATAAAAACTTCATTAAGACTTTTGGGGCACCATTTATGTATGTATGTATGTATGTATGTATGCATATATGTATGTATGCATGTAAGATGAGAGGCAATGTAGAATAGTAGATGGAAAGCTGGTGTTTGGGTCAGAATCCTACTTACTGTGTTCTCTGGGCAGACGACAAGCCTCTCATTGATCCACACAATTCACTAAGACCGTGACTTGCTGAACAGGTGCTGGTTTGTGTTTGTAGAGGAATTTCTTTTCTGTAACAGAAAAGAGACAGAGGAAGAACCAAGAGAGAAAAAAAAGGAGACAAGAAAGGAAGTAGAGAGAGAAAGGAGAGGTTTCAACCTGGAGTAGGCATGCCATCTATACCAGTGCAATTACAGATATAGTCATGAACATCGTGAGCATTAATATTGTTTCTAGAGCATTAAAACCTCTTTTATCCTTGGATATCATTGTCCTAATCAGGATTTTTGAAAAATGAAATTTTAATGTAAATATAGTATTCCTGCCTTTATCCCTTATAATTGCTTTGTTATATCACCTTCATTTCCAGATGTCACATTTGACAAGATTTGCAATATTCCATGGCTATACCCTCCCACTTCTGTAAAGAAGGGAAGAAGGTATATTTTCTCATCTCTTGTCCAGATCTTAGCTTGGTCATTACCACTACACACAATTCAGTTTTGCTTTACTGTTCTTTCCATTTACAATATTTTAGGCAGTGTGTTGATTGTTTCCCTGATTCCACTTATTTTATTCTGCTTCCATTTATGTCTTCCTATGAATCTTAAAAATCATTCATATTCATTGTTTCTTATGGCACAGTAAAATTTCATTACATTCTGGTATCATATAGGGTATCCTAAATACAGGGACCTTCTATGTTTTTTTCAGCCTTTCACCAACTTATAGGCAACTATTTTGTTCCAAAATTAATATATAATAAGATATTATCAATAAATAATTATACACTTATTTTTGTATACATACATTTATACATATATATATATATAAATAACTTCCTCTAATTACATATTAAAATAATTTTTCAACACTTTTTAAAAGTTTAGAGTTCCAAATTCTATCCTTCCCTTCTTTGCTGCCCTCCTCCATCCCTAAGATGGTAAGCAAATAGATACAGGTTATACATGTGTAATCATAGTTATCATATATTTAAACAAATATACGTGTATTTATTATATTATATTCATATATATTATATATATGACATACAACAAATTCCTTTGTTTCCAAACCTTTATTCCTGATTTGCTTGCCAATGGCTTATGTTCCAAAAGTTCATTTGTAAGTTAATCATTAGGGACTGCGAACGCGCTTTTCCATAGAGTACTTTCCCATAAAGAACACTCAACAGCAGATATCTATGTGAATTGAAATCATAGGGGAGGGAAAGGCAGTGATAGAAAAAAAAATTAAAACTGAGGGAAGATACTAGTATTTATGAAAAAAATTAAATAAGGAGATAGTGAAATTTGTGGAAATTCTTTTTATTTTAATCTGATAAATAAAGTTCGTAATACTTAAACGATTTGCAAAGTGCTTTCTATAGGCTGTCTCAGCTGCTCCCCATAGCAATCATGAGGTAAGTCCTTATTGTTGTTCCAGATTTGTGTTTTTAATACTGTAGAGAGTTCTTGGTGAGAAGTGCCCACCCTCCAACCCCTTTCCAATATAGTAGTGTTAAAGAGTTGCCTAGGGTTCTGAGGTTAATTGACTTGCCCAGGGTTACTTTCTCAACATTTCAGAGATAGAGCTTCCTGACTCCAAGACCCACTTTCTAATTAACTATACCATGCTTCCTGTCAAGGTAGATATTATTAAATATTATTATACACTATTTAAAGGTAAGGCATAATTAATGTTTGTTGATAAGTGTCAAAAATTGTAGGTCTCTCCTGACACCAATTATAACAGTCTTTCCAAACATTGCCTCTAAATCTATGACTTTCCTTTTCTTGTTTTAGACATATCATCAGAACAACTCCTTCTTATCACCTACATTTCATCTCATTTGGAGGGGTGGGCGAGGAGGGTTCATAAATCAAAACAATAGAAAGATTTTCCTGTGGTAAGTGGACAAGAAATAGAGTAACAAAATATAGGCATAGACAGAAATTGGAAGATGTGAAAATAATTTGAGTCGTGAGGAAGGATGTGATGTTTTGTGAAGTAAAATTGAGGCTTGGGGGGAGAAAGAAATGTTGTTAGTTCCCTGGGCTGCTCACAAGACGATATAACTAGCCTTTGCCAGCTTTGCTGCTAATGAAATCATTGGTAATATGAGTACCCTCAGGATGGATGAGGCTAGGGAGTATGTAACTAGTTGCTTATACACAATTTTAAGAATTAGAGTGCCCATCAAATGGTGGGTGTCAGGACAATAAACTACTAGGTAGACAAACTTTGTGGTCTACTAAATAGGAAAATTCTATAGTATGGCCTAAGTTCAATATTTATCCATAGGTTGCAACTACAAAGAAATTTCATTGAAAACCTAGAAGCTTTTGGTACTTAGGAAAAGGAGAAAGCCATGGAAAAAGAGAGGGAGTCTTCTCTGACGCTGGACATGGGACCTAAGGGAAGTTCATCCCTGTCTATCTGGTGTGATTGTACAACTTAATTTCTGTAAACAAGTAATGGACCCCATAGTGTTTGCATTCCATAGCCAGATGTGAAGCATAGAAAATTCCTCATGGAGGAAAAGAAACACTAATTCAGCTGTTCTGGGAAAATGGAAAAATTGTTATGCTGTATGTTCTCTGAAATGCCAATAGAAATATATAAGGGAATCCAGGCAGCCTTTATTTTGTGTTGGTTTTGTGGCAGTATTATTTTTAGGTTGATTCAATGATCCAAATGCTTTAGAATACAACTTTCAAGTAAACACAATCTATGTGTGGTTGGTGAGCCAAGTGTTTACAAATTTGAATATGATTGTGAGCCAAAAATATATTTCATTTTTCTGTTCACCTCAATTATTTAATTATGTAGAATTATAAGATATTAAGGATGAAGTACAGTAGATTGAGAATCTGATCCAGTGATAATCCATGAGGAAGCTTTGGGTTGAAAACCTGGTCAGTCATTTAGTGGCAGATTTTCTTTTTTGCGGTGTTCAAAGTGTAAACCTTATTTTGAATAGCTATTTTACAAAAGCTACAGAAACTGTTACTGCCTCTTTAAGAAAACAATCTAATGATAAATCACTTTGCAATAAATCCAGAAAAGAAAAGTACACACTCCTACACCCTGTCATATGATGCAAATAACTTAATTTAATATTAAATTCAACAAAATTCCAGATAAAATAAACTTGGAATGTTTATTAGAGTGCAGTTTGTCTTGTTAACACGGGCTTAGGAATCACTGCAAAGGTTACAAGATGAATGAAAAACTGAACAACAGTGTACCAAGAGTTCAAATCCTGCCTCAGACACTTCCTCAGACTGGGCAAATCATTTAATGTCCCTGGGCTTGAGTTTCCTAATCTGTAAAATGGGGATAATAATAGCACCTATCTCCAAGGGTTATTGTGAGATAATACTTGTAAAGTACTTTGCAAATGTAAAGTGCTGTATAAATACTGGTAGTTATTAATAATAATAATAATAATACATAAGAGATAAGATACCATGCTTGTATGCCCAGAGACCCCGAAAGAATTTTCCGTTTAAATGAAAAATAGAGAATGGTAAGAACTATAGAAAGAAGCCTTTAAGGACCTGATATAGAAAGAACCAAAAGTGTCATTCCTGGAAGAAAAGAAAGTGTCTCTGGGGTCCTTCAGAGGCTGGAGCTTTTGATCCTTCATTCTCTATTTCAAATTCCTCAAATTCACTTGGCTTCAGATACATATAGCTCTCATTTACAAGGATATTCCTGCTTCTCAGTCTAACCTTGTTCTACACCTAGGTATCCTCACCATCTCTCCCTCCCTTTATTCCCTTGCTTCATATCAGTAGATTCAGTGAGCTCAAGTTGGAAGCCAATGGCTCAAGCCTCAAAGCCACCCAAGTTCGCCATTTAACTGATGAGAAGGTTGGGGGAAGGAGATTTCTCATTTTCACTTAAAAGAGTTATTCCTGGTGTCCTAGGCACACGGCAAATGCTTTCCCCATTGAAATGTGGTTACAGTTGAATTCTATAGTACATTTAGAATCTTCTTAAACTTCAGCTCCATTGGGGTAAAATAGTTTTTGTGAGCTAGTCTTTTCCCCTTTTTATCCTTACTCTGTCATTTACTGCCTCTGTGATATTGATCCTTTCCCTTGCCTCAATTTTCCTCACCTTAAGAAATGGGGGGGGAGGGGAAATCTGTACTATCAGACTCCTGCTTCAGGGAGCCAAGATGGTGGATTAAGAAGGAAGTCGCTGTCATCCTCCCTCATTGACCTCTGAAGGCCCAGAAAATATTACCAAGGAAAAATCCTGAGTCAGCAAAAACACAGGGTACAGCAGTCTTGTAGTCCAGGAACCTTGGGGGATTAATAGGAAATTCCCCTCTCCCTATGGGGGAAGGGGAGCAGTACAGACTGGAGGTTTCCCAGAAAGCCAGTGGCAAGCTCCATCTCAGCATGCCAGGGGGAGATCCTGAGACCCAAATTGGTGGAGCAGGCAAGTGCCAACACCAGGACCCCCTTGAGAGTCTCAATATAGGCAGGGTAACTAGTAGTCACCAGCGTGGAAAACTATCACAGGCAATGGTGTCCTCTAGTAGGGAAATTACCTGGCCAACTCTGGGAGGTACAGCTCCAGAAGGCAAAGCTCCAGGCTGACAGACATCCACTAGCAACGAAACATCCCTATGCAAAACGCAGGTCAGCAGGAACCAGACATTCAAGTGTCAGACTCAGGTGAGCTGGAAAAGAAGCTTGGGTAAGTGCCCCTTTTGCTCCAGCATGAGAATTCAACATTTTCTTTTAAAGTCAAGAAATAGGTAAACACCATGAATAGAAAGTAGAAATGGAAAATGACCATAGATTCTTATTTTGGGGAAAGGGAAGATCAAGGCACAAATTCAGAAGAGGACAACATTGTCAATATATCCATGTCCGAAATGTCAAAGGGGAATATGAACTGGTCTCAGGCCCAAAAAGCCGTCTTGGAAGGGCTCAAGAAGGATTTTAAAAGTCAAATAAGAGTAGTAGAAGAAAAATTGGGAAAGGAAATGAGAGGTATGCAAGAGCAAGTCAATAGCTTGGAAAAGGAAGGACAAAAATTAACTGAAGAAAATGACTTTGTCAAAAGTAGAATTGGCCAAATGGAAAAGGAGGCACAAAAACTCACTGAACAGAAGGACTGCTTAAAAAATATAATGGGCCAAAAGGAAAAGGAGGTACAAAATGTAATAGAAGGAAACAACTTGTTAAAAATTTGAATGGATCAAGTGGAAGCTAATGACTCTATGAAAGAGCAAGAATCAGTCAAACAGAAACAAAAGAATGAAAAAATAGAAGCAAATGTAAAACACCTCATTGGTAAAGCTACTGACCTAGAAAATAGGTCTAGGAGAGACAATTTAAAAATTATTGGTCTACCTTGAAAACCATGATGAACACAAAAGCCTGGACAACATCTTTCAGGAAACCATCAAGGAAAACTGCCCTGAGATCCTAGTAGCAGGGGGTAAATTAGTCATTCAAAAAATCCACCAATCACCTCCTGAAAGAGATCCCAAATTGAAAATGCCAAGGAATATTGTAGCCAATTTACCAGGTGAAAGAGGAAATACTGTAAGCAGCCAGAAAGAAACAATTTGAAAATCATGGATCCACAGTCAGGATTACACAGGAACTTACAGCTTCTACATTAAAAAATCTATACTATCTTCTCCCATGTGGTTGATGTTAGGATTGATGATGATGATGATAATGATGATGATGGTGATGATGATGATGAAAATTACTAAGTGCTTTACACATATTATCTCCTTTGATCTTTACAATAAGCCTGAGAGATAAGTGCTATTTTTGACAGATGAGAAAACTGAATCTGAGAGATTAGATTAAGATGTTATTCTCAAGTCATATATAGCTCTATTTAAATGGCAGCTGTTAGAGTTGCTCTTGTTTACAATGTTACTATGCGAATATACATCCTGAGTTTCAAAACAATTAACATACTTAGGAATTTTGGAACGCAGCCCATTCATTCATAAGTACAAAGCTGTCTGCATTTATTAGAGGTTTTCATACAGAGTATCCAGAGTTTCTTGGACATTTTGAGCTATGGAAGTGAAAGGGTGGGGCAGTGATGAAAAATGTAAATGTTTTCCAGATAATCCCTAGGTGGCAATCAACACTTCAGTATGGAGAAATAAGTTTTCCAGGAGTGAGAAGAAGAAACTCTTCACCAAATGAAGCAAGCAATGGACCCTTCCATTACTAGGGGCAGCCAGTCCCATGATCTCACCAAAATGAAAGCCTGTGCCTCAGAATTGTCCATATAGTTTCAGAAGAAGGAAGTTGGGAATTTATACAATCTAGGTAAAGCAAGACTGGCTTTCTTCAGCTTATTCAAAAGCTGCTGAGGTCACCTTTTCATACAACAGCAACAATAAAAGACCACTATCAAAGCATGCCTCAAAGTCTGAACTATGCTCATATCTATTTTTAAAGGGATTAGCAAGGAGACAGGTCTGGGTTCTTGCATGAGATCTTTGGGGGAAGATAAAATCATTGTAATACTTGTAGACTGTCTATACTCTGACCAGACAGGAAATTTTACTGTTTTCCTGAATGCTTTCCAGACTGCATGCATTTGCAGCCTCCTTTCCCTTACCTGGAATCCTGGAATGGCCCTCCATCTTGATTGCTGCCTTTTGAAATCCTCTCTGTCCTTCAAAGTCCAGGTCAGGTTTCACCTTCTTTAAGAAGCCTTTTGTGATCTTCCTCAGCCAGAAGTCATCTTTTTCTGCTCTCTTGCTTAGATTGTAAGCTCCCTGAGGGCAGGGACTATGTTTTGCCTCTTTTTATATTCCCAGTACTTAGCACAGTGGTTGGCACATAGTAGGTTCTTATAAATGTTTATTGGTTGTATCTCTCCTAGAGTTTTAGAGTCATTGATTTAAATGCTTTGGCTAAATATTCTCTTAGGTCCCTTCCAGCTATCTATCCATGTTCTTTTGATTACTAGTTAAAAATAAAGATTGAATGTAGATAGTTCGTATGTACAAGTGATTAGGACATTAATGAAGTATCTTTTATCCAAAGAAGAACCTGTCTTCCAAGTAAACACCTTGGAATTTTCCCATTCAGGTGCTAACTTGCATAAGGGCTATGAAAATGGTTAGACCATCAAGGCATTCAAAAAGGCAGTGGTTATGAGATATAGACTTTCTCTCTTTGGACCACAGGGATGAAAGGGACACCAGAGATCATATAATTTATGCTCCTTACAGCTTCACACAAATGAAAACATCAAGGCCCAGTGATGAAAACTATTTTGTCTAAGGTCACACAGAAAATAAGTAGTCAAATTGTAATTCCAACAAAGGTCTCCTGACTCTGTACCTAGACTTATTCATACTACATTATCCTATTTCGTTCTGTTTTTTCTTCTGTACTTTTCTCAACTGTTTCCTTTATTCCTCTTCTACTATCACCCCCTTTCTCCTCCCAGTACCCATCTTGTACATCTTTTCTTCTCTTGCTATGTTTATGTTGTTGTTGTTCTTTGCTTCAAAATTACTTCTTCCAAGAAGAATAGGTAAATTTCATGAAAGCTAAGCCAGTCTACATAGCACTGATGAAACTGGATTCCATCTGAAATTTACTTAAAGATTACATTTTGTTACCCATAGATTACACTAAAGTAAAGCCTAGGAAACAGATGCCCATGAATGGAGAAAAAGTGGCAAACATTTTAAATGCAAAACATTTATGAGTTTGGCACACTTTGATTTTGTCAGCAAGAAAAGAGACTGTCAGAAGGCATGGTTTTAATTGAAGTGACTTGATTTATTGTATATTTTAAGAATACATCTGGCTTTTTTTACTTGCTTTATTTATTTCTAATTAGAAGCTGTAATTGCAAAGCACATAGCAAATAGGCAGCTTTGTGAAGAGCTTTGTTTTTCAGTTCTTCAAATCTAAGACTTCTACAGAAACAAGTTTACTGTGTGCATGAATTTTCTGAAATGCACTTTTTGAATGGAACATACGATTTGAGTTTTAAGATGGCCTCTAAAGTCCTTCCAGCTCTAAATCTAGAGTTCAATTCTGGTTCTTCAGTAAAAATCCTATTTCTTCTGTGTCTTATTTCAAATGCAAGTTCATTAGGCAGTTGCTTAAAACTGGGTTTTAATTAAATGAAATTTGGGATATTAAGTATATTGTTTAGTTTCCCAATATACTCTTGAGTAAATTGATATCATTATACAGTAGTGCTCTGACATCCTGAGGTCTGAATTCTAGTAGTTTCAACGATCTAGAATATAGCCTTTAGAAGGAGAAGGAAAATGGATAGAAGAGAAGGGGAAGGGGAAGGGAAAAAAGTTAGCTCTGTATGATTCAAGGAATAAGTAATTTAATAAGCAGCTCAATTCCATACAGATGAATTGTTAATTTGTTGATTATTTTCAGGGCCCCATGTTAAATGCCAATGAAAAAAAGTCAGCCGCTTCCTCTTTTTTATTCCTGTATCCCCAAGAGTTATTAGATTGACCTGGCCCCTGTACTACCACCAAACACCACCCTATGAGGGAAGATACAAAATGTTCAGAGATAAGTAAATACAACATGATGTATTTATCTCTGAACATTTTGCATGTGTGTGTGTGTGTGTGTGTGTGTGTATACACATGTATATATGTATGTATATACTGTATTTACTTATCTCTAAACATTTTATGTGTGTGTGTATATATATATATATATATATATATATATATATATATGCTGTATTTACTTATCTCTGAATATTTGGGTGTTTCACATATTTGTATATTATATATTATATATTTGCACACATACACGTGTGTATGTGTGCATATACTCTCTCTCTCTCTCTCTCTCTCTCTCTCTCTCTCTCTCTCTCTCTCTCTCTCTCTCTCTCTCTCTCCCACCCCCCCACAGGGGTTTTGGATTGGGGTGGGGATGAAGGAATTATTTGAAGGAATTAGGAAAGACCTGTTGAGGAAAGGGGTTCTTAAGAATTTGTGCCCAGAAGGAAAGCAAGAATTTCAAGAGGTGGAAGTTATCAAGGATGGTATTCCAGGCATAGGAGACATCCATTGCATTGGCAGAGGTGAGAGATGGAATTTCTTGTACATAATAGGTATACCAGTTTGGCTGAAGTATAGACTGAATGAAGGATAGTCAGATTGGAAACATAACCTGAAGTCAGGTTATTAAGGGTTTTAAATGATAATAAAAGAACTATATTTTTTCCAAAAACAATTTGGGAACCACAGAAGTTTTTTGTGCAAGGGAGTGATATGGTCAGATATCAAATCAGATTTTGGTTATTAAGATGATCTAGAAAATGAGAACAAGAACTTTAGTGAATGTCTAGCCTACCCCCTTCATTTTTGTAGATGTAAAAACAGAAAGGGCTACAAGTCTTAACTTGTTTGGTTACATAAATATCTTCCTAGCAGTTTATCTCTCTACCAATGTAAAGAATTCTTCCTATAAACTTCCCTCCATTTGTTTCAAGTTCATGTGAATGCCAATGACTGTATATTATCACATAACTTCATGTTATCTCCAATTTATAACTTATATTACAATTTCTATTCATGATTTGAAGGGCCATAATTTGTCCTTTCTAAAAATAGAGCTATGGCCACTATTGCGCTGTGAAATGCTTACTTTAAGGTTGTAAACTTGGATTACATGATTTTCATGTCTTCTAAAGTGTGTCACCTCAAGTGATCTCAATTCTCAAAGCACCATCTTAAAGTTAAGTCAACAAGAATCTTTGATAACAACATCTTTGACCAAAAACAAACATGAATAATGTTTAAAGCATTTTATTGTCTGCTAATGTCATTCATTTCGAGTTACAGAGTTTACTAAGGAGAAGAGTTATTGTAAGCACAAATCATTGCATTCTTATAGTTGTTCTGGAAAGCAACTGCAAATGTCTAATTTCTCCTTTTTTTCTGATTTCTTGCTGTCCATTTAGTCCTGAAATACATGCAAACAGAGTAATTAAAATTGTGTTGTTGGCATTCCTACTAAATTCCAAAGTAAAAGCATAGCTTCTTCTACTTTGGAAGTGGAAAAATTCATTTGAATTGAATCTAATTGAAACTCAAATTTGGTACTCACTATTACTGGCATTAAATGTTGAGGACGTGGGCTAAATGGGACTGGATTAAGAAAGATTTGGCCCCTTGTCCTCAATCTGCTTTGTCTAACAGGAAGAGCAGATGAATGAATTCCAAAACAAGTAAACAAATTATTAAGTGGAATTTGAAAAGTAACTGTTGCTTTATAGTAGCGGAAGAGAGGTCAAGTTGTATGCATCGAGTTGGTGAATTGATTAGAGGCACCTGTCTAATTTATAAAGGTTTTCTACAGCAAACTGATTTGAGTTGATTTCTGAGAAGGTCCCAATAACAGCATAATCCTATCATTTTCTAACAAAAGTAATTTGAAAGACTATCTAGTGAATTAAATCAAAACCTTCAAAGTAGCTTCATCATCCATTGAGGCCTCAAAACACAAGATAATCTTTCAAATGCCTCACAGTTTGTTCAGATTTTTCATAGAAATGTATAGTTCATCTGACAGACCATCTAGTACGTTTTCATTTTCAGAGATGAGTAAACCAAGTCTATCAAGATTATGTTACTTGCCCATAGTCATCCAACTAATTAAGGACTAAAATTTGGGCCTTCTGGCTATGAAACTGCTATTCTTTCTATTGTGCTTCTAGACCTTTTGTATATCTCATTGTAATTCAAATCCATTTTCCAGTTGATTTCTTAGTGGAAATAGAAAATTCGTTCCTGGAGGGCAAGGACAGTCTTTTACTTTACTACATCTTTTTCCTTCTCTATTCCCCAAATTCCTGGCATGATGGCTTATAAATGGTTGTCACTAACCAAATATTTATTGTCTGATTCAGTATCTGGATTACCATTAAGTTTAATGGGATGTGTAAGCACATGTTCCCAATGGCGTAGAAAGTCATATCCTAAGAGGGCTTGAAGGGGAGATTCATAACTTTTAAGTGTCCTTTGTAGGACCTGGGATTAATTTAATGCAATATTTATAAGAATGGCCACTTACCACTTCCTCCCTCTTGGTCTTGTCAGTGGATGGCCAGGCTTCCAGGGGCAGATCTGGCAGCATGGGAGGCATCGGCTGCATGGGGAACATTGGAGGCATAGGTGGCTGTGGTGGCATGGGTAGCACTGCGTGGACTGGGACCTGGGGCTGCATGGGTTGCATGGGCTGCATGGGCTGCATGGGCTGCATGGGCTGGATGGGCTGCATGGGCTGCATGGGCTGCATGGGCTGCATGGGCTGCATGGGTTGCATGGGCTGGTGAGGCTGGTTGGGCTGGTGAGGCTGGATGGGCTGGTTGGGCTGGTGAGGCTGGCTGGGCTGGTTGGGCTGGTGAGGCTGTGGTTGCTGGGCTGGCTGGGCTGGCTGGCTGGGCTGGTATGGCTGTTGGGCTGGCTGAGGGAGGTTAGGTTGATGATGTTGTGTTGGTGCCATAGGATGCTGTCCTGGAACTGGCATCACTGGTTGCTGGGGTTGCACTGGCTGCTGGGCGGCCATGATGGGGATTTGGTGTTGAGGCGGTAAGGAATGACTTGGGGCGTGCTGCTGAGGCAGCACTGGGATGATTTGGTGGTGCAGCCATCCACCCATGGGTTCATAACCATAGGAGGGATACTAGTGAGAAATAGAAAGTCAGTTTATCATTGGCTTCATTTCCTTTCCTTCTAACTCCTAAACTTCCTTAATGGAGAAATGGTAATATTTCATTTGTCATGATAGGGATATTTTAATAAAAATGATATCTCTAATAATGAGGGTTTGCCACAATGTAGCAATAACTGTTTTATTTGAAGGTAGCTTTTCCCCACTAAGAATCCTATGCAAAGTAGATATTTTGTTTGGCTTGCTATGGGGCATTAAATGTACTCATTTAAAAAAAAAAATGAGGAGCAAAGAAATTAAAAATACGTACCTGCTGTCGCACCATGCTTTGATACCACTTCAAAGGGGTAAGCACCTAAGGAGGAAAAAAATACTAGTTAATATTATTTAATTACATTTATTTTTGTTTTAGCTAAAATAGAATCAATGGAAGACATTTCAATATTTATGGCAATTAAGTTTGAACTCTTAAGAAGATAATTTTATATGACACATTCTCTTGTTTAACTCTTTTTTTGAGGGATATAATTAAGAAAAACAAGAGGTCCTGGTCCTGGCTTCTTTATATCATGTCCTATGTTGGTTCTTTCCTTGAGGGAAGGGGAATTGCCTCTGCCAGCAATCTGATCTATGCCATCAGCTACAAAGTAATCAACATCTTAATTATTTTTCTGGGAGTAAGGGTGTCCTTTATCACAGGGTCAGTTTGTAAAGACAGGAGACATTTCGAAATAACCAGCCGACTCATTGCTAGGTAGTATATTAAGAAGGGAAAAAAAATCAAATAAGATATTTTCACATTCATGCCTGAAATTCCACACCTCTAATCCACTTTCATCAATCACTATGATAAATTGCTGTATTTATCAGATGTCTGTCACCTTCATATCCATTGCCTTTTGCCTCCTGTCTTAACAAGATTTAGTTAACCTCAGGGTCATAGAATCATTGTAATGGGATCATAAATCAGGAGCCAGAAGGAACCTCAGAAGCTAGATGAGCAGACTGAGAACTATGGAAGTCGTGACTGAAGTCATACAGGTAATAAGTGTCAGAAGGCAGATTTGAACCCAGCACAGAGCTGACTTAGAAACGGTGTTTTTTCCACTATATCTACTTGTATTTGATCAGTGCAGTCCCTTCCACCAAAATGAAATCAAATATTCATGTTTTAAAGTCATAGAATTTTAGGGAAGCAATCATTGAGATTACCTAGTCTAATCATCTGATGAGCAAATGGTTTCTACTTGCCCAGAGTCACACAACTAGCTGGTTTAGAACTAAAGAACCCAAGTTCCCTTATCCTGAGTCCAGTACTCTCTGTGTTACATCAAGCTAGCTCTCATGGTGCCATGTTAGAAAGAATAAGCTGTCATGGAAGCAGTACACAAAGTGGATTGGAGAAGGGAGAAACTGGAGACAGGGAAACCAATCAGAAAGCCATTGAAGTTACCCAGGTATGGGGACTGGAACTAGGATGCTCACAGAGGGAAGGTAAAGGAAAAGATAGCTGGGAGACAATTTTAAAGAATAAAATTAGTACAATTATCCCTCTGAGTTCATTGCTAAGCAGAAGACAGAGAGCAAAATTAACAAAACAAAAGTTACCTCATAGCTGAAGTTAATATAACCAGGATGTCCAGGATGAGGGGGCAACTTTTCGAAGGGAAAAGAAAAGAGATTCCGTCAATATGTAATCAGTTATTCACTCTAATAACATAATTCTTCAAACTCAGACATAGAAGTAATCTTGGAAATCATGTATGGTTCAGCACTTATCACACAGTGCCTGGCACGTAGTAGATGCTTAATAAATATTTACTGGAATTGGATTGAATTAGTCCAACTCTTCTCTAAAGCTGATCTACCCTCTTTAATATCCTTGATAAGTGATTATCTAAGATCTACCAGAAGATCCACAGTGAATGGGGAAAAAACCCAGATCAAAAGGCACTTACTCCCCCTGGAGATGCCTTATTTGATAGGGTGTTCCATTAAGCAAAAATTTTCTTCCTTTGTAATTTTCACTCATTTCTTCTTCCACTGGTGGCAGTCCTCAATATGTGCAATTCAAGCATCTCATGTGATTTTATTTAGACTATGTTTTTCATTTGAATTTCAGTGTATAGGATAGGCGAAGTTATTCCCAAGTTAAAATTAAGTCAGATATTGAAGAATCTATTTGGGTGGAGTTATAGAATCTCAGATGTAGAAGAGAGTTTAGAGACAATTGTATTTGAAGGTATTCATATGATAGTAGTTCTTGAACTTTTAGTACTTCTGAATGTAAATAATTCAAATTGTTAATATGTTATATATATCTATATCTATACATATATACCTATATATAGATATCTCTATATATAGCTGTATATATGCCTATATATATATATATATATATATATCTTAAATTTAGAGTATTATCATGTATAGTCACATAAACAAGCTCTTCTGTCACTAGATGAACCTAAAAACAAGCTTGCTGATTAGTTCAATAGTACACTTAAGGATAGAAAACCTCCCAGACCAAAATCGCTTTATCCACAGAATGGCAGCTGACCATCATAGGGGTCTAGGATGTTGTACTCTCAAAATTAATCCTTTACTCGTCATTTGAGGCAGAGATTTTCTATCTCAATTACCACTCTACCTCACCTACCTAAAAGAAATACAGAATCAGTGGTGAAAGCAAGCACACTGTTAAAAGGAATTTGGGAAGATCTAATTTGTTTTATTATAGGATGTTTTACTAGACTACTTTTCGTGGCTATTCAGGGAGTAATCCCCTTGTTATTCTAGAGTTAAAACGTGCCTGTAAAATTTCTCCCATCTACCAGTGATCCGTAGTCCCCACTATTTGATGCATTTTTATTGCTGAATAATGGAAAATGTTGCCCAGATCCTCATTTCAAGGCTTCTGAAACTGTGCATTGACTTATAAAGAGACTGAAATACTCACCGGAATAGCAAATGCTGCACCAAAGAGACAGGCAAGAAGGATCCAAGTCCTCATTTTTCTCAAGGTTACCTGAAATACAGGATCCCACATCTGGATTTCATCTTTGCTTATTTTTAAGTGTTTTACAAAATTGTGCGTGATTAGTACTGAAATTTCAGTTAACACAGGTACCTATTTCCAAACACCATTGCTTTGGTCACTCCTAGACTTTGGAATATGACTTCATGCAATATTCAACCTTGAGTTGATCACAAAATCCCTATTTGAATCTGTGTTGGATTAGATTCATGGTATGCTCTGGTCATTGGTTTCTGAGAATAACAATTATAGTATAAAAACTTAAACATCTGCGACAAAGCATACCTGTGTGAATTTGTATACTTCTCCAACATGGGTAATATGGCATTCTCCTGTCACATTGGAGCCTAGAGTATAATGGCTAAACATAATTTATGATCAGTGTTGACAAGAAATTTGTCATTAAATATTTAGAACCTCATGAGTTTTAGTCATTACTCTACTTTTTAATATCTTATTTACAAGAAGTATACCCAAAATGTTAATATCCATTATTTTTCTAGACAAGCTTATATAAGTTATGGCTGATATTATAAAAAAAAGTTAACTTTTTTGAGGGAAAAATGGAATACGTCTGTAGATAGATTTAGAGCTAAAAGGAACCTTAGTCCAACATTGTCTTGTTACAGATGAGGAAACATCACCAATGTTAAGGGACTTGTCTGGTCACTCAGTGCCAGAGCTGGGATTTGAACCAGGTCTGCTTAACTCCACCATCATCAGTTTTTCCTGTGTACCACACTGAGGCACCGCTGAAAGAGACTTAACAAGAACTAAGCAAGATGTAGTCCTCAATATTCAAGTGATTCAACTAGAATACTAGACGAACCATTTACTCTATAAGTTTTCTCAATTTCAGTTTCCTGACTATAAATTAAAAAGGCTGAACTGGATGATCCATATAAGTTCTGAGTTTAGTGATTCTTCAACATATACTATCTGCCAAAATATTTTGTATATTCTTTTAAAGGGCTACCAAATTGACTGCTTTTTTGCTGAAAAAAAAAACAAACTTTTGAGTTAATGTCATTCTCTTCAATGTTTGAGTTATTGCTGTATCATATAACCTCTTCCCAAGGCACATAAGGCAAGGTAGGTCAAACTGTAGTATGTACATTTCATTGAAGTGCCACGTGCACAAAATATTGGATACTACTTGAAATACCATGGAAAACCATTCTTTTTCATTAGAGTGTAATTTCTTTAAGAGCAAGGCCTATTTTATGTTTTTTTAACCTTGGAACAGTACCTGTCACATATTGGGATGTTTAGTCATTTAGTTATATCTGAGTCTTTGAGATCATATGTATCATATTGCCCATGGGGTTTTCTTGGTAAAGATACTGGAGTGGTTTGCCATTTCCTAGTCCTGTGGATTAAGACCAGTGGAAGTTAAGTGACTTGCCCAAGGTCACACAGCTGGTGTCTGAGACCAGATTTGAACTCAGGTCTTACTGACTTCCGGCCCAGTGCTTAATCTACTGTGCCATCTAGCTGCCCTACTTAGCACATAGCAGGTGCAAAAGAAATACATACTGAGCTAAGCTGAATTGAAAGTACAATGGCATAATAGTGAGCCCCAGGTCTCCACTGAAGTCATCTATAGGCCAAACAAACTTGGAGAGAAAGATGATTGAATTCCATTAAGCAACTAATTAGCAAATATAGCCTCTTGTTTTTCAGAAATGATTTCGAGCTTAAGTTTTAAAGCATTTTGTATGTATTATCTAAAAATATTTCTCTGTAATGAACAAAAATATGAAGATATATTTTGGTGTGAATTTTAAGCTTCAGGCCTAGGAAGTGATTGAGCCTTGGGGTTGAGTTTGGGGTCTTGTATGTTGTTGTTCAGTCATTTCCTTTGTGACACATTTGAATTCTTCTCAGCAAAGATCCTGGAGTGCTTTGCCATTTCTTTCTCAAGCTCATTTTACAGATGAGAAAACTGAGGCAAACAGGTTTGAGTGACTTGCCCAAGGTCACACAGCTAGTAAGTATCTGAGTGAGGAAAAAAAGTGTTTCTGACTTCAAGCCCCACACTCTATACAGGAGGCATATAAATTAATGTTTAAAGAAATACCCAAAAAAAGTAAAATAAATTTGAAAAGTTAAAAAGTAAAATAGATTATCTAAAAATTAAGTCCACTTTACAGATTGTACTATGGAAGAAATTGCAGAGTATTCAAGTCCAATTTTCAACAATTTGGAATATTCTTTTTCCTGAGAGATTTAAAATGTAGAATAAGTCTCTTCACCTAGTTTTTTCCGGACCTCGGTTTCATGTGATCATAGATTTAGAATCAGAAATGGTCTTTGAGGTCTCATAGTCTGACCTTTTCATTTTGCAGATCATGAAACTGAGTGCTGTAGAGGTACAGTGTCACATAGGCAAATTCCTTTCATCTATAAATCCTATGAAATAAATGCAATTAAAATGGTAAAAATAAAGCATACTTACCTGTAACAGTGTTCAGATACAGTTGCTTTCTGTAAATTCTGAGAACCTTGATCCTATGGTTCTCTTCAAGCTCCAAGCTCAATTTATACCAGTCTCCTCCAATATAGCCACCAATCAGGATTCAGGAGAGGAAAAAAAAAGAATTGAGTTCAGCTAAAAATTGTAACATCATGGGTTTCCACAGTCATTATCAATCACAAGATTGGAATGTTATGATTAGAACACATGGGGTCTTTCATTATGGACAATAATAGGTTTATCACATCAAATGAGTATCATTGGCCAAAGTGTTTCAGTAAGCATATTATTTGCATGTACATACTGGTTGATGTGGAATCAGCTTGGAAATTTTGCTCTGTCGTTGTCTGCTTTGGTACTACTGAAGTTTCAAGTCAGCACGTATGGCTGCTCTTTTTTTCTATGCAAAATTTACTTTCAATCTGCTATATAAGATAATGAATGCTTCATACTGGAGTCTGATCTACCGAACAGCAAATTTTGGTCAAGTCACATAAAATGAATGTAGAAAATCAAGAGTTTGGTCATCAAATGGGTATATGGTACTTAATCCTTCTAGAATGAATAATTGTAGTTGTTTCATGAGCTTATTCATATTTTATAGTTAGTTAAAATAAAGCAGGCTAATAGAGATATGGGTAGTTAGATGGCACAGTGGATAGAGCACTGGCCTGGAATCAGGAAGATGTGAGTTTAAATCAAGCCTCAGATACTTACTAGTTGTATGATCCTAGGAAAGTTACTTAACACTGTTTGCCTCAGTTTCCTCATCTGTAAAATGAGCCAGAAAACAAAATGGTAAACCACTTTAGTATCTTTGCCCAGAAATCCCCAAATGAGTCCACAAAAAGTTGGACATAACTGAAATAAATGAACAACATAACAAAAATCACTAAATATGTATTGAGTGCCTACCATGTGCCACACATGGTACTAGGGATGTTAAAAAAAAAAAAGCACAAAAGATAGTTTCTATTTTCAAGGACATCACATCTAAAGGGAGAGACGACATGGAAACAGCTATGAACAAACAAATTATATAAAAGATAGGATTTTTTAAAAAAGAAGTAATGGAGAAAATACAGATAGTGAGTAGAATGGAGGGAATGGGAAGAATGGAATTGGATAGGTTAGGTCTTATAGGATCTATAGATTTGTCTTGAAATTTGTTAGAAAGAGGAACTATTATAGCATTCTAAGAGATGGAATAGCATTGTCATAGGTAGGCAAGAGAGATTCTTTTATAAGAGGTGGCATAGATTTAGAGTTTGAAGGGACCTTCAAGGCCAATCCCTCATTTTATGGATGTATTATGGTTATATAGACAGTAAGTGCTCTATCCATTAAACCATGATTCCTTAAGAATGTGACATTAGTGGCTGAGAGACTTCTGAAAGAGAGGCTAGAGCAATGTGGTAAGTAAATAATTAGTAACTTGTAAGGATTAGACTTGAGACATGGGAAATAGGGAAATCTGTTGAATTTAGAAGGGACTAGCCATGGAGCTTTTTATTTTATTTTCACATCGAATGAATAGATTGAATGGTGTCAATATAAAAGTGTGTTTGAACAGATTTAACAAAGCTAAAGAGGAGATTCTTATAAATCATGAGCCCCAGGCACTTATGTACTTCAGGGATGACTATGGGGACACCTGAAGATTCAAACTGAGGTCTTCCTAACTCTAAATCCACCGTTCACTCCACTGCACCACCTGCCTCTGAGTTTAGTCACTCTTATGGTTTAGTTCAGCATGAGGGGAGTGAAAATGGCAAGACTGAATTACACATAGGTCTCATGTATTAAAGAAGGATTTGGATATATTAGTTGGGGTTTGTATGTTCTTGTCCTGTTTGTTCTTCATTTTTGAAGAAGACTAGTGACATTACTGGTGATATCTTGACTTGTGCATGACTTGGATTTAAGTGAGGCAGCATTGTGCAAAGTTACCAGTTTCACTCTCTTTTGCTGAGTCATAGAAATCCAGCGGCAGAACAAAAGTCAAGAAAACTGGCAAAAGTCCAACTTGCATTCGATGACCTTTGTGTCTTTGATGTCTGAACAAACTCTAAATATACCACCTGTTTCAGCTACCTTCAGGGCCATTGGAACAAATTGTTCTTATTTGCCCATTCCACCAGGGAAAGTCTTCACTTTCTTGGGGTAGACATTCCCCTAACTCTCCTCATGTTACCTTCAACCTGGTTTAGCCCATCTGCCAAGACCGTTTTACCAGGCTGTAGACACTGTAAATGCTATAGCTTCTTGGAGCCACAGGTGAGAGTTAGATGAATCAGAAGGACACAAAAGGTTAATGAGTGACCCTAAAAAGGGCTGGACAAGATCTCTTACCAGAGGCACTAGTCCTTCTGAATACTCCATACACTTCCTTGTCTTATCTGCCTCTTAGACGATAAACTTTAGTGGGGCAGAGACTGTGCCTTATCTAACCATTACATTTCCCTTGTACCCAACACATTGTTCTGTACACAGTAAACTCTTGGTAAATAAATCTTTGTTAAGTATTGCTGAATGGATAAAGACAGATCCTGCCAGTTGCCTCTTTTTTATCCTTACATTGGCATAAATGCCAATCATCATCAACCCCATCAGTGTTCTGTATGATTTTGTATTTCACGATGGAGAAGAGCCCCTCATTTTCAAGGGCAGAGAGAGGAGGCACTAAAATTACTATTACTATTACTTCCTGTAGGGAAGGGGTTGAATTAAACAGCCTCTAAAGTTTCTTTTAGCTCTGTAGCTATGATTCTATGTTCCTAACATTATTAAGTAGAAGTCTTATCTAATAAAAGCATGGATACTATACCAAGAATATAAGAAGTATATACTCTGTATATACTAATAGTAAACTATAGTAAGTATTAGGCATTGTACACTTTGGTATAAAAAGGATTTTCATTCTACAGTAGCTAGCTACAAGGACTATTAAATTGTAAAGACTTTTTAAAAAGATTACTCTGTATGTAATATAGCATGGTTCCTATAATTTGTCAATCAGTTTGTCAGAATGCAATAGATTTCAAAATGTGGACTAGAGAGTATAAGGAATAATTTTTAAGAAAAACTGTTGAGAAAAAGTCATATTGAAAACTTAAAAAGAAAAATAAGTTACTGTGCAGTGGAAACAGAGCCAGGTTCTCATCTCTAGGCATACCACTAAGCAGTTTATTCCCAATAGCTTTGCACTAGTGACCACTAATTTGTACCCTTTCAAAAGTACTAGCAAATTACTTGGAACTTGTGAATGAGTACAGAGCATGCTTTCTCCCTCAAATATAATAGATTTGTACTGCTGAAGTCAGTGATGTAAGAGAAGGAGCCCTGTAATCTTGTGTAATTCACCTTAGTTCTTTGAAAGTCTGAGTTCTTGAAAGTGAAGGAGGCAGCTATGTACTTGGCAAGAATGTTCTACAGAAGTTTTTCTACTCAGTGGCATTAAGTCATCTCAGCAACTGGGTAGGAAGTGAAGCCCTTTAAATATATTAAGCACTGATAGTTTTCTAGGCTTTGATGAACAATAGCTTAGGAGCACTGTGACTTTTACTTTGCAGCTTCCTGAATCACAGAGGCTTTCTTTTTAATTATTTCTCTGCTTGAAATAGTGGTGTTTTACAGCTATATAATGCCAAAAGAACTAATTGCAAACTTTTTAAAAAGACAGTTGACTCATTATTTGATCCTAAGTAGTTTTGACCAAATTGACTTAAAATGTTTAATTTTTTCCCCCCGAAGAGAAGCATACTCTAATGGGTAGAGAACGGCCTCAGAGCCAGGAAAACCTGGCTTCAGGTTGGCGACCCCATCCCTGACACATACTGGCTATGCTGCTTACCCTGACAAATCACATAACTTCTCACTATTCTAGGTAACTCTTTTAGATTATAAGTTATAGTGCTGATAGGCATCAATGGAAGGAGCTGGAGTCCCCATACTCAGGAGATCAGAAGTTCAGTCCATATCCTATTTGTAAAATGATTTTAAATCTATGACTTGAAAAACATAATTAACCGAATTTAACATCTGTTTTGGTATCATATAAAGTCAAGTATTTTCTGCAGATGTTATCTTTTCTTCTTGTTGTTTATAAATGTAAATGCTGTGTTTTGTATGGTATTTAGCAATTTCATGAGTGTGTATTTCACATGAAACTAAATACTCAATCACCAAAGTCATAAAAGCTTCCTTTGAAGTATCAGGGATTGTGGTTCTGGACATGTTGTTGGCATATTTGTTCTTTCATCCCTGTATCCAAGGGCTCAGTTACTTGCCTAAGCTAACATGAAAGAAAAACAATCCTGCTTTTCCATGTGCAAGAGAAGGTAATATTTCCCCCATTCTTACCACACACAGAGATTCATAAATTAATTATAAATAATATCTTTGTGATATAACTGCTAAATTTACATACAAATTTAATCATGCTTACTTCGTGAAGTAAATAATTTTTTCATTGATCTGTGATTTCATTGATGAGACAGCTTCCTTTACAGATAGATATTACAATTCCTATCTCTTCATGGATAGAATGGTCTTTCTTCCATAGCAAATAATAACAATAATAACAATAACAGCAACAATGATTATTATTAATATGTACTTATATATTTATCATTATTATTATTCACCACCCTGTGACAAACCTGGTGATGAAAATACTCATATTAGTGACCAAGTAAATGGCATAGGGGATAGAGTGCTAATATAAGTCAAGACATGAGTTCAAATTTAGCCTCAGGCATTTACTAGCTGTGTGACCTTGGGCAAGTCATTTAACCTGTGTCTGCTCTGATTTCCTTCATTGTAAAATAACCCTAACTGCCAGGGGACCAAGTGAAATAATAATCGTAAAGCCCTTAGCACAGTGCCTGGCACCTAGTAGGAAATCTCATCATCATCATCATCATTATTATTACATAGGCTGATTGCCTTGAGTCCTGTTCTTGAAACCTTTCTAATGAGGCTTTGATAGATTACACTTTCCTAGCATCACCTTCAAGAACCCGAGGCACATGGGATATGAATGTAATAGAATATGTTTGTGGCAAAAGAAATGATGAAGGGCATGGTTACAGAGAACCCTGAGAAGACTTACATTAACTGATTCAGAGTTAAGTGAGCAGAATCAGGAGAACAATGTGTTCAAGAATAGCCGTGTTATAAAGACAAACAACTCTGAAATACTAGACCAATGATGTCTATATAATAGGACCATGAAATAGGCTGGCCAACTTTTGACAGAGAGATAATAGACTCAAAATACAGATGGAGACATATTTTTTTTAGATGTCACCAACACAGGAATTCATTTCCCTTGAGTATGGAAATTTGAACAATTTTATTTTTTCTTTTTCAATGGAGGGGAGGGCAAGAAGAGCAGGAGAGAAAATAGATTTTAGTTCATTTTTAAAATAAAAAAAAGGAAAAGAAGAAGAATCTAGGGCACCTTCCACACCATGATAAGGCATTGGAGTAAAATGATAGTGCTAAAGGTATATGTAATAATTATAATAAGTACATCCATAAATAAATATATAATCATATATATGAATATAAACATGTATATATGTTTATATGCCAATTGTGTATATATAGATGTGTAGTAACAAAACGCATTGGGCATTTCCATTGTCTACTGAATGATTTAATGAATCTCTTCTAGGAAACATAATTGTTGTCCAGTATTTCTTTGTGTGTTATTTGTCATGGACCTCTGATATAGCTGCTAAATTTACATGCAAATTTAATCATGCTTACTTCATGAAGTAAATAATTTCTTCATTGATCTGCGTATGCAGAATTTACTTGTGTTTTTCTTATGGAATAGTTTGTAAAAATTAAAAGTGCTTTGGAAAGGAGGAACCCATTAGTCTTCAAACATAGACTAAAAGACCACATGAGGATTCAGAGAGAATTCATGCTTTAGTTGAGGATTGTGCTAGATGACTTCTGAGGCCCCCTACTCTAGGATTGATTTAATTAACTCAATATGGTAAAAAACAACAAAAATGCAAAACAGCCTTGGAGTACTCCTATATAATGGGTGTAGATTTGGAAGTAACTGGGAGGAAAGAGAAACCTTAATCCCCTGAGCAAGACAGGTGGATACAAACAAAACACAGGTGATTAAAACCAATGTGTTGGGTTGGTCACGTTTGTCATATGATCTAGAAGTTGTGCCATCATTGTAGCCCTTGAAAGAATCAGGAATAGATCTCTAGTGTTATTGTTGTTGAACCTTAGTTCTCAAACAAGACCAATGATAACATTATGGTGGTGTATGTCTTGACTGTATAAGTATACAAGCATTTCGGTATCCCAAAACTGGACTTCTTCTTTTCCACTTAATAGTATTCTATTTTTTCCAATTACATGTAAAGATAGTTTCAGCATTCATTTATTGGAAGATTTTGAGTTCTGAATTTTCCCTCTTCCTTCCTCCCCCCCCACCAAAGACAGCAAACAATTCGACATAGGTTATACGTGTATATTCATGTTAAATATATTTCCACATTAGTGATGTTGTGAAAGAAGAATCAGAACTATAGGGGGGAAACCACAAGAAAGAAAGAAAAAAACAAAAATATGAAAATAGTATACTTCAATCTGCATTGACTTCACAGTTCTTTCTCTGTATGTATAGCATTTTTTACCATGAGTCTTTTGGAATTTTCCCAGAATATTGTATTGCTGAGAAGAGCTAAGTCTATCAAAATTGCTCATGTCACAATGTTGCTGTTATTGTATACAATATTCTCCTGGCTCTGCTCACTTCACTCAGCATCAGACTATACAAGTCTTTCCAGGTCTTTCTGAAGTCTGCCTGCTCATCATTTCTTACAGCACAATAATATTCCATTACATTCATACACCACAACTTGTTCAGCCATTCCCCAATTGATGGGCATCCTCTCAATTTCCAAGTCTTTGCCACCACAAAAAGAGCTGCTACAAATATTTTTGTACATGTGGGTCCTTTTCCTATTTGTATGATCTCTTTGGGATATGGCCCTAGTAGTGCTATTGCTGGACCAACGGGTGTGCACAGTTTTATAGCCCTTTGGGCTTAGTTCCAAATTGCTCTCCAGAATGGCTGGATCAGTAAAACTTGACTTCTTAACTTCTTTTGTCAAGGATCCCCTTTGGCAGTCTGATGAAGCTGATCAACCCCTCAGAATAACGTTGTTAAATGCATAAAATAAAATACATAGAATTATAAAGGAAACCAATTATGTTGAAAGAAACATGCTATATTTTTTTTAAAGTTCATAGAACCCAAGTTAAGAAAATTCTGTCTTCTACACGAAGCCTCTCCTGATCTCCCTTAATAGTCATGGCTTCCCTCTATTATTTTCTCTAATTGATTCTGTCTATATCTTGTTCATACATGATTGTTTCTGGGTTCTCTCTCTCGTGAGACGATGAGCTTACTGGGAGTAGGAATATTTTTTTTTCTGTCTTTGCACTCCCAGCATGTAACACAGATCCAGGCACACGTTGTTCTTTGTTGTGCAGTTATTTCAGGGATATCTGACTTTTCATGACCACAGCTGGGGTTTTCTTGTCAAAGGTCCTGGTGCAGTTTGTCATTTCTTTCTCCGTCTCATTTTACAGATAAGGAAACTGAGGCAAACAGGGTTAAGTGACATGCCCAGGGTCACTGAGCTAGTACGTGTGTGAGGCCATATTTGAATTTGAGTCTTCCTGACTCTGTTTTATCCACAGAGCCACCTAGCTGCCCTGGCTGGCACATAGCGGGCATTCAATAAATGTTTATTGACTGGATAACATAATGTAACAAACAAAACAGTTTTGTGGGTCAAGGTAGGGAGAGTTACTTCAAAAGCAGTAGCAATCTGAGCATTATGTCCCATACCATTTAGGTCCATAAGCAATTTCAGCACCATTCAGAGTTCAACCGTGGATAAAGCTTCTCACCTCTCCATGTACATGTATATATGTGTGTATCTTGAAAAAAAATTACAAAAAAGCCAGAAACAGTCCTTTGTCAGCTACAAATAGCATTCCTGTAATAGTATAAACAATCATGGAAGGAGTTTATACAGCTTGTAATTTAAAAGTCTTGCTTGCATTTGCTTAATTAAATGGCAGGAAATTTTCAGTAAGTGAGTTTACATGTAGATGGATGGTATTTTGTTTGGGGGATAATTAACTAGCAAGTGAAGGGAGTGAGAAATTTACATTTGTGTTGTTTGAATGTGTATTTTTGTCTCTTGTATCATAAACTTTGAATACATAGTTATTAGTACCAAATGTACCTAGCTGATTTTTATTACTTGGAGAGTTGGTAAAGTTCATTCTCACTTAATACAGATGTGAATCTTTGAAGCCAGTGATTCCCAGTCTAATCATTAATTATCTCCAAACTTAGAATTTAAGTACCTCACCAGTAAGGATTGTTTCTGTCATCATATTTGTGTGTTTAGTGATTAATACTAGCACGTAACTGATAGTGAAGGAATACTCAATTCATTAATTGGTTGATAGAAGAACTTAAGCAGTTACCCTAGCATAGAGATAGGGATGAGAGACATGGTACAGTGTGTACAGTGGAAAAAATTTTGGATTTGAAATCAGAATACCTGGGTCTGAATTCCAGCTGAACAGCTCAATACTCTTATGATTTTGAGCAAGGCTCTTAAATTTCTCTAGGATTTGGTTTCCTCATTTGTTCAACTGTTGTTGTTCAGTTGTTTCAGTCATGTCTGAGTCTTTGTGACCCCATTTGGGGTTTTCTTGGTAGAGATACCAGAGTGATTTGCCATTTCCTTCTCCAGCTCATTTTACAGATGAGGAAACTGAGGCAAACAAGGTTAAGTACTTTGCATAGAGTCACACAGCTGGTAAGTATCTGAGGCCACATTTGAACTCAGGAAGACACAATTTCCTGAGTCTAGGCCCTCTATCCACTCTATCCAATGTACCACCTAGCTTCCCCAATTCATTCATCTAGCATTTATTAAATACTTTCTATGTGGAAGGAATTGTGTTGAAGATAGAAAGGCAAAAAAAAATTTTTTTAATAATCTTTGCCCTCTAGGAGCTTCCATTCAACTAGATTTTTCATTCATTTGTAAAATGAGGAGATTGGACTAGGTGATGAGACCTAAATTCTATGAATTCTATTAATTTTACAAAGTAGGTGCTTGAAAATTGCCTGTTGAACGGAATAAAGGGAAATTCCTAGACTTGCGTCAGAATTAAGATTGGAAAAAAGATAGGAAAAAGGAACATAGCATTGTTATTTTTTAAGTTTTAGACCATGACATGTGATTAGGAAAATTATACTTCCTCTAAATTGTAAAAGGAACATCCAAGTTTCATTTAAAAACAGAATCTGAGATTACAGGCCAATTCAGTATCTGAACTAATGGGAAAGAATCATTGTGTTGATAACTGAAAAATTATTTACAGTTGAGTTTGCAGTGCACATGACATGATTGTACTTCAAGAGGTAGGTTTTGTTTAAAATTATCAGTAGCAAATTTGGTTTAAGGTCTCAGTAGCAGAAAGAAGCATATCATTTAAAGGATTCTTCCATGAAAATCAAGAAGTGAACACTCAGAAGTTGACTAAATCATTTTAATCTGACTGTTGCAGGAAAGAGTAGGAATGAAGAAGATCTAGGTAGCTATAGAGTTTTAGAGCAGGTAGGAGATGCCTTAATGATTGTCCTGTCCAATCCTTTCATTTTGTGGATTAGGAAATTGCCTAATGAGGCTTAATCAGAGTTATAAATGACAGGTAGTTAAAGGCAAACGTAGAATTAGAAGTGTCCAGATCTCCTGTTTCTCAAACCAGTAAATATAACAGTATAGAAATAGCTGTAGATACATAGATAGATATACATGAAGTATATATATAAGTACATATTTGTACATATGTGTGTGAGTGCATACACATGTGTACATGTGGGTATGTATGTATTATGCACATACATATACATATGTGTATATATGCACATGTATAGATGTGTGTGTGTGTGTGTGTGTGTGTGTGTGTGTGTGTATCAGCTAGGTGACACAGTAGATGAATATGGGGTCTGGAGTCAGGAAGACTCATCCTCCTGAATTCAAATCTAGCCTCAGATACTAGCTATGTGACTGTGGGCAAGTCATTTAACCCTGTTTGCCTCAGTTCCTCATCTGTAAAATAAGATGGAGAAGGAAATGGTAAACCATTCAAGGAAGCGTTCAATTTTTTAAAAAATTGAAATGGACAGATAACAATGAGAGAAATGGGTGGATAGTCTACCCCAGGAGTTAGAGCTGGTAAGACTACTAGAGAATTTACCAAATGACCTTTTCAAAGTCATATCTTTGTTTTTTTCTTTATCCCAGAAAATAACTGAACAACAAATATATGTGTATATATATGTGTGTATGTATATATGTACATATCTATACATGTATGTATATGTGTGTGCATATACACAGGTAATATACACATATGTGTGTATGTATAAGATTATATATACATGTATTGTATATACACACATACATATATATATGTGAATGAAACTTTTTCATAATGCTAGTTTTGGGGACAGGACTAATCTTTCCATCTAATTCTGATATGAAGTTTCAATTGCATATAGATGTTGTGTTTTAGAGAGTGTGATCTGATCCTCAGGCGATTTAAGTGACAATGAAGAAACATTTCACAGAATTTTATACCATTAGGGGCTATTTAATTCAATACTTCATTTTTAAAGATGAAGAATCTAGGGCTGAGAAAGGAAAGGTATCTTTGCCAGAGTCAAGCAAGAATGAAGAAGCAAAACCAGGGTCATACCTAGGTTCTCTGATTTCAAATCTAGGGGAGTTCTGTTTTAAACAGATATGCTATTTCTTTTTTTTTTTTTAATTTAATTTCATTTTATTTTATATGTGAAATTCTTTAACACATCTCCTAAGGAGTACAGAGTCATTTGATGTAAATGATAATATTAAGTTCACTACATCCCTGAAGTAAGATATAAGTAGATGGTCAATCAGGGTCAAGTCCTCTCTCAATAAACTCTGCGAAGGTTTCAGCCTTTTCATCATATTATTCTTTTCTCTGTTTATTTTGGTAATGAGTAGTCTATCAAAAATTATATTTCCAAGGCAATAGCATTCAAGTTCTCCATCCTAGCTGTGCCAGATGAAGTTTCAGCCTCTATCATCCCATGCTTGTACTGGCTTGTATTTAAACAATGCTGTCAGAGTATCTATTAGTACAGGGTTTATGTAACATCATAATGGATTATTTATTGGACCTGGGTTCACAAAGACCTGCAACCATGGGCTGTCAAGTCAGTAAAGTGAATTCTTTGCAGGCTGGAACTTCTTTTCATTCTGTCTCTGTATCCTCAAATCCAGCATGTTTCATTTTCTGCACAAAGACAACACAGAGTAAATGCTTATTGGATTGGCTTTGGAAATGCTTTTGTTTTAGTTAATGTTTCATTCTTAGTAGCTATGCCAACATGTGAGTTCTGCAAGGTTTAACCAAGATGAAAAAAATCTGTCATATGAGAAAAAGCCTTACTGAATAGATTATATAATATGTAATAGGTTCCTGCCCAGAAGTTTGGCCCAGTAAGTGATGCAATTGTTCAGCTATAACAACTCATGAAATATGGTGGAGGTATAAACTATATTAGAGGATGTAACGTCCACACCAGTGAAACAGTAATAATAACAATTCATACTATATGTCCCTTTAAGTTTTACAATGCATACAACAAAATTGTAATGTCAATAGTGCCAGTATTATTATCTTCAGGACCTTTTCAATTATCAAAGATTATTGTACTTTCTTGGTTTGAGTTCTCCCAGTATAATGCCCATATCTTAAACCATCCTCTACCTTCTGGAATAAAAGAAAAAAACAAAGATATGACTTTGAAAAGGTCATTTGGTAAATTCTCTAGTAGTTTTACCAGCTCTAACTCCTGGGGTAGACTATCCACCCATTTCTCTCATTGTTATCTGTCCATTTCAATTTTTTTAAAAATTGAATGATTCCTTGAAACCATTATTTGGAGAAAAAATCTCATGCAATAGAGAATATGTTATAAAAGTGCAAATATTTTAAAATGGGACAAAATATAAGTCTAACAAGCTTTTCCATATCTTTTGTAGTATTGCAGTATTTCCAAGGTTAGATTCTATGGAATTCTATTGGGAGGCTTGAAGCAGGATGGAAACTCCTGACCCTACCTAACTCAGGTCATTTTGGAATATAAGACTACAAAAGGAAAAATTAAAACCATAATGCAGTGCTCATAACCCAATGATTATGAGTTGAATTCTTCCAAGACCTAAATCTGTTTGTCCTTCGTTTTGAAACTGAGTCCTCAGTTTGATTTGTAACTGAGCCTACGTGGCAGGAATGGACTGACTGTTTTTAAGTAATTAACTGGTCAATTGAAAAAAGTGACCAATTCAATTTCCTGCTTCTCCCCACCCCACTGCCACCATCTCCAGTGATTTTGAGGTATTGCTTCAGTGAATTTCACAGACTCACAAATTGGATTTGTCTTTGTGTGGATTCAGTGGAGCGGTGACCTAGGAATTAGTGGCTCACCACATTTAGTCCCACATAATATATCTGGATATGTAGTTGCCTTACCAATAATGCCTTAGTCTGAATGAGTTGTTAAGATGACTAGCAGTAGAGTATAATGACCTTTTTTGCTAAGTTGAATCTAATCTGATCTGCATTATTAGTTCCTTGAACTATATACTCCCTGTTCATTGCATCATGGATTAAATGTTCTCACATCGTTGATGAACCAGCAAATATTTTTCCCCCTTCGACTTTTAATCTTAGTCTTCACAACAAACAACCCAATAGTGTTTTCCCTCAGACTGTTGTCATTATCTGTGATCCAGCAAAAATTAGCATAATGTATTCTGCTTCCTGAGTCAATCAATCCTAATGAAAACCAGAATCATGCATATTTTGTACTTGACAAACTTTTCCTACCCCCAGGTTGTAATAGTAATATGTGTCCTGAGACACACACATTTCCAATATGGAAATGAAAATCCGTTGCTTAACAATAAATGACTCATTAAAAATCTACATGTCGTTGGAATACAGAGTACTGACAAATAGTTCCCACCTGTATTTTGTAAAAGACTCCTTTTGGAAAAAGCTGGTCTTATTTAAAATGAACATCCAAAGGAAATGTTTCAAAGCTGTGGGCTCATGTCCACCAGAAAGTATGTTTCTGGGGAAATCTGGAAAAGGCATTAATTTATTGCTTTGTGGGAGAATAATGACATTAGGTTTTGCCTCCCCACCCTTTCCTAGTCAACCTCAAAGAGGAAAAAAAAATCAGAAAATTTGAAAGTTCACAGATAACCTGAGACTTGTTGGAGAGTAAGACCTTGGCAGCAGTTTGCAGATTCCTTAGGAATATATTGAATACTCGTGGGGAAAGCATTGCTAATATCCATCCCTTGCTGAATTTAAATGGGGGAGAGGGGTTTAATTGAAATAAAATTAAAACCTGCATGTCGGGACAGGTGACAAGTCCCCTTTTCAACCCTAAAATTCTATGATTCTATCTGCCACGCCAACCTTCTCTTTCCCACATCTCTGGAGGAGTAGTGTGGTATTCTACAGAGCTAGAAAGGAAAGGCTATCAACATTTTTACTTCATATTAATATCTTGACAGCGTTAATTCTTGCACTGTGAAATCATTATCAGCAAATAAGTTTTGTGGTCCTCTTTTTTCCTCACCTTAAGAACAATTAGAGGCCATGTTGGTTAGTGGATTGAGATCTGAATTGGGAGTCCTGGGTTCAAGTTTGGCACTGATACATGCATTGTAGCTCTATGAGCCAAGAGAAATAAGCGGTTCTCTAGGGATATAAGTTACAGAGCAGGTATAGATCTGCATTAGGTAGAGAGAGTTTCCTAACTGGGAGCTTTCTATAGCAACAAAATCATAGATCCATTCCAAAAAGATTAATAAAAACAGCAAAATAGTAATACTCAAACAAATAATCATTTCTTAACATCTATGTATATGTCCTTCACTACTTGCTGAAAAAAACAATTACCTAGTGATCCTGGTGATCCTGGGTTAATCAATCCTTGGATAACAATCAACCAGTAAGGAAGCATTTATCAAGCACCTATTATATGCCAGACACTGAGCACTGGGAATAAAAATAAAAATCTGTGCTCTCTGAGGGAGATAATATGCAAACTACATACAAACAAGATACGTGCAGCATAAATTGGAGATGGTCCACAGAAGGAAGATCTTACCATTAAGGAGGATAGGGAAAGCCTTCTTGGAGATACAAAATCCATCAGAAGGACAGTGGTTGGAGTCTTGCCAACTGTTTAGAACCTGTTAGAGCTTTGATCCCCCAGTACTTACATAACCCAAGGTCACTGGTTGATCTTCATGCCAAGATTTCAGGGCATAAAACAATACATAGCCACCTACCCTTAGGTATAAAATGACGTCCTATAAAGGAATAATGTAAATATTAAGGTGGGTTAGAGTGGAGGGTTAGCTTTAAAATTCTCCTAGTAAGTGTAATATATGCTTATATGTAATGTATACTTACATGTTAATTATACTCATATGGTTTAATTTTAATAATACCCTTATAGAAAAATAAGCACAGTCTTGAAAATTCTTAGTCAATGGTGCTTTTGGTGATACCTGATTTCATCAATATGTGTAGAACCACAATAGATGCAGATTATGATAATTTAATGAATGAATAAACCAATAGAAATGGTATAATACTTGGTAGAAAGGGTATTTTGATAATGAAATAAATCTGGGCCTTAAAAATTGGTTATCCAAGAAAAGCAGCAAGGGATAACTACTCTGATCTATCACAGACTTGTATGATGGTTATTGTAGAGTGAAATGGGCACTGAATTTTGAATCAAGACACAGGTTCAAATCCATCTTCTATCACTTATCCATTGGAACTTAGGCATATGTAATAGCCTCTCTGATCCTTAATTCCATTATCTGTAAAATGTGGATAATAATACTATATGCACTGTTAGATTTTTGGGAAGCTCAATTAAAATGAAGTGCTTTACTACATAAATGTCAACCATTATTGTTCAATCATATTGTAAATATTTTATTTTGCATTAAAAGGTTCTATGCTTTTTCACTGCCTAAATGAGGCAGAATATACTAGTGTTCCGAAAGATTTTCACCATTCAACTTGCCATGCCTTTGGTTCATGCAGGAAGAAAATGAGCATTTAGTAAATACCTGCGCTGAGCCAGGCATTGTGCTGAATGCTTTATAAATATTATCTCATGTGACCTTCACAACAACGCAGGGAGGTTGATGCTATTATCAGCCTCATTTTACAGGTAGGGAAACTGAGGTAGATAGTGGTTAAGTGACTTCCCCAGGATCACACAGCTAGTATCCAAGATCAATTTGAATTCAGATCTTCCTGATTCCAGGATGTCTTTTCCCCCCCTTATTTCCCACTGCCCTCACTCTATTTTTAACATAATAAAAGACAGGGGTTGAATTTTTTATGAGTAAACATTTTGGGGGGGGAGTGGTTAATTGTTATTTGTAGTACTGCTATAGCTTATAGTAGCAATTCTCAAAAGGCAAATTTTAAGAATCTTGCTTCCTTTCTTCGGTGTCAGAAATCATATGACTGGAATTCTGATGAGTTCCAATGGGTTTGTAGATATGTTATATAATGTATTCCTGAGGGAGACTATATACTTGACTAGCTTTCAAGTGCATTCTGGGCTTACAGACTTTTTAGAGCTAGAAGGAACAATGGAGATTACATACTGTAATCTCTCATATTATAGATAAAGAAATCAAGCTCCAAAGAAGTTACATGTGAGTTAGTAATAAATTTACTTTTTTTGTTTTTTTTCTTCAGATCACCCAAATTTTCCAATATATCCCTCAACCTCCCATCCCCATAAAAATCCTTCTTTTAGAAAACAATAAAAAGAGAAAATGATGCTTAAAAAGTAACAGATATATTAAATGAGCCACACATTATATGCAACATCCCACATCTCGCAAAGATAGGAAGAAAGATTTATGAATAATACATTTTAATGACCCTAGAGTAGCTTGCTGTTTAGATCCATATAGAAAAAAACTCTATATAAATTTAAAGTATTGTGTTGAGTACACTATGTATGGCAATTTTCCCCGTGTCTTTGAGAAGTCGTTATTTCAAGTAGGTAAGAATCCTCTTCTGCTTTTCTATTTCCAGCAAGTGCCTCGCGTCAGATGTGGTAAATCACATAATTGATTTTCATTTCTTTTCTGAAAGGTTTGTATAATAAAAGCATTAAAACAATAAAAATAAAGAAGGTTTGGAGAGATCTAAGGTCCTCCAATGCACAAATATGCTTTAATTTGGGTTTAGTAAGAACACAAGATTTGACTGACTGATGGAAGCTTCTAACAAAAGTTGATTGGAATAGCTAGATTAAGAGAAGGTAAGAGTTTGTTGATGGCCACTTTAATTATGTTATAGTTGATCTGTTTTGCAATTTGTTTACAGATGTTTTCTTTTCATTGGCTTGGAATGTGTACATAAGTGGTAACCCGATCTAAGTAAGCTGAGAAACAAAAAAGTGACAGTGATTTTCTAAATTACTAACATAATTTCATTTCATCCTTCAATACAATCAAATCAATTTAATTCAGCAAACATTTGTGTGTCTCCTGTATTGTGCCATAAACAATACTGGGTACAAGGTGATACAAAGACAAAAATGAAAACAATCTCTAACTTCAATGGTTTTTGTTCTGCTTGGGGAATGCAAAACATAACTAGGTAACGAAATATGAAATTATTTAGGTTCTCGGAGGGGAAGGGGAGAGAGAATGAAGGGAGAGCTAATAAATTTTCTGCGCACAGAAAGAAGCTAAGTTGTTTATGTGTTGTTTTCAAATTTTTTATTTATTTTAGTCATTCTTTTCTTTTTAAATTTTGAGTTTCATGTTCTTTCCCTTCCTCTACCCTACCACTGGCCACTGAGAAAGTAAACAATATATCAATTATACATATGAAATCACATAAAACCTATTTGCATATTAAGTATATTATTTAAAAAAGCAAAAGAAAAGAATAAAGTGAGAAAATTATACTTCATTTTGAACCTGCTGTTGATTAGTCCTTGCTCTGGAGGTGGATAGCATTTTTTCATCATGAGTCCTTTGGGATTGTCTTGGATCATTGTATTCATCAGAGTAGCCAAGTCCAGTGATTTCCTGGTTCTCCTCATTTAACTTTACATCAATTCAGATAGGTCTTGCCATTTTTTTTTCCTGAAACCACTCCCCTCATCATTTTTTATAGCACAATAGTACTCCATTACATTACAACATGTTCAGCCTTTCCCCAATTAATGAACATCCCATCAATTTCCAGTTCTTTGCCACCACAAAAAGAGGTGTTATAAATATTTTTGTAGATATAGATCCTTTTCTATTTCTCTTTGTTCTCTTTGGGGTACAGATCTAGTACTACTAGTAATACTATCTAGTATTACCAAATCAAGGAATATGCACAATTTTATAGACCTTGGATATAGTTCCAGATTGTTCTCCACAGTGATTGGACCAGCTCACCAATCCACTGACAATTTGATAGTTTTTATTAATTATTTTTTCTCTTGAAAAGGAAAGTAAATTAATTCTTTTTTCTCATCCCTGCCAACATTTAGCATTTCTGATAGGCATGAGGTGGTACCTCAGAGTTACTTTAATTTGCCTTTCTGTACTCAATAGAGATTTAGAGCTTTTTTCTATGACTATGGATAGTTTTTATTTCTTCTTCTGAAAATTGCCTATTAATATCCTTTAACCATTTATAAATTGGAGAATGGTTCTTAGTTTTATAAATTTGACTTAGTCCCCTATCTATTTAAGAAATGAGACTTTTATCAGAGAAACTTGCTGTAAAATTTTTGATATTACTTCATTGTCCTTGGTACTTTTGAGCAAAATGTAGTTTCCCTGATTATCTCTTTTAATTAGGTCTAATTATGCTTTTGCTTTGTTTGAGATCATGATTGCTATTCCTGCCTTTTTTACTTAAGGTGAAACATAATAGATTTTGCTCCAGCACTTTATTGTAACTCTGTGTGTTTGAAATGTGAATGCTTGTAAACAACATGTTTTCTAGTTTCTAATCCGTTCTGCTATCTGCTTCCATTTTATGGGTTAGTTCTGCCCATTCACATTTACAGTTACGATTACTGTGCATTTCCCTCCATTTTATTTTCTTCTCTTTGTTCTTTTTTCTGTGTCTTATTCTGTCCATCCTCAAAAGTCTGTTTTGCTTCTGACTACTGACTCCCTTAATCTACCCTTTTACAATTTCACAGGCAGGTACACACACACACACACACACACACACACACACACACACACATTTCTTGTGCCTTTCCTCTCCAATTTTCCTATTGAGAATGATAGATTTCTATACTCAACTGAGTGTGTGTGTGTGTGTGTGTGTGTGTATTCTTTACTTTTTGAACCAATTCTTATGAGAATGAGATTCAAGCATTGCCTGCCACCACCTCATTTACCCATCTACTATAAAAGCTCTTTCTTGCATACCTCTTTTGAGACAATTTTTTCCATTTTACCCCTCCCTTCCCCCTTCTCCCAATGCATCCTCCTTTCTCACCCCTACTTTTCTTTAGATCATCCCAACAGAACCCATGCCTTCTATCCATGTAGACTTCTTCTAACTGCCTTAATAATGATAAAGTTCTTAGGAGTTACATGTGTCATCTTCCCATATGGGAATGTAAACACTTTAACTTTATGGAGTCCTTTATGGTTACTCTTTCATGTTTACCTTTTTATGCTTCTCTTAAGCCTTTAGTTTGAATGTCAGATTTTCTATTAAACTCTGGTCTCTTCATCAATAATGCTTGGAAATTCTCTGTTTCGTTAGATTTGAGGCATTATTTTAGAGTTGTTTGGAGAGAAATGTTGGGAGAGTTCAGCTGTGTCCAGACCTGTACTCTGCCATCTTGACTGTGCTTGCATGTTAAGTTAAATTCAGCAGTGTCTCATGTCTCAATTGAAAGCTTTTCCCCACACTATGCCTGTGGCACAAGAGAAGAAATGTCAAGAGGCAAGGAAGACAAAGACACAATGGAATGTAGGGGCAAATGCATAATGGTGATACTGATGTTAATGTGCCCCACAGAAGAAGTTGGCCCACAACCTCAGCCATATGGAACCATCTTCTAAATGCCACTTCAGCCCAATTAATCTTGTTTCTGAAGTTGTTTTAATACAAGCTGCTAAAAGTGGCTTGGTTTTTCCCCCTCGAATTTCCTTAAAAGCTCAGCTCAATTTCCTCCTCCTACAAGTCAGGCCTCTCCTGACTTCCCCAGTTACTAATATTCCCTGCCCCAAGTGAATTTATATACACATGCACACATACATATACACAGAGTGAAAGACAGAGAGACAGACACAGATATATGCTTATATGTATGTGTTTTTCTCTGTAGAATGTAAGCATCTTGAAGTCAGGAACTGTTTTATTTTTTCCCCTTATAGCACCACCACTTGACACATAGCAGTCCCTAAATACATGCTGGTTGATTAATGGATAGATTTCCTGTTTTTGAAACATAAGCTGCTTTACTATAATGCTGTATATGCTTTGGGGCAATATGAAAAAGAAATTAAATACTACATAAATTTTAACTACGTTTTCCAGCAAGTGAAACTACTTAAATTTCTCCCCTTTTGTGGGGGTGGGGGGGGCAGGGTGGATCATCTCTTCTCTGCACTAATAAAGCACATGTCCACAGTACCTTAAATAGTGCCATTCACAGTGTAGAGTCTACCAAGTGTGGGACAGGGCAAAAAACCTAGAAGTTATTCATTTTTATATAATTGAGTACATAAAAATACACCAATGGTTGAGGGGAAAGAACTAGACTCAGAGGTAGGAGATAGGTTTTAATCCCATCTCTGCCACTAACAAGCAGGTAAGATTATAGGCAAGTTTTTCAACGTCCCCTGACTTTATGTTGGTAAAATGAAGAGGCTAGATTAGATCAGGAATTCTCATAACTTTTTTTTTTTGTCATAGACCCCTTTGGCAGTCTGGTGCAACTTTCTAATCCCTTCTCAGAATAATGTTTTTAAATGCATAAAATAAAATGCATAGAATTATAAAGGAAAACAAAAATCAGTGAAAATAAAGATGTAATTTTTTCCCAAGTTCAGAGACTTCCTGACATTTATCCACAGGACCCCTTGGGTGTTCATGGACCTCAGGTTAAGAACCCCTGGCCTAGAGGAAATCTGAGGTCCCTTCTAGGTCTGTCTGTGATCTAATATATTTTCCTGTTGACTAAATTTTCAGCAGATTATATTTCCTCGGATGCCCTGTAGGCATCTCAAAATCAACATATCTAAAACAGAACTCATGTTTGTCCCTAAACTCACCCCTCCTCCTAACTTCCCTATTTCTGTGCAAGGCACTGCTGTCTTTTCATTTGCACAAGTTTACAAGCCCAGAATCATTCTTATCCCTTTATTCTCCTTCACATCCTTCCCTGTTGACAGTGGTTGTTTACCAATGTTACAGAATTCTTTCTTCAACATCTTTCTTACTCACACATGCCCCACTTTAGTTCAGACTCCCATAATTTCTTCTCTGACCTTTTGCTCCAGCCTCTGAATTGATTACCCAGTTCAGCTTCCAATAGGAAGCTTCACGGTGCAGTGAGTAGAGTGCTGGACTTGGATTCAGGAAAACTTGAGTTCAAAACCAGCCTGAGACACGTACTGTTTTCACCCTGGGTAAGTCCCTTAACCTCTGTCTTCCTCAGTTTTCTTTTCTACAAAATGGGGATGATAATAGCCCCTCCCTCTCAGGGTTGTTGTGAGGATCAAAAAAAATAATATTTGTAAAGTCCTTAGTAATCCTTAAAGCATTATAGAAATACTAGCTATTATCATTTATATTTTGTTGTTCATCATTTCAGTTATGTACAATTTTTGCTTATGTACATTTTCTTGGCAGTTTTCAATGAGGTGGTTTGCCATTTTCTTCTCCAGGTTATTTTACGAGTGAGGAAACAGAGGCAAACAGGGTTAAGTGACTTGCCCAGGGTCACACAGCTAGTAAGTGTCTGAGATCAGACTTGAACTCAGGTCTACCTGACTTTGAGTCCAGACTTCTAGCCATTGAGCCACCTAGCTTCCTCCTTGACCCATAGTAGGCACACTTAATAAATACTTGTTGATTGACTGACTTTCCATATAGAGAGATTCTTAAATGTGGGTAGAGACTTTTGAGTATATAACGTCACTGAGAAAGAAATATTTTTCAGAGTGTTAAAAGATATATTAATGATTTTTTAAAAAAAACAAAAAGAAAATTGCTAAAATAGTATAGAGTAAGAAAAAGATGGTGATTTCTTATGCTTCTATCAGTTCTAATTTGCAACTGTCTTTGTTGTTCAGTAGTTTTTAATATTGAGTTTTTCTTCTGTGTAAATAAGATATCCATCTAACCTCAGGGCTTGGTTTATTTTCTGGTGAATCGTAACTATCTGATTTTGGAGTTCATTCTCCAGTCTCTGGTAATGCTATTTAGGCATGTCAGTATCTTTTAGATATTTTTCTCATGTTGTTGGCTTTGCTGAACTGATTCTAACAATACCTTAATAAATGGTGAAAACACGTAAAGAGGTTTATCTGATGTCTCAACCACTGTACCACATTGTGCTTTTACATAGGATATACACACATACATAGTAATATATATGTCCATATTTTATATACCTTTATCATTGACCTTAAGGCTTATAGAAATATGTAAATAATATTAATTTGCCTTATTAAGCAGAAAAATATAATCGTTAGCATTTATATAGTGCTTTAAGTTTTGCAAAGAGTTATATAAATATTATCTCATTTCATCTTCACAACAACCTTGGGAGGTATGTGCTATTATTTTCCTCATTTTATAGAAGAGGAAACTAAGGCAGATAGAGGTTAAATGGTTTGCCCAGGATCACACAGCTATTAAGTGGTCTGAGGCTGGATCTGAACTAAGGTGTTGACTCTAAATACCCAGCTCTCTCTAGCCACTGGGCCAACTAGCTACCTATGCCTTTCAGTGTAGTCTGCTGAAGATATACTATACTTTGACAGGCCTACAGTCTATACAGTTTAATTTAGTGCAATAGCTCTCAGTCTTTTCCACAGTGGTCCACACCTTCCGTTTAAACAAAAAATTGGCAGACCTCTTACAGTAAAATTCTCTAAAATTATATTTAAACATCATAAGCAATGTTTCATCTTAAAAAACAAAACAAAACAACACTTCAGAGCAGGTAGGTGGCACAGTAGATAGAACCCCAGCCCTGGAGTCAGGATGACCTGAGTTCAAATCCAGCTTCAGACCCTTGACACTAACTGTGTGACCCAAGGCAAGTCACTGAACCCCAATTACCTTGAAAAAAACAACTTAGGGTATTTCAGTGTTTCTTGTTAGCATAGTTTGAGAAAGAAGGATTTAATGCAAGATTCTCAAACCATGATCTTCAGAGCAGAGCTCTGTTATTTGGTCCTAAAAAAATGGGAATTTTATGAAAAAAAAATTAAGCTAGAAATAATTTTCCCACTAAATTATTAAATGTAAAATGCCTCTTGTTGTTGTTGTAGTTGTTGCTGTTGTTGTTGTTGATTTATTTCAGTCTTGTCTAACTCTTCAGGACCCTATTCGGGGTTTTCTTGGCAAAGATACTGGATTGGTGGGCCATTTCCTTCTCCAGGTCATTTCACAGATGAGAAAACAGGCGAACAGGGTTAAGTGACTTGCCCAGGACCACACACAGCTATTAAGTGTCTCAGGTCAGATTTGAACGCACAAAGAGGAAGCTTCCTGACTCTAAGCCTGGCATTCAATCCACTGCACCATGTAGCTGTCCCATGTAAAATTCTGCATGCATCAAAAATATTTAGGAGCATAGAATTGAGGAGAAGGACTTTAGAAGATATATTGTATACACCCCTCAGAAAGTGTATAGTTCATTTTATAAATGAAGAAACTGATCCTCAGAGAAGTGAAATGAATTGTTCAAGGTCTTAGAGGTAACCAAATCAGAGCTTCAATTCAAACTCAGACCTTTTGACTCCAATCCAGAGTTCTTTCTACCACACCTTTGTTGATAAGAGATGTTTTCTAAAACAAATTAGGTTTAATTTTTTTAAATTTAAGTTTGCAAAGTAATGTTGACATTCCAAATCTATATAGATAAAAGATATCTTTATCTTTCAGAAGCTGTAAAGTTTTTTTGGCTTTTAGTTTTTAGGGGTTTTTTTAATTTTTTTTTGTTTTGTTTTACCAGGGCTTTTGGATTTAATTAAAATTAGTTCAAAATGGTCATGCAACGTTCTGCCCTGAGCTCACTCACCCAGATTAACACTGGCAACCACAAATGTATATAAGCTTAAATACTTCATCACATGGGATATTGAAGTTGGAACCAAGGTGAAGACTCAGAACTTTGGCAACAGATTAGAGATTCTTAGCCTATAAAAGGCTTGGGTAGTGGCATTGATAAATGAGGAACTGGGGGATAAGAAGTCTGTCTGCCTCTCTTCCCTCCCATTCCTCCTCCCCCACAAAGTTCTGTTGAGCAGAGTTGTTTCCTACTGTAATCTCATTAAAAAATATGTGTGTGTGTGTTATATGTAGCTATACATATATAATGCATTGTGTGTGTGTGTGCATAATTTTTTTTCAAGGTTTTTTGGGTGACTTTCTTGGCCTGTTATTTGGTAAAGCTCACATAGTTGATATTTAAGTCATAGAAGAAAACATTTGAGGGAATTCCTTATCTCCACTTTTTGTTTATATATCTAAGACCCATCTGTTCAAAACGTCCAGGGAACTCCCAGGAGACACTTCTTTTCCATTTTTGCATATTCTCTAAGGACCTGACTTGGCACCATTCTTAAAAGAGACAAAGGGTTGCACAAGACTTGTTGAGGATATACTCTCCCACAACTATTAATTTGAAGAAATTGTCCGGATTATGAGAAATGTTACTTGACACTGCAGTATATTTTTAGGTCAGATGCCTCAGAATTAATATTCATGGTTGGTGTATTGTTATTTGTAATATTGTTATATATTAATTCATAATATTATTATTGTTATAATACTGTTGCTTGTAATATTGTTATATATTGTGTCCTACTTCTTTGCAAGTTTCTTAAGGGCAGTCACAGTTTTATTTATATTTTTTTCATTTTGCAAATGATAAGATATTGCCTTCCTCAAACTTGTCAGCCATCAGGGTTTTTTCCCTCTTCAAAGCTTTAATGCCATTTTTATCCTTAACACTCTTTTGTTTTACATTCACTGTTTTATTGTCTTGAGTTAATAGTCTTATTTATCTGGCTAGATAGATAAATAATTCTTGTTCCTGTAAGTAGATTGAAAGCTCAATGAAGACATTAATTGTGTCTTAATTAATTGTGAACCTTGTATTTCCAAGAGCACCAAATGTAGTACCTTACACAGAGTAAAAATATAGTAAATTATTGTTAATTGATTCATATTGGAACAAGAAGGTAAACGGATTTCATTCCCTGGCCATTTGTGTTCATGAAGTAAAAATCAGCCAACCTTGTGAAAGTATTTGTTTTTTCTTCATATATGCCTTAGTGTAAGAGGAATAACCACGTTAAGTCAGTGTTCTATAGTAGAAAAAAAACACTAGACATAATGAGGAGACGCGTTCAAATCATTGTTGTCACACATCCCCAATGGGACCAGCTGTAAATCTCTGAACTGCCTTATGCTTTATTTTCCTCATCTGCAAAATGTGAGCAATATACTTGTATTGTCTACCTCAGAGAATTGTTATAAGGCTAAAGAAATGCTTATTGTTATGATTAGGGACTTGGAAAATATTGTTCATTATTTTTATGCCATCATCAATGGAGATGAGAAGTCCCTCCAACTTAATCAATTGTCTTTGAAGATGTCTGTGACTAAAACATTCACCTACCTTCAACCAACCTGGTGATGATGAGTCTTCCAAACTTAGCCAGGCTGTCTGTCTTCAGACAACAGACACATATAGTCCAACACAAGTCTTCAATGTACTATGAACTCTCAAAGTGGGGCTCTAACCATGAAATATGTTAGCTCTAATATCAACTTAGACTTCAGTTTCAGGGGTGCATTCTTAGCTAAGAAGAAGGTTGGGGGCCAGATTTGGGGAATGGGGAGGGAGAAGGAAGGGAAAACAGAGAAGTTATGTAATGACAGGTGAAATACTATCATTAAGAACTTGAAGGGACTGTTCAGTACTTTTAGTGTACTAGAACTTTGTGTATCCAATATTATTTGAAGTAAGTGCTGTGGTTGGGAAGTGAGTTCATAGTAAAGAGAATTTTTTTTGTTGTTGTAATGGTATTTGTTGTAACAGGATTTGGCCTGTACTATTCCTTTGAACAAAATTGATTATATTCTTAGATTCATTAATGTTTAAGTGGGTTTACTATGGCAACACTATCTGATATCATTTGTTGTTTTTTATTCTTTCCTTATGTGAAACAATTGCAAAAGGCTACAGCTGGAGAGCGTGGCTTATATCAAGTGACTATTAATCTCGATTTTATTTTTATAAGTAATGTTAGCTTCTTCGATGTCATATCAGCAGGATTTTGCTAAATCATTTTCTGTTTGTTTTATGAACTGTAATCACAATGAGTCTTTTGTTAAGAGAGTTAGTTTAGGAAATGGAGAGAGAACCGTAAGTTCATATCAACTAGGAAACAAAGATGTCATTTGGAGTTATTATTTGGTAAGGTTCCATGTGGAGGACGACTGTTATCCACATAATTGGTTTTTCAGTGTTTGTAATCTCACTTCTTGTACTCTGGACCAGACTTCCCCCCTCCCCTTTAAACACAGCTATGTCATTATATTCACTCTGACCATGACAAACTCTGTTTAGGAAATGAACTCTTTTTCAAGGACTGTTGTTCCATGAAGAACATGCAATTTATCCCATGTGTTTGTGCTTCAATATAAAGGAAGGAAAAAATGTTATTATTGTTTATGTTTGGAATAATGTTAGAGGAAAAACGAAGGAGGGGATAACTTTCAAATACAGCTTAAAAACTGAGTAAATAGATTAATTCAGAAGAAATGTCAAATGTTCTTTACCGTGCTCTAAGGGATTTTACCAGAGGCTTCCAACATTCTTTAACTGATTCCTAATATGGAAAGTCTGCATGGTTACAGGCTAGGTATTGTTGGTAGAGCCATGTGGAAGGGAGATTTTTCCTCCTATGGGAGACAAGCCCTTCTGAGTTGCCCTTGTATTCCTGCAAAAACATCCCATTGAAATGAGGAGAGAATCTAGTTTCAATTTCTCTGCATCCTTTCTCCCCCCTTTTCCTCCCTCCCTCTTCCTCCCTTCTCTCTCTCTCTCTCTCTCTCTCTCTCTCTCTCTCTCTCTCTCTCACACACACACACACACACACACACACACACACACACACACACACACACACATACACACACACACGCACACACATGCACACTCTCTCTCTCTGTCTCTCTCTGTCTCTGTCTCTCTCTCTTTCTCACTCAGTGACACAGCTTGCCACCTTTCTGAAGTGACAAGAGCTTCTCAATGGTCAAGTGAAACGATTCCATCTTTTTTCCCCATTCTGATCCCAAGATTCATGGTAGTGGAAGTCTCTGGCAGCAGAAGATGTCGTGGGAGCCATAGCAGCTCCAGCTGGGCTTTTTCTCAGACACTTGAGATGCAGTTTCAGGACCATCTCATTTTTCACAAAAAATATTAAAATCAGACTTAAGTTTCTACTTGAAGAATAACGGGATCCAATTAGAAAGAACAGCAGAGGTGCTCCTGAATTTAGTTCATGGGTAAGCAGCATGTGTGCATGTGTATCACCTTTACTTTTGTAATAGATTCTTAGGAGGGTGCCTCAGATGGACAGGTAACTCTTCTGGCATTAGTTAAACTCTTTGAGATGAAGATTTGGGGGGGGACAAAGAAATGTTTGCCACTGCGATTGCTTAATTATCATGTATGCCCTGGTCAGGTCAGGATAGCTAACCAGCTTTTATTTTTAGATTGTTTTTAAGTCAGTGTGGTAGGAGGCTGGAAATGAGCAGACTGTAACATATGAAGCAGGGGTGTATATAATTGGCTTGAATGTTGCTAAAAGACTTTGAATAAATGTTATTTTCCAGTCCAGGATATGATCATGTTTATTTTACTCAAGTTCATGGACACTGTGAATTGTCATAGCTCCAAGTCAAAGAGTAATAATTAGGATTGTTGGAAAATAAATCAGGTATTTAAAAATGATGATGTACACACGCTCTCTTTTATAAAAGAGTCAAACTTTAAGTTTCTGGATTTTTTAGCATTAGATTAACTGTGTTTGCTTTTGTGTTGATTGGTAATATGAATGTTAAAAAGGTTCTATCCTGTTCTCTGCTTTAACTACCTGTGAGTCCCTGTGTCTCAGTTTCCCCATTTGCAAAATGAAGGGCTTAGACTAGATGATTTCCAGGTATATGAATAAATCTTACCTTCTATGATTTTAATTTAACAGAAATCACTTGTAACAGAGAAGGCAAAATCATCAGCTGTTAGTCTCTGTCATTGAGAAGTATGCAATGCTAACAAATGTTTCTATTTTCTAAACACCATGCATTTTATGGACTATTTTTTCCCTTCTGCCCATCTTTTAAAAAAAAATGTGCAATTTAATATGTGGATTTGATTTGGGGGCCAGCTAGAGAATCTCCATTTAATCTTGTGGAACTCAAAAACAAAAGACTCATTTTCTTTAAGATTTCTCTCTGAAGGCTTCCTAATGTGTATTTTTATTCTTTTGCTATGTACTTCATTTGAAAGCCTACTTCCTGAAAAGGAAGAATGGATATTAAACACATTTTTAATAGTTTAAGGCCAGTTTATTTGAACCCTTAATGTAGTTCAGCGCTGAGCTTGGTAGTATATAGTTTTGTTGATTTTTTAGTGGCCATGTCTTGGAAGGAAAACCATTACCAATTGCTCATAGCCGATAATTAGATGTGCAGAAGTTTTTTACATGTTATACCATTGTCTCTAGTACTTATTTTCTCTCTAACCTCCTAATGCTTTACTAAATCACTCATTTTCTCTGCTTTTGCTGGCAGTTTTGCCCATATGGAAAAGGGAAAGGATACACACAGCTCTGCCTTTCTCCTAGTCAGGCTATGCTAATAGGGTTGGAAGTTTAAATTGTGCCATAGTGCTGAGTTCTTCATGAGACTCCAAGTGGCACACTAAAAATTCTTTTGAGAGAGAATTGACATATGATGTACCAAAACAAAGGAAATAGCCCACCCAGGTCTGTGATTGCCCAGAATTATTCAAGAACTTTGCTTATAAAAAAGATTTTTAAAAAATCAGTCCATGAAAGGCTCTATTATTCAATGACTGTGAAACTATGACTGTAGGAACTTCTATTGATTTGCAAATATGAAAAAAATCAATAATGAACTACGTTGTATTTCACTTTGTAAGACTTTTATTTGTTATCTCATTTGAATCAAGAAGAAAATAGTCAACAAAACTTGTTTTATTTAGTTTATTAATATATAATGTATTAAGACCTGTAATTTCATAATTGTAAACAATGGTTTTCCAGAATTGGTATAACAACAACAACAACAACAAAAAAAAAACCTGAACCTAGCGTAGAGATGAACCTTTTCAAACAGGCTAATATTCTTTTGTCTCTGCTTTAAAAAATCCCGAGTTACCTTTAAGATTCAGCTTAATTATTAACTTATACATTAAGAAATTTCTGGCTTCCCTAGCTGTTAGTGCCTCAAAATAAATGTATATCATATCTGTTTTATGACTATTTTGTATAGGCATATATATATGTGCCCCCCACAAAGCACATAAGCTCTTTAAAAGAAAGAATTCCTTGACTTTTGTCTTTGTACCCCTAATCTCTAGCACAGTTCCCAGCAAAGTAGGCACTGTATAAACAAATGTTGATTAATTGAATGATACATAAATAACAGATGTAGAGTCTATCACTATGCCTGTATTTCTAGCCTGTTAGAGTTTTCCACAGCTTATTTTCAAAATGACAATTAGCATGCATTTTTAGAGTAAGGGCAACTCGGTGGCTCAGTGGATAGAGCACTTTTAGTCATAGAGAACTCAATAACAGCCTTGCTGTTTTTAAACAGCTTGATTTGTTAGGAAGTTCTTCCTTAGAATGAGAAGGAATCATCCTACCTGTAATTTCCATCTATTGGTTTTAATTCTGCCCTCTGGAGTCATACAGAATAAACAATTTGTTTTTCACACAAATGTATTTCACACACTTGAGGACAGCTACCATTCTCTCCCTATATTTTTTCTGTTTCAGACAAAACATCACCTTTACTTTCCACTACTCCTTATCGTTTCCAGTCCTCCTTTGGTTCTACTGTTCATTAATGATATCCTTCTTAAAATGTGGCAGTGAAAGTAGAACATAGTGCTTCAGTTGTAATAACTATATTTTTCAGAGAAAAATATCTGGCTCAAATTTTTATTGTATTTTTGATAAAATTAGTACAGAAAGCAAAGTAACAGTGAGGTTCAGTAGGGGGCATAAGTAAAAGTACAAGGTATTTGCTATCTCTTTAAATATAAAAAGTTATACAGGTAGTATAAGGGAAAATACTCTAGAAAATACTCATTTGTTAGGCAGTTAGGTGATACAGAGGATATAATGTTGATTTTGCAATTAGGAAGACTGGTGTTCAAATCCTATCTCAGATACTTACTAGCTGTATGACACAAAGTCAGAATATCTCAGCTTTAGTTTCCCCATTTGTGAAGTGGAGATAATATTAGCAACTACCTCATGAGGTTTTTGTGAGGATAAAATATTTGTAAAGCTTTTTAAAAACCTTAAAGTACTATATAAATGCTAAGTAATATTATTATCATGGTTTCCCAGATTACTTTGTATTGTAAAGGCAACTCTTGCTTATATATGTTTATCAATCAATCAATCAATAAATAAATATTTGTTAAGTGTCTACTATGAGCTGGCACTATACTAAGTTGTAAGGTTGTAAAAAGAGGCAAAGTCTGTCTGGGCCATGAAGGAGCTTATGATCTAATGAGGTGAGAAAACATGCAAACAAATATAGGAGAAGCAAGCTATTTACTGGATAAATTGGGCATAATTAAAAGAGGGCAATGTGGTCGTATAGTTAGAATGCAAGTTACCTCTCTGAAATTCAACTTCTTCCCCGGCTTCCTTGGCTTCCTTCATGACTCAGCTAAAATCTCACCTTTTACTGAAAAGCTTTGCCATTTTCCCTTTAATGCTAACACTTTCCCTTTGTTGATCATCTCCAATTTATCATGCATGTAGTGTTTGTACATAGCTGTATGTTGCCTCCCTCATTAGATCATGAGCTCCTTGTGAACAGAGATTATCTTTGTATGCCCAATATTTAGCACAATGCCTATAATGTAGTAGATGCTTAATAAGTATTTTTTTGACTATTACACCAGAAATGTCTATCTCATAGGGTCGTTGTGAGGCTCAAATGAGTTAATGTATGTAAAGGGCTTTAGAAACTTTAAAATGTTATATCATTATCAGTTATTATCATTCATATTATTCTTCTAGGCTCTTCTAAGATTTATTGACTTTTTGTTTAGATTATTAGTTGAAGAAATAGAGTGTCCATATGGTATATGCTTCTTCGTCTCTAAAGATCATCAATTTGTTCTTGCATCTTTGAGATGTGTAATAGGGTCAAATGGAAAGAGAAAGGAACCTTATATTTAAAAATATATTTATCACAGTATTTTTTATTGTAGCAAAGAACTTTAAAAAATTGTGGCCGCTCATTAGTTGGGAAATAGTTGTAAAATTATGGATATAAATGTAATAGAATATCATTTTGCTAAAGCAAATGATGAGAGGAATGAATTCAGATAAACCTGCGAAGATTTGCATGAATGTGTGCAGAAGGAAATGAGCAGAAGCAGAATAATTAATACAATGATGGAAAACCAATATGAAAAACTTAAGAATGCAAAATCAGTGCAATGCCTAATGACAGCTCCATCAGACTGATGATGAAGCATGCTTTGTGCTTCTTGGCACACATTTTCAGTTACAGATAATGTATCAGTCTTTTTCACCCAATTATGTTTGTTACAGAGGAAGGCTTATTTGGGGAGTAGGGGAAAGGGCTGTGAAAGGGTAGTGAAAATGATTTGTTTTAAATAGAAGAGAAAGGAAAGAGTCAACAAAAAAAATTTAATAAAGAAAAGAGAGCAGATGGACCATTGCAAAGGGAACAAAAATAAGAACAGTGTCGGTACTATCAAATTAAATTATATGTGTGTGTGTGTGTATTACATATATATATGCATATATATATATATATATACACACACACATCTATGCTCATAATTTTTAAATTAAACTGTGCATAACAGAGCTTCAAAGGTCATTTATGATCTTTTTTTTTTCTGTTTAACAGTGGCGGGGCAAGGTGATGATCAGGGATGTTCACCCATTCCTATTCACCCTTCTACATACATCCTATGTTTAAAACATGAAAAGTAAACAGATTTTTCCTGTACCTAGAGGAAATTTTTTCATGTTTCTATGAAGGATACCAAGGGGGAAAAGAGATACAAAATTACTTCCTCAGGGTTTATACTTGGGGTAATGCAGGTTTTAGCAACACACATACTTGCTCTCAAGGAGTTTATATTCTATTGGTCAAAGGTAAACATTACAATTTGTTTTTTCTCTTCCTTTTCTTTTTATTATGAATTTAACAAACATTGATAAACATCTGTTCTTTGTATATAGGAAATGTTCCCCAGAGCCTGACAGAGTGCATATCACTTAATAAATGTTTGCTGAATTAAATTGAATAGATTTGAGTAGATCACTAATCCTTTTCCCCATAATCCTGCAGCATTTAGTTTTAAATATGCTTGATTTCATCTCAGCATTCACTTTCAAAAATCCTTGAGTGCTTACCTCATTGACATAGCAGACCAGTCTTCACAAGTACACTGTAGGTAAAAAAGATCCCCAACCTGATGGACATTTTCCTTGTCATGAGCATCTCTGACTTAGATAGGTTGATCCCCAGATAACAAGCACATAATCTGTCACTAGCCTCTTGTTCTTAACCAGTTCTAATTTGATGGGACCTTCCAGGGGTCAAATTCTGCAGGGATAGTCCTTGAAATTCTATCATCACCCCCACACTGTAATGACCTTGCTTTCAGGTCTCTTGTTATGATGTTGAAAGTTGAAGATGCCTAATGGCTGATTATCAGCTAAGTGAGGCAGTTAATGCTCTTTCACCAGCTATTGCTGTCATGTCCAAACTTGTTTTCCACACCTTCAGAGTCTTCTCCTCTGCAGGCCATTTTTTTAAACCTGTGCCAGGGTCATGTTAACCGTGGCTTTCATCATTTTGTTTCTTTATTCAGAAACTACCAGTGGCTCCTCGTTGTCTACATAATAAAGTTCAAATTCAATATTCTGCCATTTCATTCTGTTGGATTCAGATCTAGTTCAATGGCTGGACCGAAAAACTAGTCATTTACCATTCGGAGCCAGCTTGGAAAGATTTGGCCCAGTGCTAAATTACTTGAAATTATAAATATTTTTATAAATTACTGAAATAAAGGAAAAGATGGCATGATAATCAAACTTTCAGATGATAGAAACCTAAGAGGGATACTTAATAGGTTTGCTAACAAAGTTAGGATCCCCCAAAGCTCTTGAAAAGCTAGAATGTTGGGCCAAATCTAATGAAATGAATCTATTAGTTTAAATTTGGTCTTACTCCTGGCTTTAAAAACATCTATTTCACAATTATAAGATTCAATTAAACAATTGTAAGATAAAGTATGTACGATTGTTAGATCTTACGTACAAATTGTGAGATAAACAGTATGTAAGATAAAGAAGGCATGACTAGGACAATTTTTGTCTGAAGAAGATAGGGGGTTTAGTAAATTGTTGATGTTTGTCCTTCGTTCTCAAAGAGGACCATGACATCAGAAGATGATGCCATGACTTGCAAGTAAATAGATTAAGTGAGGCCCAGCTGTGTATGATCACCAGCCTCATTTTCTTCATTGGAGCCATCAGAGTGTAGTTGTCAGATATAGATCAGGTCAACTAGAGATGGCTCCTTAGTGAATCATATGAGTGTGATTTTGCAGCAAAACAAACACATTTTCCTTTGGCTGCTTTAGAAGCATAGTGTCTGGATTAAGGAGGTGACAGATCTGGTGCACTCTCACTTGTTTCAACCATAGTGGAATATTGTGCTCAATTCTGGGAACCAAATTTTAGAAAGGCCATTAATAAATTGTACAGTGTCCAGGGGAGGACATCTTAAATAGTGAAGGGCCTTGAGAATTTGTTAAATAAGTTTCAATTAAAAGAACTGGGAAAGGTAGCCAGAAAAAAATAAAAAACATAAAGAGGATAGAACAGCTGTCTCCAAGTATTTGAATGGCTGTTGTGTTGTTAGAAGTATGCTGGCACCCTGTGAGATTTGAAGATGAAATGAGACACCTGCAAGTCACCCAACAGTTAACATAGTGAGGTTTATTTAGCCTCTGAAGCAGTCAAAGAAAAATGTGTTTGTTTTGCTGTAATATTACCCTGATACTGAACTTGTAATTACCCTGTATCCTTATTGATTTTTGTTATTATTTAATAAGAATACAGTGGTAATTGGCTTCTATAGGCACAGCACCCCACCTTTAATATGGAAACACATCTAGTCATCAGAACAGGGTATAGTGACTTAATGCCATTCATGTATTCTTCAAGTTGGAATGGTTCAAGTCCAGCTGAATGAGACTTTTTATGACCTTAGATGACCAGGAATCAGCAGTAAGGGAGGCAGAGACCAATCAGGTCCCTGGGACAACTTTGTCACCTTTTAGGGAAAATTTATCACTTTTGGGGTGAGGGGAAAGAGAAAAGTAACCCTCCTAAATATTGGTCCTGTCAGACACATGAAATGGTATTTAAGCTTATTCTCTATGGCCCTAGGGGGCAGAACTAGAAATAATGCAAAAAGGTGCCAAAATGATAGATCTAGTATGGAGAAACTTCTTAAGAGTTAGAGGAGTTAAAAGTAGAATTGACTCCTGTGATATACTGGATTCCTCTTTACTGGGGATCTCCAAGCAAAGGCTGAATTACAGGTGATTCTATAGAGAGGGTTCCTGTTCAAGTATTCTTGATAGTCCTTTGAGGTCCATTTAAACTCAAAGACATTCAATGAACTGAAAGCTCATTTCACACTCATTTGTTTCTACTAAAAATGTAGTAGAGAGTGAAAAATATTTCATTTAATTGAGGTTTCTGGCTATTTGATTTCTAGTCAATCTAGGATTTGCTATATCTGTATTAGTTGTATTTTTCCATGCTTCAAATTTACTTTGTGATTCTGGTGTTTAGTATTTTGGGGTGACTCTGGAACTTAGAGTCAGAAGACCTTGGTTCTGTTTTTAATCTCTTCCTAGTTGTATAACCTTGGACAAGCCACTGTTGTTTTCGCTAAGCCTTTCTTCCCTCATATGTAAAATGAAGGAGTAGACTGAGTGATCTCCAAAACTGTACTCTTACATTTGATGAGCCTATGGGACAGTGCACTCTTAATTTGAAATAAAATATTTTATACTTCTTCTTGGGAAATTTCTGTATGTAAAATTAGAATTTTTGAGGGTTTTTTTGGCAATGAGATTTTAAATCTTTAATATATTTTTCAAAAAAAGAGTATATGTAGTGCTTTGTGATATATTCTTCTCTGCATATTACTCAGAGAACTTAACATTTCTGTGTACCAACACCCCAATAAAAATCCATTTCTATTATACTTTGTCATGATAGCAATAAGCACTAGGCCTATGATCTCATTCATATGGGAATTTCTGGAAGAGGAAATTCTCATTACCAGTGCAGGACGGCACCTTCCCTGAACTTATGTTTCTAGAGAGTTGTGGAAAACACTGAATGATTAAGTGACCTGGCCACTATGTATCAGAGCCAGGTCCATCTCTCACTAACCACTACACTATAACATTAGACTCTCTCTAACCTATCCCCAAATCTTTTCTCACAATCGGTAGTAGTGTATTGACAGTGACAGAATGTTCAGTTATTGTAAATGTCAGAACTTTCTTATGCCCAAAATGATTTTGCTTTTTCAACTTCATTTACATTTATCAATACTGAAACGAAGTTACAGATTTAGCTGGGTCCCAAATAGTGAAAACAATGAATCTTCCTGAAGTAGTCATTTTGTCAAATTTGCATTATTTCCATTGGGCTGGCTGGGACCAATTGCCACTTTTTACATAATTATAACTTTAAATAGTGTAAATTGGCATATATGTGAGCACTTCAGAGGATTCATTATTCATACTAATTACGACATAGCTATTCGTTCCAATTTCAGTGTCCTTTTTAAAACGTTATATTGGTGACTAAAATATACGAAAAGTAAAATATTAGATCACACTCATGTAATAATGCTTTAAAATGATTCAGTCTTTTTTAGGAAAAGCAGAAAAACAAAGAACTATGTTGGCCTGTGACCCAAATTCGAGGATGTTAGTAATAGCCTGAAGCACACCATAAGCTGTTCCTGATAGTGTCTGATTATGGAAATAATTTCACATCCTCTTTTTATCACTTTGTTGGCAATTGTGGAGGTAGTACCTCTGGAAGTGTTCCATCTTTTGTCTTATCTTCAGAGGTAGTACTAAGTAGTCTGGGTGCAAAGCCACTGTAACATGGGTTATCACCATTCTTGTCTACATTCATTGGCTTCTAGAGGGTCAGTTCACAACATTGACATAGTGCTAAGATAAGTATGAACTCTGTGTGCTTAAAAATATTGCTCTCATGAAAGCCAAGCAAGCATTTTATATCGAAAATGCTTCAAAAAAAAAAAAGGCATAGTGTGTGTGTGTGGTGTGTGTGTGTGTGTGTGTGTGTGTGTGTGTGTGTGTGTGTGTGTGTGCACTTTCTAGATACTGGAAAAGATTATACATCAGAAATTTGATAAATGTTTGCTTCAGTTCCAGTTTATCAGGGTGTCATATGAAGTAGAATAAGCTAAGTATTGCATAAATAGATTGACAATTCAGTACTGAGATTCTTTCTCCTCTTTGGTGTTAATTATTTTTGCTCTCTACCAGGTTCCTGTATTCACTAGTTGAACCACACTTGTTGCTGTTTTTTTTAATGAAAACAATAAACTTACTTTTGGAAATTTTTCCAGATACTTAAAGGGTGACTTAAAAAAAAGTCTCTTCATTTAATCATTAACTTTTTTCTTTTTCTTTTTTGTTGGGGGGTGGGGTGGGGTGGGTGAGACAATTGGGATTAAATGACTTGCCCAGGGTCACAGAGCTAGTAAGTGTCAAGTGTTAAGGCCGGATTTGAACTCAGGTCTTCCTGGCTCCAGGGTGCTTGCTCTAACCGTTGAACTACCTAGCTGCCCCTATCATTAACCTTTCTATTTATATCACTTTCATTTGTTATTTCATATCAGCTCATTTAATTCTTCCAAGCTTCTCTGAATTCTTCCTACTCATAATTTCTTATGGCACATCAATATTTTACTGCATTCACATACCACAATTTGTTCAGCCATTCCCTAAGCAAAGGTTGTCTCCTTTCTTACCAGTTACTTGTACTACAAACATTTCTGCAATAAATACTTCAGTGTGTATGAGACCTTTCTTCCAGTCTTTGAAGTCAAAGATCTACTCGCGGTATATGATGTAGTAGTGGATACTCTATGTCAAATAGCTATTTGACCAAACCATCATTAAGTTGACTTCTATTATTGTTACATAGCAAACAAGAGACGAACCCAACTGATCACAGAGTGGGGTCTGTGTGTGTGTGTGTAATGATTTAGAGTCATGATAACCTGGTTTTCGTTACATTATAGGTCCATATTCAACATGACTTTGAAAAAATTATATTTGAATGAATGAACATCAAAGCGTTTATTGATCTTTTATTATTGCCAAGCACTGTGCTTAGTTCTAAGGATACAAATTTTAAAAAATGAGACTGTTCCTCTTCTCAGACTTCACATCCTAATGGAGAGGGGTCCAGGGAAAGAACAGCTACAAAGAGTCCTGCTGCAAGGGGAATGGTAAAGTCCAAGGGTCCTTAGGGTACACTGACATGGAAAATGTCAATGTGTATAGAGGCCAATGGTAGAGCAGATGGTCAGTACTGATGATGACTCATGAAACCAAAGACTTTAGTGATGGGCAAATTGGTCAGGATCCATTTTATCGTGAGTATAAAGTGAAGAACCAGGGTAAACTGCCTTTTTTTATTTGAAAGGCTGAGATTTTCTGCATAGTCATAGATGTCAGAAAACAACCCAATGCAGTATTTTGCGATGTTACTTGACATAGTCTATATGTGATTCAATTTTTGTTGGCTCAACAAGCATCCAGTGCTGTGAGACAATCACTAAATGATATGGTTATTTAAAATTCTCCTTTAGAAAGAAAATAAACCATCACATCACTAAGATCTTAGTGACTCAGTGGCACATTAGAGACTGACATCCTCAACTTCTTAAAGTCTAATATTTAATCCAGTTTGTAAATAGATTTTAAAATGTATTAGAACTGAATATTGGCCCCACCTATTTTTATGTGTTAGCTACTTTCTTTGAAAACAAGCCGCATATTATATCCAACATTCAGTCTCCATTCAGTTATCTACAAGCTCTCTTTTGAGGTGAAGGTGTAATCACCTGTCCAATTTTAGCTATGAATCTGGGGTCAGAACCTGACTCATATACTTAATGGCTACATGGCCACAGGAAGTTCACTTAACCTCTGCAAATCTGTAAAATTCTATTACTTATCTAAGAGGTATGATGATAGAAATGTTTTTTATTCCACAAGGGATTTTACCAATGGTAGTTATCAATATTAAAACAGTAAAGGCATCTAAGAATTGTAAAGTAACTCAAAGACCATCTTGCCCAGAGATCTTTAAATCTTTCTTGTGTCATAGAAGGCTTTGGTTATCTAGTGAAACCTATGGACTCTTCAGAATCATGTTTTTAAATGAATAAAATAAAATAAATAACTATAAAGAAAACCAATTACATTGGTATACCAGTATCAAAATATTTAGGAAACAAATTCACAAACCTAGGGTGAAGAACCCCTGATCCCTTCCAATTTGTACTGATGGAAGGTAGAATTGGAACTGAGTCCTGAAGGAAGCCAGGAAAACGAAAGCAGAAATGTGGGAGGAAGACATTACCGACATTTATTATTCACTCGTTTTTTAGTCATTTCTGACTCTTAGTGACTCTATTCGGGATTTTCTTGGCAAAGATATTGGATCACTTTGCCATTTCCCTCTCCAGCTTATTTGACAGATAAGGAAACCGAATCAAACATGATTAAGTGACATGGCCAGGGTCACACAGCTAGGAAGTATCTGAGGCTGGATTTGAATTTGGGTCTTCCTGACTCCAGACCCAGCACCCTATCTGCTGTGCCACCAGCAGCTTCTAAGTCATTTCTGTAGGTTTGCAGCAGGATTCAAATATAGATTTTGCCAAATCCAAGACCAGGACTCCATACCCTATTCATACCATTTGATCTCATTTAGTTTTAACTTCCGTCCCTGCAGAGAAATGCATATATTTAGCATGGATTTTCGTGTCTTATAAATATTGCACATTTTCAAAGAAATTTCCATTCATAATTTTGTTGACTCCCTAAACCATTCCTTTTCCATCATAAAACTTCTAGTCAATGTTTGCTATTGAATGTTGCTTAGATAGACAAGGGGGGAAAGCTATTTATTTATGACATATTTTCCTTAGGGGGATATATACATATATATACAAACATGTATAAATACATACGTTTGTATGTTCCCCTTAATAGGCATATGAGTGAGTGAATTTTTAGATTTGATGTTTATCCCTGTTTTCTTCATCAGTTGATATGGGGAAAGAAACTCATTAGAAAATGAAGGGTAAAATGTAAACAATAAATTGATCACTATTGGACTTAAGTAGAAACTTGAAGAGTGAAAAAAAATATATAATAAAATAAGTAACTTCAATAAAAGTTGATTGATTCTATCCCTTCCCCTCCCCTGCAAAACTGGTTTGGACTTGGTAGAAGGATACCAAGCAAATATGTTCCCCTTGTGGTGAAAGATACTGTGCTTGAAAACAGCGGGTTTTCCAGGAGCCTGACTGCTTAAATACTTCCTCACAAGGAAATTTGGGTTGGAAAAAAATGTAGATGTAGATAACCTAAATTTGAAAAGCACAACATGACAAAATATTATGAACTAAAACTTCATAAGCAGGACCTTCTGAATCTACTCCCAGTTGAATGGGATGCTGAGTATATAAATAAAGCCTTGGGTGGTAAAGGCATCTTCATATTTCATCACTCTTCTCCTAGAAATAGTACTCTGGCAAATTCCCTAAAATAGGCTGTAGAAATAACAGGCTTTAAAAATGTCGAGCTATTCGTACTAAACCAACTTTCTAGGGGCAAGTAGATAGAATGAACTTTTATGACTGCGGCAAACTGGATGTTTTCTATTTGTTGTTCTTTATTTCTGTAGTCGTTCATGTTTGACAAGAAACTGTACCGTATGTGTGTAGGAATGGCCAAAAAGGTCAGCTCATCTTTTTCCTATTGAGTACAGATGCCCTCTCTTGTTTTGATTATTGATACCAGCAACCGTCTGAAGGCTGTCTTGGTGTTCAGAGAACCATAGAATGTCAGAGCTGAAGGGTATTTGAAAGGTCATCTAGTTTATCCCCTTCATTTTACAGATGAGAGAATGGAATCCTGCAGGTAAAGTCAGCAAGCCAGGGGAAGAAAGTGGGAGCCAAATCCAGGTCACTCACTCACAGTCCAGACGTTGTTTTTGACAGTGCTTCACAAATGGCATGATGACATGAAGCCTTTTGCTCCAAACGGATCAGTTCCTTTCCTTATAGGTATAGTTTTGGCTGATCTCTTTGTAGCAGCTGTTTCCCAGCCTTCCACAGTTATGGTATGTTGGGCTTCTGTGGATCCCTAAAGTATTTCTTCTTGTTTTCCCTGCTTGCAATTACTCCTCATTAATGCAGAGTGAAACAGCTGTCTGGGGAGGCTGCATTTTTCACATAGTTGTTCAGGGGTGAATATCATTTCTTTGCTGGTAGCCTGGTTACATTCTAAGACATGGTTATCAGGCGTCTTGTCTTTAAACTTTATGTCAATGAGGGCTGATAGAAGACATTGTTAGAAAAGAGTTTTAGAAACTTGATGTTTTGAGTGATGAGACCAAGTTTCATAGCTACATAAGAGTTCTAAGGAACAGGGGCATTAAAACAAAGCCTCATTGGTATTGCGTTTAGGTATCCTGGGGAGGTAGGTGCCTCAATGGATAGAGCACTGGACTTGGAATCAGAAAGACTCATCCAACCTCATATAGTTACTTGTTATGTGGGCCTGGGCAAGTCACTTAACCCTGTTTGCATTAGTTCCTCATCTGCAAAATGATGTGAAGAAGGAAATAGAAATCCACTTCAGTATCATTGCCAAGAAAACCCCAAAAAGAGGTCACAAAGAGTCAGACGTGAAGGAACAGATGACAAATTAAGTAGCCTGCCTTTCTAATTCAATTTTCAACTTGGTTGGTCCATTATTGAATAGTGGGCTTCCCAAGTAGTGAATTTAATTAAAATGTATTTCTAAGGAAAAGTTTATTTCTCTTGGTGTAGGCTGGTGCATAATTTTGGTTTTCTTTTGGCTTGTTATCAGTGTGTGAATTTTAAAAAAAAGCCAATTACTTTGTAAAAGGCAGTGTGGTATGGTAGATTCACAGTCTGCCTCAGGGTCAGGAAAACCTGGATTCTAGCTCTGACATTCTTTGGCTTTGTAAGTCACTTAAGTTTGCAGTGCCTTAGGTAAATATTTAAGTCTGTAAGTTGCAGAGGACTTGCTGATTGGTAGATAAAATTTCCTCCTGGGTAGTTTCCAATGCCAGTGAAATCATACATGAGAGAGGAGAGGAGGAAAGGGCAAGAAGAGGTAGAATCAGTCCACAAAGTTTTGTTGAATCTGCAAAGCATTATCTAACTGAACCACTTTTGATTTTTGGTATATCTGAGGCACAAGTAGTCATCCAAGTACATCAATATTTGTGTGATACTCTTTCTCCATAATTTTTAATATGGCTTGCCTCCTATTGAATTGGTAGCTTCCAGTTATATGAAAATGAATTCTTACATTAGCTTATAAAAGTCTAGTCAAATGTCAAAAGTCGAATGTCAAACAGTACTTGGCAGATCCTTTGATAGAGAGGAAAGGGGGAAAGAACTTTGGACTTGGAAGCAAAACTTGGGCTTAAGTAACAGTCTTATCACTTTTTAATCTTTTGATCTATTAATAAGTCATTTAACCTTTCTTTACCTCATTTGTAAAATGGGGATAATAATATACTACTTGCTCATGGTGTTGTCAAGATAAAATGAGATAATGCATCTAAAGGGCTTTGTAACCATAAAATGCTATTTAACTGTAAGTTATAAATGGTTATATAGAAAAGATTGAATAAAATTGGCCTGTTACATTTCTCTGCTTAATTCAATAGGGAATGAGTCAGACAAAATCATTTATTAAGACCTTATCTATTGTATGATCTTAGAATTTATTTCAAAGGTGGGTGAGCTTCTCAGGGTGGCTAAAGTTGTTTATAATTGCTACTTTCCCTTTTAGCCAGTGGGTGTCAGAAGATAATGGAACTAGAACTGTCTTTTCACTGGATTTAGATCTGATAGAAGGAACAGTAATGCTAAAATTGTGAATAGACATTTATTAAGCTTATATTCTTTGCCTGGCACATTGTTTGGCATTAGGGATATAAATACAAAGGCTGAAATAGTCCTTAATTACAAGGAGCTCACATAATTCCAAAAGAAAAATATCAAGGAGTTATATATATTTATATATATATATATATATATATATATATACTTTATATATATATATATTTATATATATGTGTGTGTGTGTGTGTATATATATATATTTATATATATACAGAAAGAGAGAGATACATACATAGATAAATGTAAGTATGTATATATGTATATATAAAAGATATATGTGCATATATACATATACAGTGCTATGTATATATACATACATGCATATTTACACATATATGTTATATAGGTACATTATATTATATGTGTATATACAGAATAAATATAAAGATAATAAATTCTAATTAATACAAGGTAATTAAATACAAATTAATACAAGGTAAATTAAATAGTTTGAAAAGAGGACACTATCCATTGAGAGGATCAGGAAAGGCTTCATGTATGAAATGCTGCTTGAAAGAAAGAGTAGGATTCTATGAGGCAGAATTGAGGTGGGGGGAAGGGTGCATTCTAGTCACCAGAGACAGTCAATGTAAAGACATAGATGGGAGCTGAAGTTCCATGTGTGAGGATCACAGGCCAGACTCATTTGAAAGGACAGATTATGTGAGGGAGAGTACTGTACAATGAGACGAGAGAGTGATTGGTACAAAGCTGTGTAGGGCTCTAAAAGCTAAAGAGATGAGTTTATATTGTATCCTAGGGGTACAGAATTTAGTTAGTGAGGTGAGGTCACATCTGCACTTAAGGAAAATCACTTTGCCAGCAATGTGGAACATAAACTGAAACTGAGAGAGACTTAAGGCAGGGAGAACAATTGGGAGGCTGTTGCTGTAATTTCGGCAAGAGGTGACGAGGTGAGGGTTATATGAGGAGAAAGAAGCAGATGGTATGGAGCAGAAAGGGAGAGATGGTATGGAGATAGAAATTGGAAGATAAGTGATAAAATGAGGGGAGGGAGGGAAAAAATGCTGAGAGAAGAATGACTGAGATTATAAATCTGAAAGACTAAAAGAATCATGGTGAGTTCAACAGAAATGGAGAAGTTTGGAAGAGGGATGGATATGGGGCAAATGATATATATAGTTATGTTTTGGATATGTTGAGTTCAGGGTATCCCGTTGAAAATGTCCAATAAGCTTTTTGGTGATGTGGGATTGAAGCTGAGAAGAGACATTAGGACTGGCAATATAGATGTACATGAGTCATCTGCAAAGAGATGTTAATTAAGCCCATGGAAATTGATGGCTTCATTGCAAAGAACAGAGAGCGAGAGAGAGAGAGAGAGAGAGAGAGAGAGAGAGAGAGAGAGAGAGAGGAGGGCCTAGGACAGAGCCCTGGGAGAATAGTCATAACTGAAGGCATGATATGTTCAATGATGGGCAAAGAAGACTGAGAAGGAGCTGTCAGACTGTAGGAGGAAAACCAGGAAAGAGTACTGTTACAAAATTCCAGAGAGGAGAGAATATTCAGGAAAAGAGGGTAGTCCAGAGTGACACATGCAGCAGAAAGGTCAAGGAGTATGGGAACTAAGAAAAGACCATCAGATTTGGCCATTAGGAGATCACTGATAGCTTTCCAGAGAGCAGTTTTACTTGAGTCATGAAAATGAAAGGTAGACAACAAAAGTGAAGGCAATGAATATAGGCAGCAATTTCTAGGATTTTGGCAGAGAAGAGGAGAAAGAGGGGATGGTGACTTGAAGGGTGGAGGGAGGTAATGAAAAGGTTTTTTTGTTTTGTTTTGTTTAGGCATGGGGACTATTGAGCATAGGCAGTAAGGAAGAAACCAGGGGATAGGGAAATGGTTAAATATATGAAAGCAGAGAGAAATATTGAGGAGACAATCTGCTGGAAAAGATGGGAGGGAAAAGGATCACAAACTAATGGAGGAGCTGGCTTTGACACGGAGAAGGGTCATTTTGTTATGAGATACTGGAAGAAAGGAGATATTAGGAGATGAAGTCAAGGGTTTTGAGATGAAGAGGGAGCTTAATGAAAATGGTTTCAATTTTCTCAAGATAGTAGCTGAGTGAATGAGGGGGTAGGGCAAAACAGGAAGGGATGAGAAACTACTTTTTTGCCATCTCTTTTGGCAGTTAATATAAGAAAATTGTAGGTAAGGTTTTCCCATTTAAACATACTACCTAATTCCGCAGTCAGCTTTCTTGCTTTTCCTCTTACAGGTTGCAGGAATAGTGACAATTTAGCTATTCCAAGGTGCACATGGCATTTCCATGAATTAGGAAAGAGGCACATGTGTAGCTGTATTCCTTCTTGATTACAGATCTCCCCAAGAATGCCCACTTCCTAGAGTTATCTCACGCAGTATTGCTGGGTGAACTCTTGATAGTTCAGGGGAAGGCTGGCCAGGTGAATGTTGGCTGGTTATCCACAGCATGCAGGGTTTCCTCTTCAGGAGGAAGCAAGGATTAGTTGTTGCTATTGCAGATTTCTTTCTTTGGGATGAAAGTGAGTGGCAGCATGATGTATTGGAAAGAACACTCAACTGGAAGTGACAGGACCTGGATTTGCATCTGTCCTTTATTACTAATTATGTGACCTTAGGCAGTATTTCTTTGAACTTCAGTTTCCTCATCTGTAAAATGAGAGGGGTTACACTAGATGCTCTCATGTCTGTGATTCTATACTTAGAGACGCTATGTGGGTGAGAACATATCTATTTTCAGGTGCGCATAAAAATGTTTGCTTTGACTGCCACTGGGGATTACTTTGGCTTTGAATGTACACGTACAAATTTTCAGTTAAAATCAGGTGGTTAGTGACAGAAATGTGCGGCAAGTTACTGTTACCAAAGTCATTAACATTTTAAGTACTGTAAACGGAAATCATTCCATCTTCACAAAACAATTTGCATCTAACACACATGGGCATTGTCACTATCTGTCTCCCATGCTTAGAATAATCTCCCTTCTCATCCCTGCCTCCTGGCTTTCCTAATTTCCTTCAAATCCCAACTAAAATCCCACTTCCTATAAGAAGACTTCCCCAATCCCTGCTAATTCTAGTTCTTTTTTTCTGTGGATTGTTTTCAGTTTATCCTGCATGTAGCTCATTTGGATACAGTTGTTTGCATATTATCTCCCCCATTAGCTGTGAGCTCCTTAAGAACAGAGCCTGCCTTTTGCTTTACTTTTTATTCTCAGTGCTTAGCACTGTGCCTGGCACATAGTAGGTGCTTGAGAAAAGTTTATTGACTGACTGACCTGCAATAGATTTGTCTCTAGACCCTTAGACATCAGCTACTTTCTGATAACTTTTTCAAGTAATTTCATGTTTCAAAAAAATAGTATAGCAATAGAATAGGCTATTCTCCATACCCAATTTACCCATGAATGGAAATAGACATGGTTTGGGGATTTTAAAGAAAACCTATTTAGACCTTGCCTCATTACTTGCCACCACAGCCTTCTAAGATAGGTAGGTCTTCCTATCATTGCATCTGCCTAATGGAGAGTGGTCAGCCAGTCGATAAACATTTATTAAAAACTTACCACGTGCTAGGCACTGTGCCTAGCACGTGGGATACCAAAAAGAGGGAATAGATAGCGTGAAAGACTTCATCTTGTACAACCGTAGCAAAGATTTAATGCAACAATAGCAAAGCAGCCTAGGACCAAGGCTTTCTGTTCCTCAGCCCCAGTAACTGGTTTCATTTCATTTGCAGCAGTCATTTGTAAATGCAATACTCTGTGACAGGACCATATCCCTGTGGAATATCAGACATGCTGAAACATTTTAGCGTGCATTCTTTTATTAACTGAGAGCAGTTCCAGTCACCTCACTCTATAAGACATACAATCAAGGTGACTTTCATGTCATTAATAATAGCTAGCATTTTTATAGAGCTTTACCATTTCTAAAGGGCTTTGCATGTGACCTCCTATGATATTTAGATTAACCTTAAAGTAGGTGCTATTATTATTTGTATATTACAGATTGAGGAAACTGATACAAAGAATGACTGAGGGGCAGTTAGGTTGCACAGTGGATAGAGCACCAGCCCTGAAGTCAGGAGAACCTGAGTTCAAATCTGGCCTCAGACCAAACACTTGAAACTTACTAGCTGTGTGACTCTGGGCAAGTCACTTAACCCCAATTGCCTTAAAAAAAAAAAAGATGATTGACTTGCCAGGAATCACAAAATATCTGGGGTTGGATTTGAACTTAAGCCTTTTCTGATTCCATGTCCTCAGCTCTATCCACTTTGCCACCTAACTTAGTCCTATTGCATGTGTAAAATTATCTATCTCCCTTACCTCACAGTATAAAGATATGAATAGTGAAGGTATAGATAGACAGTTATATACATTAATTGGCAATTTTCCTTAGTGAATTCTAATAAGCCCATAATTTATTAGACAGTATTACCTAACTTTTTCAGTACTATCTTGGGTCATATGTATGTTAGCTTCTTTGATTACTATAGAATTATCACAGGAAAAGAAGAGTGAATTGAAATTCTTTGAGATGAAGACTATCTGAAAATAAAGAAAAGATGTATTCCACATTGCTAAAGTTAACTCCAAGTGAAAATAAACTTAAAAAAAAATCTCTGTCATGTTTTTCTTCCAGATAAAAAAAAAGAGATGAACATGTTTGTTAAAGTAGGTGAACCATGTAACACTTCATATTTTTCTGCTTGATCTACAGGGTGATTTTACTTGGAACAGCATGTCAGGGCGCAGTGTTCGGCTGAAGTCAGTTCCCATACAAAGCCTCTCAGAGCTGGAGCGTGCCCGATTGCAGGAAGTGGCTTTTTATCAGCTGCAGCAGGACTGCGACCTCAGCTGTCAGATTACCATTCCCAAAGGTAAGGGCTCTGTCCGCCATTTCACTGTGGAATGTTGAAAGTTAAACATCTGCTTTGGCAAACCGCAGAGCACATATTTATTTCAAACCTTCTATTAACACAGGAAGAAAAGTACAGTGTCTCAGTCATTGGCTGGCATTAGGTTATATTTTGACATTTGTGTTTGGACCTCAGCTTGCATGTCAGCTAATATGTTTATTGAAAGGGAAAGGTCAACTTATACAGAGTTCAAGAGAAAAGTCATCTAACACTACATCTACATGACACCAAGATAACCAGGTGGAAAGTGAAGAATTCAGTCAAACCTGTTATTCAGCATCATATAGATTGAAAGGAAAAGCTAGGTCACTTAACTGAACCCATCCCTACATGCTCCCTTCCTCAAATATGGCAAATTAGTCTCAATACTATCATTAAGAGCTGAACGTTTAGAGTAGACACAGATATGGGTTTCTGCTGATTATGTTTCACATTATTTTTTGCGGTTATGAAGTATTTATTTTAATGGCTTTCAAGCCTCTATATCTAAGCTCAAATACTTATTAATAATTCTAAAACGGCATGTGTCATTTGCACTGCATCACCATGTACCCAGCAAGTTGATTTGTGACTGAAAGGGTAATTATGGACCTTATACAAATAAATAAACCAGGCATGAGAATAAGTGTCAGCTTATGTGTGAAATTTCAAAGAAATCTAAGGAAAATTCAGGTAAGAGGGACTACTTAAGGGTTGGAGAGACTCTTAAAGAAATTTATCATCAGCTTCCCCTTTCTTTTCCTTTGTTATTCTTGGAAATCTCCTTGTGAAAGAATTATGAGTGTGTAGTCTGTTGTCTAGATAGACATAGATAGATGTGTATATGAATATACACATATGTATACACACAGACATACTACACTTGATACCTATGTAGAGAAGCAGATATAAATATGTATGCCTGCATACATATATATGTACAAATATTTTAAACCAAAACTGTCCTGACTCTCAGGGGTATATATACTATTCAGAGAGGACTGACACCTGTTGTATGAGGTCTTGCGGAGCCCTTTTCAGAGCTGCTCATCTGCCTTTGCTATCCTTTGGGTAGATTCACCCAAATCTTTACCTGTGGCTCCAATAAGTTGTAGCATGCACAGCACACATACCCTGATAAATCCATAGATGGGCTAAAACAGATTGAGGGTAACCGATAGGCCTCAAACCTATTATTGAATTAGGGGGATGTCTACCCCAAACATGTGAAGACTTCCCACAGCAGAATGGGCAGATGAGGACAATTGGTTCCAACAGCAACTGAAGCAGGCTCTGTGGAGCACTTAGAGCTTAGTCAGACACTGAAGACACCAAGGTCATCCACTATATCCCGGACCATCACCAGTCCTCTTGAGTTTTGTCTTGCCACTGAAATTCGATGACTCTGGAAGATAGAGTGAAGTGGACAACTTAGTGCAATTCTGCCTCACATAAATCCAATTTATGCACAAGATATCACACTGTGATGCCACTGGTCCTCTTCGAAAACAAAGGTTTAAAACAATTCCCTCAAGTATACTACATACTCTCTCAATATGTAGCTAGATCAATAGATAGTTAGGTAGGTATAGATATAGACATAGACATGCAGATGTGTGTGTACACACACGCCAACATGCATAAACCAATGTATATATAAAATATATACATATGTTCTCTTGCAATTTATACATATATGTGTGTGTGTGTGTATATGTATGTATGTATACATATAGATCTGTGTGTACAGAGAGATAGATATCTCATATGATATGTTTGAGGGAGTGCTTAGAATTAGGATAGACCTGATTTCACGTGATGGCTCAAACACTTACTAGTTGTGTGATCTAGAGCAATTCAGTTGTCTTCTCTGAGACATAGTTTCTTTATATGTAAACTAGGATTAATAAAGATGCTTGCACTGCTTATTTTACCAGATGATTATGCAGAAGGTAAGTACATTGTAAACTTCATAGGGCTTTATAACTGAATTAGTCTCTTCAGTTGGTATTAAGAGGTAATGAAATGTTTCTTGCCTGGTTGCCCAAGAGCTCCATAAGGGACCCTACAACCCTGATACCTTTTTTCATAAAGAAAAAAAACTTGGGCTAGATAATCTGAATGTCATTTTGACCTACAAAAACAGTAGCACTGTAAGATTTTTTTTTTAATTTTTTGCTATTTTACCTATCAACTAACTCCTTTGATCCTGACAACAACCCTGAGAGGTGTGTGTTGTTATTATTTCCATTTTAGAGATAGGGAAAACACAGGCAAGATAAGTTAAGTGACTTACAGGTGTCAGACAGCTTGTAAGTATCTGAGGTATGATTTAAATCAAGGTTGATCCTGATTCCAAGTTTGTGTTATTATTCATTAGACCATATTGCCTCTTCCTCACATTTGGTGGGCAGAATCACAGTAAGATTCAGGTCAATCTAACCAAGCTTTAAGAAGTACCTCAAGGAAGCTATATCCGAAAAAGTGGACTGAGGGTCACTTTACAAAGCAGTAGCTGCTTTTGGGAAAGCACTAACATAAGGTGAGACTTCTTGTATCTTCTCTGTGACCCTTAAAGTAGAGTTCCTCAAGATAGTCTTTCAGTTGCTTTTTGAGCTTGCTGAGATACTCTGTTTCTACTGCCTATCCCCAGGTAAAGGAGTCTCCAGTTTCCAGTTTCTCCCAAACAGTGGTCTGATAGCTTCTGTGTTGTAAGACTGTACCCATGAGGACCACTGACTACTCCAACAGCGTAGCATCATAGATTTAGAATTGTGAGAATCTTAGAGGTCATCTAAGCTAACCCTCTTGTTTTACAGATGGGAAAAATGAGGCACAGAGAGGGAGCATGACTTATTTAACATCATTTAAAGGACAGATGATCAGAGAATTTTGTCACATTGACATGTCTATATTCCTAGGGAAGGCAAACAAAACCTACACAAAAAGGAAAGAACAGTCTATACAGACTCATCTGAAGGGACTGTGTCATCATGCCAGACAATCACATATACCAGGCTTTACTGTAGGCAGAGCTATGGATATCCTTGGCTCCACAACACTTAGGATGACTGCTGCCCTTCAGGTGGTGCTCTGTAGCTCTCCTGGCGTCCAGGTGATCAGTAGAGCTGCAATATTGATAAGAAACCCATTGAACTGGATATACGCCTTGTGATGTTGCCAATATGGCATTGGTATCCAAGGCATTAATTTCCTTTGGATTGGAACTCTTGGAATTCAGGGGAAGGTTATAGCAGAAGTTAAGTTAAGGGAATGTAATTAGCATAAAATTATCTGGTGTTATTTTGGCTTCCCTCTTTCCCTTGCCACACATTTTCCTCTATTATCACCTTGTATTTTAGAGTTTCTCCTGCTAATACAACAACTCATCTTGCTTCTTGTCTCTCTAACTCAAACTACCCTTAGATCAAAATGCCATAACTCTAATAAGAATTAACTGTAATCTAATTTTGGAATCTCATTTTGAAATTAGTAAAAAACAGGCAATATGATATTAGTGCACTGCACTTCCTCCCATAGGTTTTTTTTTTTTTGCTTTGTTTTAAGGTAGTGTTGACAAGGGTGTCAGAGGAATGAAAACTTTTAAGAATGTTATTCTTACCTGGGAATATGTATAAGAATAATAGCACTTCTTACTTTGTATTTATGTATCACTTTATACTTTTCTCATGTTTTGCTATATTCTTTTATATTGAATCAATAAAAGTTGTTCTTCATGATGCAATGCCTGTTGTACAAATAAGGAAACTCACTTTTGTTGTTGAGTTGTTTCATCCTGTCTGACTCTTTGTGTCTCCATTTGACGTTATCTTGACAAAGGTATTGAAGTGGTTTGCTGTGTCTTTCCCCAGCCCATTTTATAAATGAAGAAATAAAGCAAATAAGATTAAATTACTTGCCCAGATCATACAGCTAACGTTTGAGGTAAAATTTGAACTCAGATCCTCATGCAGAGCCAGGGTTCTATCCACTGTGCCACCTAGCTGCCCCTAAACTGAGGCACAGAGATGCATTAAAATGCCCAAAGATTACCCAGCTATCACTATGAATTAGTTTTCTCAAGGCTGTAAGCAATAGGAAATAGCATATTGACCAGAGTTCTGGATTTGGAGTCAGGGATTTGGGTTTGAATTCTGCTTTCTAGTTATATGATCCAAGGAAGTGTCTTAAATTCTCTGAATCTTAAATTACTCATCATTTCCATGGGAACTAATTAAACCTATTTATTTAACTTGAATAAAGGGTGCAAAGCAAATTTTAAGCTTTAAGGTATTATATAAATGTCAGCTGCTATTATTTTTTAATTCTTGACAATTGAAATTTTGCTGACAAACAGAATTTGAGGTAGAAGACCTAACTACTTTAGAAAAATATTTGAACATATGTGCAAGCCAGATAATAGATTAGATTTGTTCACACAGATAATTTTTCCCTCTTTGCTTTTCTTCTGAAATATTATGTTGCTAACTGATTTGAGGCCAATGGGCTATGTTTTTAAATTTTTATTTGCTTCATTTTCAATGTATCAACCAAATACATGAATGACATAAACTACACAATCCTTAAAAATTCTATGATAATTCACATTACTTATTAGAAATTCACATGCTATGTTTGGCATTTCCAATGGAACCTATGTTTCAATGGTAGATGATGCCATTTGTTCAAAATTATAGTCTTTATCATTTTCACACTCTTTCAATTTATTAATTTTGTCCAAAAAGCATGAATGAATTACTGTTGAATTTCTAGAGGTAGAAAAGTTGAAAGCATATGGGAGGAGAGTCCAGACATGAACTCACCTAAGGGATAATGACTGTCATTATAATCTTCAAATATTATTGAGAACCCACAGAGTATTTGGCATTATGTTAAATGCTCTAATTATAACTTTGGTCCCCTGTGGCTCCTGTTTTATTCCTATTCATTCCCCTTTTGGTAATTTTAAACTGGGCCACATGTACAGTGTGAAGAAGCCCTCTGGAAAAGTAAACATTGCCCTAAGTGCCCAGAAACTAAATGAAGTACCTTAACAGCAAACCTAATGAGGTTTAGACGGAAGGTTTAATATATACCCCATCCTTTCATTTCTGGCCCCCTTTTGTGGTTGGAGATGTATTTAGCTTTCATGCATCCTTGTTGTTCAGGCTTTGGGTGTTTTGTTTTGTTTTGGGGGAGAAATTGATGAGGGCTGTTGGAGACCCTCTGAGCTAATGGCTGTAAGAGAGATATTTTGAGGCTCTCAGCCAGTTATATTTGGGAGTAGAAAGTAGAGTGAGTACTATCTTGCCAAAGAGTAAGAAGAAAAAACTTTAAATGAGGATTACTGTTCCAGACTATTACAGGTCAGGTTGGTTTTGGAGTTGTTGTTTTTTAATTAGTAGGTTTCCAGAGAAGAACTGAAAAAAATGTAAGCTTCCTTCTATTACAAAGGATGGCTTACTATGTAGGGAAGGGGAAAGAGCTACATTCAGATCTGAAAGTGATATAAAAATGAAGATTTTTGGTATTTTTTAAATCAGTAAGCCTTTTAGAATTCTGTTTACAAGTCAAGTATAATTTCACTTTAAGGGCAGTGTGAAAGACTATAGACAATGATGCTATTGGAAATTGATGATGACCTATATATATATGGAATGTTACTCAAGCATATGAAATGAATTCCTACAACCTGGCATCTATTGACATGACATCCACTAATCTGCCTTCCCTGCCACTGTGATATGGTGTGGCCCTACCTTTTCAAGGCAGACGTATTAACTCTTCCAAAACCTATTATACCATTCAAGACATTTCAGCTTAAACATTCAAAATGGCATTGGTCTTCTAAGCTATCAAATATTCTAGACATTTTAGAAAGAAACTTCGATCTTTTGCATTTGTATTCAGGCATTAGTAATCATAGATAAAACAAAACAGTTAAAATTAAAACATTCGATGAAAACGACTGGACCATAAAAAGGCTGTAAGACTATCACTTTCTTCTGTGTTTTCCCACTGCCTGAGAAGGAACTAGTTACCAAGGAAACAGAAAGGTCAGGAACCAGTCAACTTATTGGCTCAGGATTAGGAAGGTGGATTCCCAGGACAGATCAGAAACTCAGGAATCCAGAGAAAATGAAGTGGAGAGGTTAGTGTTTACCTCCTTGGCACTAGACTGATTAAGATCTGAACGAAGTAGAAACTTGCTTCAAGGCTTTTCCTATACCTCTTCTTCCTTTGGGTCCTTAGTTCTCTGCTATCTATTTCATCAGCACAAGCCTGGCTTCCCTGGCAGTCTTATATCATAGATTTTGCTTAACCCACATATCCCACTTAAGACTGAACTGTCAGATATCTTATTTCCTCAAGGCCCTGTATTCTATTTTCTAATAATTGTCTCATTTTTATTCTTTATTTAATAGTATTTTATTTGTTAATTACATGTAAAAATTTTCAACATTCATTTTTTTTAAGATTTTGAGTTCCAAATTTTTCTTCCTTCCTTCCTTCCTTCCTTCCTTCCTTCCTTCCTTCCTTCCTTCCTTCCTTCCTTCCTTCCTTCCCTCCCTCACCACTCTCCAAGATGTCAAGCAATCTGACATAGGTTATGTATGTGCAATCATGTAAAACATATTTCCACATTAGTCATGTTGTGAAAGAAAAAATAGAAAAGGAAAAAACCATACACACACAAAGTGAAAATAGTATGCTTTGATCTGCATTCAGATGCCATCAGTTCTTTCTCTGGATGTGGATAGTATTTTCTATCATGAGCCTTTTGTAATTGTCTTGAATTGCTGAGAAGAGCTAATTCAATCATAGTTGATCATCACACAATGTTGCTGTTATTATGTACAATGCTCACTTCACTCAGCATCAGTTCATGTAAGTCTTTTCAGGTTTCTCTAAAATCTACCTGCTCATAATTTCTTATAGAACAATAGTATTCCATTACTTTCACATACCACAACTTGTTCAACTATTCCTCCAATGATGGGCATCCACTGTTTCCAATTCTTTGCTAATATAAAAAGAGCTGTTATAAATATTTTTGTACATATAGGTCCTTTTCACTTTTTTTATGATCTCTTTGGGAAACAGACCTAGTACTGATAATGCTGGCTGAAAGGGTATGCACAGTTTTGTAGCCCTTTGGGCGTAGTTCCAAATTGTTCTCCAGAATGGTTGGGTCAGTCTACAACTCCAGCAACAGTGCATTAGTGTCCCAATTTTCCCATCTTCTCCAACATTTATTCTTTTCCTTTTCTGTCATATTAGCCAATCTGAAAGGTGTGAGGTATAATATTTGTCTTATGAATGAAGTCACTATTAAATTATTTGAAACTTACTATCCAGGTTTATAATTTACTGTATAAATGTATAGTTTACAAAGCACTTGGCAAACAGTACCTCATTTTATCCTCACAAAAACTCTGTGAAGTAGATAGAACAGGTATCATTTCTCTAGTTTCCCAGTGAAGAAACTGATAGTCAGAAAAGTTAACAACAAGATATATCTCTTAGTATATAAAGGGTCTGTATTTATGGAGGATGCTTTGAGATGGCAATATAACCAGGTGGGCTAATTACCATAACTTTGCCCAGAGCCCTTAAAGTTAGGTGCATTCCTTCAACAGCAAAAATGACTGAGCTTGGCATCTAGTTAACAAGAAAAAAAAATATTTAAAATAAGAAGCAACCAGATGGCAGGAAATATTAATGACTTCCACGTGTGAGCCACTGTTGTAAGTATTTTTTTCTTCTGATCAGATAGATTTTATCTTAATTACTTCTACTATTTTCACATCAGCTTGGTCTGTTATAGTACAAATGATGAATCCTGTGAAATGGCCATGTGTATTCAGATTTGCAGTAGCTAAAGTTGTAATTATGTTAAAATATGGTCATTGGTTTTAGCCCATTGGAAATACCCAATGTGACTTCAAATAATTGTCCATTTCACAGGATCATTATTCACATTAATCAGTACCTAAATGTACAGACGTGATTCGAAGGGCATTTCTGAGATGCATGCCTTGTGGACCAAAATAAGTAGTCACAGCTCTGAAACTGGGGTGGGGAGGAGGAGAAGAGGCACACATATAAACACATACAATCATAAATAAAAGTTAGACTTTAAGCTGTTAGGCCAGTAGACATGAAAATGTCCATTTTGATATATTTTCCTGTACTCTTTAAGCTATACCTTTTAGGCAGACTGGCTCCTCCAACTGTTTAGGCTGGTCCTGTCCCTGCCTCTTGCCTGGGATCTAGAAAGTAAAGGGAAACCAGGTTGGAAGACAAGTGCAGAGAACAATATGAATTAACTCACTGAACCGTGAGAGATCAGTAATAGACTTTAGACCTAGAGAGGGTCTTAATATAAATTCTATATCTAAATTCCCATTTTACTAATAAGGAAACCGAAGCCAAGAAGAGCTAAATGTATTGCCGAAGATTTCATATCTAGTACAGCAATAGACCTGAGATTATAACTCCATTGATATTTTGACAATGTCCCCTGTCATGCAAAGGTATTTGAATAACCAGTCTCCTCCTTCCTTTCCAATATTGTTTATACTTTACATGTACTATACAATTCAGCAACACTTGCTGATCGGTAGTTCTGTAAACATTAGTCGCCATCTCCCATCTCTGTGCCTTTACATTGGTGGTCCACAATAACCAAGAATGCATACTCATCCCTGCTTCTTTATTTCTCTTGTCTCCTTCAAGACTCAATTCAAAGCCCACCTTCTGTAAGAGGATTTTCCTGGTTTCCCTCTGCTGCTAATGCCTCCCCATTTAGTTTATCTTTTCATCCACTTGTGTGTCTCTGTTACATGGCACCTAGCTATTTACATGTTGGCTTCCCCATTAGAATGCATACTTCTTGAGGAAAGGGACCTATTTGCCTTTCTTTATATCCCTAGCGTTTGGTCCATAGTGAGTGCTTAATAAACACTCAATAAATGTTTGTTGACCAATTGACTAAATGATTTTGTGGTTTGTTTGGTGCGGGCCTGTCACAAATTTTTTTTCAAAAATTATTCAGGTGCCAGTTTAATATGTGTACTTGGAGGAAAAACAATCAAGAGTTGATATGAGGGCAGCTAGGTGGCATAATGGATAGAGCACTGTCCCTGGAATCAGGAGGACCTAAGTTCAAATCTGGCCTCAGACACATAACACTCAGTAGCTGTGTGACTCTGGGGGAGTCACTTAACCCCAACTGCCTCATGAGAAAAAAAAAAGAAAAAAGTTGACCTGTGTATAATACTATCTCTGTGTATCCATTGTCTCATTTGAACTTGGAGGGAACAATTCGCATTGTACCTTGATCAGTATATGGGAGCCATTAAGGTGATCTTTGTAAATTAGAGCAGAATGGTTCTGTGAGAAAGATTTGAATTAATTCCTTATGTGTTTTCCAACATGAGCTTGTTTTCTTGCTTCAGTAAATTTATTCTATCCCAAATGAGAAAATCTATGTTTATATATTTTGGAAACAATATCGTAGAATGAAAAATAGTTGATGTTTTAAGAAAATGTGTACACATTTTACAATAAAATAGAACCCTGACTACTTAGAATTGCTCAATTATATCTCTTGTTTGTAATATGGTCCCACACCGTAGTCCCATAGGCAACATAAAACCTAAGTAAACACCTCACTGAAATTAAGAAGATGATATTCTTGGTAGCATAACACTTCAGTTATCTTCAGAATGTATTGTCTAAATGTTTCTTTAGAAAATAAGGGATAGTTTGTAAGCAAAGAAGTTGTTCCGCAAATGAAAAATATGGTATCTATCACTACTATGATTATTGGCAGTAGCAGTTCCCTGCCACCATCTTGCTCCATCATGGAAAGAATATACCAGAGCCATTAGGGAGTAGTAGTGTCCTCGTATGGATTATATTTTTAGGGAAAGTCTGTCTCAGATGTCCAGAAATTCTCGATGTAAGAAGGAAATGTATGTAAAAAGCAAAAGTAACCAAATCAGGATTACTAAGCATTCTCAGCTTCTGAGTTGATTGGTCTGTACCAATATTCATAGTAGTCCTAAAAGTCTGAAGTTGAATGTATAATTTATTCACTTTTTTAAAGGCAATTTTACTTAGCTTCATGTAATTCCTTCATGTTGTGGTACTCAAGAGGGGAGCTAGGTGACATAGTGGATAGAGTGCTGGGCCTGGCATCAAAAAGACTCATCTTCCTGAGTTCAAGTAGACACTTACTAGCTGTGTGACCCTGGACAAGTCATTTGACCTCATTTGCCTCAGTTTCCTCATCCGTAAAATGAGCTAAAGTAGGAAAGGGCGCTCCAGTATCTTTGCCAAGAAAACCCCAAATGGGACCATAAAGGGTTGAAGAAGACTGAAAAGACTGAAAAACTGAAATAGTACTCAGGAAAATGGTAGTAGGAGAAAAGCTCCTCCTCCTCCTAAATTACACCAGTGTTTTGTAGGTAATTGTGGGGATTAGAGAGTATCAGGGCAGAGTTTTCTTTTCTCTGGGTTCCCTTCTTTGATCTAAGGAAAAATGACATCTCATCTATTGTATTATAATAAGTAGACACAATCAGGGGGGATCAAAAAAGGAAATGTAGGTGAAATTGTCACTTTTATTTCAAAACACAATTCTGGTTTCTGTTGCTGTGTTTTTGAAGTTTCTCTCTTCCTCTGGCTCTCTCTGATACTCCCTTCTTCAGTTCACCTTTAGGACATGTGTAGAGCTCAAGGATACACACACACACACAACACAGACACACACACACACACACACACACAGACATATACATACATACATACATATATATATATACTATATAGCTCACCAACTATGATATGTTGAGAAATTCACATCTCTTTAGATTCAAAACTGGCCCACAATGGAATATAACCTTGAAAACCATACCCTTTGTGCCTTAATATTCACTAATGGTCTCCTCATATCCTCAGGCAATATAGTTTTCTCTCCAAGATCCTGTCTCCACTGGTCAAATTTGCACAATATTTTTATATCTTCTTTGGATCAGCAATTATCATTGCATAAGATTTGGACACTTTTACACAATGTTGCCTGTTCCTGGAGATCCTGGAACTCTGGCTCATTTTGCAGATTTCGGTAGTATAATAGTCCCACTATGAGAATCCTAGTGGGCCCAAGGCCCAATTGTAAAGCATCAGGAATTATAAAGGACAGGATCCCCCATTTGAAGTATGAATAAGAACTGCTACTTTTGTATTTGACTCATCCTTCCTCATTAGTCAAATAAAAGGAAATCGTTGTTTGAAGGGGGATTCTGTGCTCTGTGTGTGTGTGTGTATGTGTGTGTCTGGTTGCCACCAACTACCTCATGGCCTTTAGGTATATGCAAATGGAATATTTAGAAATTTAAACTTTTAGGTGGGGGTTCCTGTGTGGTGGAGAGTATGAATAAACCTTTAAAATTGAAAGCTCTCAGATAATCATTTTTATTACTTTACATGTTATAGGAATAAATATAATTACTTCTTTTATTTTCACATCATGGTTACAGCTAGGTCTCTAATAGTACAAATAAGGAATGCTATGAAGTGGTTGTGGGTATTTCGATTTTCTAATCATTTGTACCAATTATGGTTACAGATTCCCTTAAATTCTCTCATTACATTAAAGAATATTTCAGTACTTTTCTTTGGGATGAGACCTTTGCCTCTCTAAAGTATTACTGGTATTTTTAATCATGTATACAATTTTTTTTTATTGGCTGACTTTTCAAAATTAGGTATTTGATGTATGGAATTCAAAAAGAAGAAAAGTTAGCCATCTTTATTTTTTTTAAACACAACACATATCAGTATTTAGTTTGTAATTAACAACAATTATCATTCATTCAGTTAAGTGGCACACAGCAGCAGGTCAAGTATTAGCCATAAATCTTATGTGTGACAATTCTTGTTTTCAAGATTGTTAACTGTTGACACTTTTTCCCCTTTAATGACACTAATTGTGTGTTAACACCTTTGAGTTCCCTATTAATCTTGCTTACTGCCTGGGGCCTCTCTGAAAATTCAAACAAGACATCTGCCTCCCTGTAATTTGGAGAACCAGTGGGGGCTATACACTTTTGTTTAGGTTTTGCATTAATCTGAAGAATGAGTAGTACAATCAGGAATTGAGGAAATAGGTAAGAGGATAGGCAGAGATGCACTGGATACTCATAATGGTGCATGCATCTTCAGACATGCATAGTCAATGCATTGATTTGTTTTGCATCCCTAAAAAAGTCCTAGAAAAGAGAAAATGAAGTGTATCTTCTCCTTCAATACAGAAATGGTAAACTACTAGGACAGGCAGTGAGTGAGCAAGCATTTGTTAAATGTCAACCAGTGTGCTAGGTACAAAACATAAACACAAAAATAGGCCTTGCTCGAGTGTTTTGAGTCTTGTGGGGAGAGATAACATGTACATATATAGATATATTCTATAAGGAGATTTCAGGAGGAGTCAAAAACTTACATAGCAGATAGAGCTGAAGATGAGCCTTGGAAGAAAGTGGAGATTGAGAGACTCAGTTTTCTTATCTGTTAGTACAGAGACAAATCGTTGTTATTCAGTCATAGTTGACTCTTCATGACCCTATTTGGGGTTTTCTTGGCAAAGATACTGGAGTGATTTACCATTTTCTTCTCCAGCTCATTTTATGAATGAGGAACTGAGACAAGGTTAAATGAGTTGCCTAGGGTCACACAGCTAGTAAGTATCTGACACCAGATTTGAACTCGGGAAGAGGAGACCCATGAGCTCAGGCCCTGTATTCTATTCACTGTACCACCTACCTGCCTAGAGACAAAAATAAGACAATCATGGGGAATACAGTGTGAAAAGGATATTGATTTCTTTTTAGGAAGGCACTTTATAAGATCTATTTTTCTTAAAAACTGGACTTATATAATTTCATTGGTATAGAGGTGACATCTCCAAACTTTGAACACATACCCCTCTTGGGGGGAAAAACCCTCTGAATATGTATGTCCTATTTGTATATATTTATTTATAAATCATATAAACACATTTATATAATAGCAATAATCATGTACATTATAAAACTTAAACATAAATTAAATAAGGATGAGGTAGAAATGAAATTATATTTATTACTAGAGTCAGCAGGGAGTCATTAGAGTTTATTGAGTAGAGAAATGACATGTTGGATTTGCACTTTTACAAAATCACTTTTACTTCTGGGAGGAGACTAGATCCATATAAGGAGGAAGTTGAACAGGGAAACCAAGTAGGAGATTATTACAGAAGTCTAGGGAAGAGGTGATAAGGCCTGAATTTGGGTGATGGTTGTGGAAGAGAGCATATGTAACGGGCTATAGAGATAGAACATTTTTGACAGCTTATTAGATACTGAGGAAAAGTAAGGAGTCAGATGTAACACAGTGGTTGTGAAAACCTGAGTGATTAGAAGGATGCTCTTGTATCCTGAACAGTAATAGCGCAGTTTGTAAGATGGATAGATTTAGGTAAAGGGGAATATAATGTAATGATATCTACAATCCATTTCACAATCGATTCATGCCCACTTATCCTTCTAGGCAGAATGAAGAGGGGGGAGATGGAGTTCCTACTCAATCATGAGGTGATGGGGGAGGCAGAGGTGTGAGGGAATGGGGGTAGAACTTTCCCATTAGCATTTGAGCTGTTGCTATAGAGGGAACAGTTAGTTTAGATTAGAGATTCTTAACCTAGGGCCGATGAGGTAGATCATAGATAGATAAATAGATGGATGGATGGATGGATAGATAGATAGATAGATAAACTATTTCAATAAAGCTTGTTTCCTTTGTAATCCTATTTTATGGATTTAAATGTATTATTCTGAGAAAAGGTCTTCACAACATTGCCAAAAGGTCCTTGATGCAAAATAGGCTAGGAGCCCTGGTTTAAGTGATAACTCCAGGCCCAGAAGCAGAGAAAGTTAGAAGCTTGCATAAGAAGGCAGGGGGCAGACTGAGGGAATAGGGGAGGTTAAGGGATTGGTCTTGGAGATAAGCCCCACTGATTGTTTGATCTCACACCTCTTAGGATCAGGCCCTAAGGTACCTATAGATAATTGATATAGAGAATTCTTGGTAAGGAAACTCTCTACCAATGTGGTCCTGTATCTTCTCTGCAACTTATTAGTCTTAGAGAAATGCTTGGGACACTGAGAGGTTCAGTAATTTGTCCAGGGTCACAGGATAGACAGTATAGGTCAGAGGTGGTGCTCGTCCTCAGCTCTGCACCCACAATGCCATACTACTTCAGCACTTTATAAATATGAGAGGGCTGTATTTATGTAAGTTGTTGCTATTACTACCAAGCTGGAAAGGCTTCAAGGATGGGACCATTGACAGACTGTCTGTTATGACTGCTGCCATAGCAGAAAAAAACCTAGTCAGGATTAGAGGCTCATCACCAGCCAAGCTGACCACCAAGTCTTGATTTTTTTTCTGTAGCAATTCATGAAGGTTGTCTTGTATTTAATTACTTTTTAATTTTTATTTTCTTTATATTTGTTCTATATACACACACACACACACATACACATGATATATATGTATATATATATTCATATATCATTTCTGTGTATGTATATGTATACAGTAATGTTTACTTATAGATATTAATTTATCTATTTATCTTAGCTATAATAGAATGTATCTATATATATTATTTATCTAGATATGAAATATATAATTTATAATATGTGCATTATAATTTATGTATAGATAAATATATACTATGTACATACACACACACATATACAGGACAAATGTTCTGCAAATGTAAGCATTGTTGTCTCCCTCATTGGAATGCAAACTGCTTGCAAGTAGGGATTATTTCATTCATTATATTTGTGTCCTCTGAACTTATCATATACCTAGAATATAGTGAGAGGCAGCTAGATGGCTCAATGGATAGAGTGATGTGCCTGGAGTCAGGAAGACATGAATTCAAATCTAGCCTCAGACACTTATTAGCTATGTGACCCTGGGCAAGTCACTTAACCTCTGTTTGCTTTAATCTACTGGAGAAGGAAATGGCAGACTACTCCAGTATCTTTGCCAAGAAAACCCCATGGACAGTAATGGTGTGCCATGATCCACGGGGTCACGAAGAGTCGGACACAACTGAACAACAACAACAAATAATATAGTGTGTGGTGGAGAAGGAAATAGCAAAACATTCCAGTATCTTTTGCCAAGAAACCACATGGACAGTATTAGCATGCTATAGCCCACTGGGTCACAAAGAGTCAGACGTGACTGAACAACTGAACAGTAGCAACATAACAGAAGATAGTGCGTGCTTAATAAATGCTGTTTTGATTGATACCAAGGCCCAGAGCGGGGCTGTGGAACCTGCAGCCTCGAGCCCACGCGTGACCCTCTAGGTCCTCAAGTGTTGCCCTTTGACTGAGTCCAAGTTTTACAGAGCAAATCCTTTAATTAAGGGACTTGTTCTGTAAAATTTAGAATCAGTCTAAAGGCCGCACCCAAGGACCCGGAAGGCCATATGTGGCCTCAAGGTCGCAGATTCCCCAACCCTGAGTAAGGAATGAAATGTATTAATGAAAAAGTATATATTAAATGCTTATGAGTTGCAAAGCATGGGTTGCATTCTTTGCTGGTGAAGAGTTCCATGCCAATCCAATCACAGAATTTTTCTTTCAAATAAAAGATATGTGATTCCTTTGCAATAAAAACAAAACAAATGAATCTTAGGAGATAATTAAAAGATAGAAAATACTGAAGAGTTGCCTTCTGTTGAGGGAGGGGAACAATACAGCATACACAGAGATAAATACATGCAAAGTCATTTGAGGAGGAAGAGAACACTAACAATGGAGGACATAGGAAAAAGCTTCACAGAGACATGTTGAGCCTGTATGAGAGTCTCTTAGGATATTCTTCCAAATATTGTAGTTATATACATATCCTTTTTCCCTTAAGCAATTTGATAGGAAGGTGTAGGTGACATTCTTATATTCCTATTGCTTAGCCCAATGTTTTGCATATGTATTGTGTTTAATATTCATCTACAGGAATTAAATTCCATTGCCCAAGATCAAACAATTGGTAAGTGGCCAAGACTTGATTAGCTCTATGGCCTTTTGACTGATTCATTTTTCTTTCTACTGTACCTTGTATGCTGAGTAATATATGACATGAGTAAGAAGTAACTGGTGTTAAAGGTTATTGTGCCTTAGTGCTCTCGCGAAATAGTACGATTTGGGGTGATGGTGGAGAAAAGGAAAGGGGAAGACATCAGAAATTTTGAGAAGCAACTGAAAGTTCTCACATTCTGGGAGGAAGGATACATGGTATAATTGATAGAGAGCCAACCTGGGAATCTGGCTTCAAGTTCTGGCTTGACGTATACTATCTGTGTTCCCCTGAGCAAGTTACTCAAATTCTTGGTGCCTTTGTCAACTCCCTAAGACCATGAGTTCCAGAGCAAGCATACTTGAATTGAGGGAGGAAGTTTCCTCACTGGTAGTTCCCTATGCTAAGTGAAAAAAAAATCATTTTTTAAAATGAACCACTGAAAAATAGTATAATGAGTGAACCATTCAAAAGCAGTATCCTGAGGAGTAAAAAAAAAATGTCAAGTCTATTTCAGTAATTCTCTACTTTGATCTTACTCACTTACCTGTAAACATTTGTTCATAATCATGCCCTCTTTTAATGTATCTAAGAGAACTATAAGTTATGGTCTCCAGGGAAGTAATAATGTAATATTTTATAATTTTAGGGAACCTATGGTGTTTCTTTGGGATGTGGAGATTCTGTACTTTGGCCTCTTCCATTTTTCTTCACATTGGGCTTTAAGAAAAAAATACGGTTGAAGGAATGATGTGCAAATAAAAACAAAAACAAACATTTTTATTACTGCGACATTTTAAAATTGTCTATGGGAATATGATTTTTCATTTAAAGAATGTATGATGAGACTTAAAGTGCCTAGGACCCAGCACAACAAATTAGCTGCTAGCATTTAAAAGACAGCAGAATTGGCATTTTGGACTATGCACTCATAGGTTGTTAAGTGCGGAAAAAATGATACGCAAGCAAAAGATGTTTCTAGGGCATAATTTGTTCATCACCAGTTGTTACAAGAAGTGATGATTAAGAAGAACACATGGTTAAGGAGAAACCACACATGAGAGCTTTGAAACCCATAGCATTCAAACCATGAGGTCAGCTTAACAGAAGTCACACATATAAAAGAATAAGGGTCATGCTCACAAAATGAATAATTCGAATACACTAATTGAATAAAAGAATTCATTGTCATTGTTGTTTGTGGAGGAGCACAAGCAGCTGTGGGTCTTATCTAGAATTTGTTATTGGTAGAAGTCTTTTAAAAAAACCATCATTTTTCATCACCTTACATACACTAGTAGGATGTCAGGATTATTTCACCCCAAAGTGCAAAGGTGTCTTAGTGTTCAATTTAGTTTGATATTCTGTGGCTTACTATATTTTAATCTCTTTTATAATTAGACTATCATAGCAAGCACAGAACATGTAAATATTTTCTGACATTTAGGTTTAGGACTGTTTTAGCCATTAAATCAACACAGAAATGCTATGATGTTTTGTGCGTGTATTTATATGTATGTGTTTCTATATGTATATACACTCATATAGACATATATGCACACATCTATTCATACGTACATAAAATTGTCAGAAAGGTTTTAGGAAGCCTCTTAATCCTAACACCAGTGTTGAGGTGTAGCTGTCTTACTCCATTTTACCCAAGGGGCACATTTGAATACTTGTGAACACATTAAAAAATAAAAACATCAAAGTTTTACCTAAGCAAAACCCCATTTCGAGAAAGAAGTAGGTGTAAATTCAGCACTTGAGTTGTCTCTAAACAAAGCAGAGTCTCCTCCTCCCTGTCCTCCCTCTGATACTTTTCTAAGCTCCCCCATCTTTCTCCTTTGTCTAAGTTAAGATTACTGGAAAATAGGCTAAAGAGATGTGTTAGCTTGAATCTGACTCATAGTCTACCAGGTGATGTGATAATCAATCAGTAAACATAAAGTGCCTATTATGCAATATAAACACTTCATGAAAATGTCACAAGACATCATAAATAAGACAAAGATAGGAACAGGGATAACAAAAAAACCAAGTGAATTGGGACCTGGACATAGACTTCAACCCCTGTATGCTAGCTATTTCCTTTATTGGATTGTAATAAATCAACGAGTTATACAGCAAGCATTTATTAAGGCCCAGGTACTGTGCTAGTGACAGGGACAGTTTTAGGGGATAAAAAGTCAAAAGTGAAATAATGCCTGCCCTTATGAAGTTTAAAATGTGTGTGATAAAGACAGCATGTACTTATATAATTATATTCAAAATGAATACAAGAACATTTTATGAGGAGTGCTCTAGCATCTGAGAAGGTACGGAAAGAAGGCTTCATGTAAAAGTTGTCACCTAAGTCCGGCTTTAAAGGAAACTAGGGATGCTAAGAGGTAGAGATGAGAAGGAAGTGCATTCCTGGCATAGGGAATGCAGAGGCCCTGGAAATTCAAGATGGAGGGCTGCCCATGAGGTGAGGCATGGTAAAAAGGCCAGTTCATTTGGACCCTAGTGTATACGAAGAGGAATAATGAGTAGTAAGATGCTGAATGTAGCTGCTGACCTTGCCTGATCCAGAGCTATGAATTGCCTGAGGGTAGAAAAAACCATTTAAAAGAGGACTATGGAAACCAGTTGAGAGAGAGAGAGAGAGAGAGAGAGAGAGAGAGAGAGAGAGAGAGAGAGAGAAAGGAGCCTGATGTTCTGACCACTCCCTTCCAAACCTCACCAAGCCTTTTTTATGGATTTTTGGTTGTTATGCAAAACAACTTATGTAAGTGATTCCTGAGGCACTGCCTTCCCAAAGACTCCCTCTTTGGAGTGAAACAAGGCCGTGTGCTTGCTCCCATGTTTTTTAGTGTTATGTTTTTGACCATGTTGTCAAATGCTTTCAAAGAGGATGAACATGACATCAAGGTCAGCTATGCACTGATGGTAAATTCTTCAACTTGAAAAGGCTATAAGCCAAGACCAAAGTGGAGAGAGTATCGTTGCATGATTTTCTGTTTGCAGATGTTTGCGCACTCAATGCAGCATCTGAAGCTGAGATGCAATTAAATATGGATCGATTCTCTTCTGCCTGTGCTAATTTTGGCCTAACAATTAACACTAAGAAAACATAGGTGCTCCATCAGCCACCACCATACCATCCATATGTGGAACCAAATGGAGAAGTTTTGAATGCTGTGGATCAGTTCACTCAACTTGGTAGTATACTTTCCAGGGATGTACACATTTATAATGAGGTTGATACATGCATTGCCAGAGCTAGGTCAGTGTTTGGGAGACTCCAAGGGAAAGTATGGGAGAGAAGAGGTATAAGACTACCAAACTGAAGGTCTACAGAGCCATTGTACTGACCTCATTGTTGTATGCCTGTGAAACCTGGATAGTATGGTAGCGCCATGCCAGGAAACTGAATTGCTTCCATTTGAATTGTCTGGGGAAGATTCTGAAGTTCACCTGGCAGGATACGATACCAGATACTGAACTAACCCTACCAAGCATTCAAAGTCTGCTTCAGAGAGCTCAACTCGAATGGTTTGGCCATGTTGTTGGAAAGCAAAAAGTCCACTTCCCAAAAAAAGATTATTTTTTGGAGAACTCACCCAGGGCAAACATTCACATGGTGGTCAGAAGAAGCAATACAAGGACACTCTCAAGGTCTTTCTTAAGAACTTTGGAATTGATTGTGTGACATGAGAGACACTGGCACAGGACCGGACCTCTCAGCATGGCATGCCCATATCAGAAAAGGTGCTGTGCTCTATGAGCGAAGCAGAATTGAAATAGCTCAAGAGAAACACAAGATACACAAGCTTAGAGAATCCACCCCAAAGGTTCACATGGACTATTTCTGCCTGACCTGTGGTAGACATTCCGAGCTCTTGTTGGTCTGATCAGCCACAGTTGGACACATTAAAACTTAACTCTAGCGGAATGAGGTCATTTTGGTCTTTTTAGAAAACAGACAACAACCAATCTTTCCCTCTCTGTTCTTCTTGGACATTGTTGTACCCTAGTGCTGTGTAGTGATCCCAAGTGGCAATTCTCTTGCCTCAATTAAAAGACCCAAATTTTTGCTGTTGTGGCGGTCTTCTTTATTTCAAGTTGACAAAGATTAGAACGAGGCATTGGGGCAAAGTTGCAAAGGGCTTTATAAATAAAAGAGCTTATATTTGATCCTAGAGGTTATAGGCAGCCGATAAAGTTTATTGATAAGAAGAATGATATGGTCAGGACCTACAGACTAGGAAGGAAGGAAATAAAGGAAGAAGAAAGGAAGGAAGAAAAGAGGGGAAGGAGGGAGGGATGGAAAAAGGAAGTAAGAAGACTGAATTGATGTTGTATCATTTTCTTATTGATTCTACTTACAAGTAATTGCTTTTGTCCTGTAACTGCTTAAGATAAGTCATGGCTCTTTATATCTGAACTTAGTTTAGAGAGTCAGCTGTTGTATAATGGGTTAAGTTTAAAAATCCAGATCTCCAAGTAATCACTGATCCATTCTTGTCTCAAGGAATTTACTTGACCTTGGGGGATTCCTGTGAACACAAGGCAGTCAGATGTAATATCTTTACACCACCAGACTATCCTTTGCTGTCCAAAAGTTTTGGCTGCTATCTCACACGTGGACTCAAACAATAGTACTTCTTAGTGGGGGGATGGAGGGAGGGAGGAGGGGATTATTGCAAGCCCTCATTGCCAGACTTCCAAGCAATATTTTTCCCTGTGCCTCAGCTCCTTAACCAGTCATGTTGACCTCTGTCCCATGATGTCATCTATTCTGTTCTGTTCTTTGTTCTGTACTCCCCAAAACCTATGAAAAGGGTGCTATCCTTTTGCTTGGAGCCTTTGGCATAAATTGAGGAAAGCCATTGATCCATTTATTGACAGGTAGCATGCCCCTGCTAATAAATGTTATCGTACATGGAGAATTGCCTCAATTTATCCTTTTTATTAACTTTTACCTGTGACAGAAGGAGGGAAAGAAAGAAGGAAGGTAATGGGAGAACCAATCTGAATGAACCTGTAGTGGTGACTGTGTGAATGAAAAGAGAGAAAAGATATAAGATGGTAGGTAGGTAGAACTGACAAGATTTAGCAAATGAATTAGTATTTGGAGAGAGTGAAGAAACAAAGATGATGCTGAGGTTGACAACCTGAGTAGGATAGTTGTGTTTTGTGCTTCATGCCAAATTATCAAATTACATCAGAGGTACAGTTCAGATGCTATTCAGACCTGATCTAATAGAAGTCAGAGGAAGAGGGGGAAAAAAAACAACTATTGTATAGTTGAAATGAATAAAGCTTATTCCAAAGCAAATACTTGCATCTTCCACACAATACTATCCTACAGCTCCAGTTAATTAGTCTAACAGCAGCAGCAACAAAACACTTATTGTGATAAACAGCTGCGGGAATAGAGAATTCAGTATAGGCTATTCAAGGGTAAAGTGGCTTACTCTCTCACATTCCTCATGTAAAACAAAGTGTTGTCAGATAGGACTAGATTGATCTTGAGAAAATTTTTTCTCTTTTGGGAGTGGAGAGACCATCTCTACTCTGGTCCTACCTCCTCCTTCTCCCTAGTATCCCTTCTTTCTGACCTTTTCTAGAACTTTCAGTTCCCCAGTATCAGTTCATCAGGGGATGAGAAATCTATCAGATGTGCCTGAACAAGCCCAAACATTTCTTGGCTGATGCTATTTCCCTGCTTCAGAAATTTGGCTTGTTTGGAGGTGACAAAGAATTGGATAGAACCTGGGTGCTCTAAGTTCATAGGTTACCTTTCAATGAACTCTTGCTGAGATTTGTCCTTCCTGCTGATAGAGTCTGAGGACCACTGAACCTGAGATCCAATGACCTCCATTTCTGAAGACCAAGACTGAGTTATATCATTCACAAGACTCAGTGGCATCCTGTACCCTCTTACCCTTCTTTTGTCCCTTTTCCCAATTTCTCCATCCTCTGGGTGTCTCATGCTAGGTCTTATTCCTTCCTGACTGTGAGTTAAAATGTACCATAATAAGCCTAGTGCTCTGAGCATTATTGGCATGTCTGACTCTTGCAAAAGCTGCCTTTAAGTCTTCAAATGGTGATTGAAGTCTCAGACTAGTGAAGTCACTGAAGAGTTTGGGGGTTATAATCCTATATCTTTTATTATTGAGTAAAAAGGAAACACAGAGGAGGAGCAAGTATTTCACTTATTGCAAAGTATGGAGCATATTCCACGTTACCCACTTCAACTGCAACAAGAGAGTAAAATCTAATTAAAGTATTTTAATTTTATTTTTTCAAAAGGAAACAAAATGTGAACACAATCATGAAAAAAAAAGAATTATCTGTACATTTTTCTTCCTTATAATCTTAACACCCCCTGATTTTTTCATCCTATGAGTCAACCCATAATTTATTTACGTGAAAAATCCACACATCTATTAAAGAAAATCAGGGACAGTCAAATTTATGTCCATCAAATCATCACCTGTTAGGATTAAGGCATAGACTGGAAACTTGTCTATTAAATTTATGAATGCCATTAAAACTGGTAGGGATAGAAACTCAGTAACCACAAATATCTCAACACCCTGCTATGATAGGACAAATGTAATAAAGTGAATTTTAACAGGGATAAATCTAAAATACTACATTGGATTAAAGACAAAATCAAGCGTGTATGCAAAAACCTCTGGAAGTATGACTGGAAAGCAATTCATGTGGAAAAGACCTGAGAGTTTCAATGAGTTACATATGTCAGTAGTGGGACATGGTGATTGAGTGGCAAAAAAAGAACTTTCTTAGAAAGAATGGAATAAATGGGAGGGCAGGATAGGATTAAGGGAAATAGAGTTAGTTTTTCACAACATGTCTACTATGGAAGTGTTTTGTGTAACTGCACATGTACAACCTATATTGAGTTGCTTGACTTTTTAATGAGGGTGTGTGGGGAGGGAAGAAGAGAGAAAATGTGAAACCTAAAGTTTTAAAAACATATGTTTAAAAAAATGTTTTCACATGCTACTGGGAAATAAGAAATACAGTCAATGGGATACAGAAGTCTATCCTACCCTACGGGAAAATAGAAGGGGAAGGGGATAAGAGAAGCGGGGAGAGATAGAAGAGAGGACAGACTAGGGGAAGGGATATTCAGAATGCATGCCATCTTGGAGTGGAGGGAGGGGTGAGACGGGGTGAAAATTTGGAACTCAAAAACTTGTGGAAGTGAATGTTGAAAACTAAAAAATAAATAAATTTATATTTAAAAAAAAAAAAAGAACTTTCTTTGTCCTGCAGGACAAGGGAGGTAGTTGTCCTGCTGTATTTTATCCCAGTAGGACCACATCTGTAATACTGTGTTCATTTCTGAGCATTGAATTTTAGAAGGGACAATTACAAGCTGGAACCTGTCCAGGTTATAGTGACCAAAGTGGGAAGAAGACTGAAAATTATGCCAAATGAGAATTGATTTTACGAAATGGCTTCATTTAGCCTAGAAAAGAGAATACTCAGGAGACTAATGATCTTTGAGTATTTGAAGGAAAGTTAGATTTGCTTTGGTTTTACCCCAAGGGACTGAACATGGAGCAACGGGTAAAGTTTGCAGAGAGGCAGATTTAGGTTCAATGTAAGGGAAAGCTTACTAGGAAATAAAATTGTCCAAAAGTGAAAATGGCTTGTTCAGTAAGCAATGACAGTCTCATCACTAGAGAGGCAAGTGGCTGACTGATGAAGTAAAATATTTCAGAAATATTTTAAAGAAGTTTCCTACTGCAATAGGAGCTATATTAGATGACCTCTGATGTCTCTCTTATATCTTAGAATCCGTGATTGATCACAGGAAGTAAAAATGTTGTCAGAATCCCAAGTTTTACCTCGACAAGTGGACTGTTACAATATCACAAGGAGAAGTCTTCTAGAATTAATTGCCACCTTCCATTTACAATTTTTCTGTTCCTTTTTAACATTCTTTTTCTCAAAAAACATATCATTCCTATGTATTCTTTTCTGCTCTGTTTTGTTTTAATTTTCATTTTTCCAAGCAATAGTAATTTAGTGCATTGATTTCTTCTTCTGAAGTCTGCCTTTTGTAGAGTCATAGGACTTTAGAGAGAGAAGGGCCCTTAGAAATTGTGTAGTCCAACCCACACTTTTTCTTACTGTGAAAATGAAAGCTCAAAAAAATTAGCCAATTTCCATAATGTCATATCATTATGTAGTAGTAGAGCCAGAACTCCCTATCCAGGGTAAAATCCACTATACCATGGTGGTTTCTGTGATCGACATAGGGACCAAATCAAGTTGGATTTTCCCAAATTATGTTGCATTCACTATAACCACTAACTCCACTCATAGACCATGCTTTGAAATCAGCAATGCCAAGAGAATATGTCAGCCTGCAAAAGCAGCAAAAAAGGTTGAGGCAAATTGTAGTTATGTACTGGGTATGATACAACCTCTTCTGAGTTGGGGTCTTAAGTAACTGAAAGTGATCAAAATCTCCATTCAAATCCACTAAGGGAATCTGGCTCAAAAATAATTCTTAGTCTTAAAAAGGGTTTATGTTCTGAATTACCAAAATCCTGCATTTTTTCATTGGAGTTTTCCGTAAATGCACTACTGCAGTGTCTCCATATCCCCTTTTTGAGAGTTTACAAAAGAACTTGAAGAAACATAGGTGTGAAGTCTTAGAAGAAATGAGCTCCCAAAATCCAACTCATATTTTGTAAACTGGATAGGGCTTCTATGTGTAAATAAAAAACAGGCAGTTTTTAAAAGATATATAATAACAATAAGCACATGTTTGGTGCCATTTCTTAAAGGAGCAAATTTGTAGGCTTGAACATGTTAAAAGATCAAAGAAGGCTGAAAATTCTTATTGAATTTAACCTGCATGATAAAAAGCTGCTTTGATCTGGAATCATGCTTCAAACGCTTGACTGAAGCATTTGAAATGTAGCTCTGGGTTTCCAAACTACGAAGATCACAATAACCCAGAACTGTTATTGCAATAAAACCTCTCTTCTTGTAATGAACCTTGAGCATAATTTAGTTGGGCAGCTGTCTCCATTCCTTTTCAGTAGATCCTTAAAAACACTAAATATAGTACTTTAGGGCATGTCTACACTAACCTTCCAAATAGCACAGTGAAAATGCTATGCTGTTGAAAACATTTCCATCTGTTATTTATTTTTAATGCTGAAAGGAGAGAATCTGCTGGAATTCTCTAGCTTGCTATAAAGCACCACTTTTATAAATATAGTATGTTGCTGGACATGTAAAGACACAGCCTTAAGATTTGGTTTCTAGACACTTCATTGCTTGTTGTAGTTCTCCACAGGCAAAACTGTGGTCAAACATTTGCTTTACTGAGAGTGGTTGATGGTATTAACTATGATCTGCTTCCTCTCTGAAGACCTGAGCAAGTCAAGGCTTCAAAGCAATTCATATGTATTTCTCATTTCTCTACTTCTTAAACCTGGGAGAGTATTTGCACTTTTCCTCATTTCCCATTTTCTAAATTAGTTCATTCCTAAGACTCTCTAGCCAATAATCTTTTCTATTTCTTGTACTAGAATGAATAACTTTGTTGTCGTCATTTTCCTTTTGGTTCTTTAAGCATAATGACTGATTTAAACATTTATTAAATGTCTCCTATGTATCAGACACTGTAAATTAAACAATTCCTGTTTGTCAGATTACTTCTAACATTCAGTCCTCCTGACTGTTGGCTGGATTTTCACCCAGGTCACACTCGTTAACCGTGGGTTAAGTCCCCAAGACTTCATCTTGAGCCCTCTTTTTGTCTTTCTCTACAGTATTTCACTAGTGCCCATGAATTCATCTATCATCGCTATGCAGATGATTTGCAGATTTAGTTGTCTAACGCTAACCTCACTTCTGACCTCTAGTCTCATATCCCTAAATGCCTATTAGACATCTCAAATTGGGTTGCCCCATAAATGTGTTAAATTTGGCACCTCCAAAATTGAGGTTACTATCTTTCCTTTTAAAACTACCTAACTTCTCCACGTTTAAGAAGCAATGAGAAATACATGTGAACTGCTCTGAAGCCTTGACTTGCTCAGGTATTCATTCAGTAGTTAGCAGTGACAATTATCTCTGCCTGAGATGATTTTCTGTATTGCAGATCATAGTTAATACCCTCATATACCCTCAGTAAAGCAAATGCTCGACCACAGTTTTGCCAGTGGAGAACTCCAACAAGCAATGAAGTGTCTGGAAACCAAATCTTAAGGCTGTGTCTCTACATGTCCAGCAACATACTATATTTATAAGGTACCACCATCCTCCCAAATCACCCATGCTTGCAATCTAGGTATCATCCTCAAGTCCTCATTGTCTAACCTCACCCCCATATATAATTAGTTACTAAGTCCTGTTCCTACTTTTTTTTTTAACATAGTTTGTATGTCCCCTTCCTCTCAGACTGACACCAGCCTGATTCAGGCCCTCACCACCTCATGTCTAGAATATTGTAGTAGCCAGCTGATTGGTCGTACAGCCTCAAGTCTCTTCCCAACTCCAGTCCATCTTATACTCTGCTATCAAAATGATCTTTCTGCTAAAGTGAAAGTCTGTCTCGCTGTGTCACTTCTCTCTTCAGTCAATTCCAGTGGCTCCCTAATGCCTCCATGATCAAATATAAAATCATTTGTCTTTTAAAGCCCTCTAGAATGTGAATTTTTTCTACCTTCCCAGTTTTCTTATGTCTTAAACCACAGCCTGTACCACCGCCATCCCCTTCCCTCCTCCAATCTTTGATCCAGTGACACTGGCCTGCTCACAAGACACTCTATATCCCAATTCGGTTGTTTTCACTGGCTGTTCCCCATGCCTGGAATACTCTCCCTTCTTATCTCTACCTCCTGGAGTCTCTGGCTTCCTTCAAGTACCAACTAAAATTCTACAAAAAAAGTCTTTCCAGATCCCCTTAATTCTAGTCCTGTTCTTCTGTCAATTCTCTCCAGTTTATCCTGCATATATTTTGTTTGCAGAAAGTTGTTTGCATTCCCCCATTAGACTCATCTCCTTGAGAGTAGGAACTATCTTTTGCCTTTCTTTGTATCACCAGCACACTTAGCACAATGCCTGACACATAGTAGGTGCTTAATAAATGGTAATTGATTGACTGGTGCTTGAGCTGTTTCTGAAAAGAAAAAAAAAGGTATTCTAAGAGACTGAGGTGAGGAGGGAGTGTATTCCAAGTTTGGGGGATGGTCAATGCAAAGGCATGAAGATAGTCAATTTAGCTGGATTGCAGAGTGTAGGAGGGGAAGGAATTTATAATGAGTTTGGAGAGATAGGTTGGGGCCAAGTTGTGAAGGGCTTTTAAACCTTAAGAGAGGAGTTTATATCTTATTCTTATATCAGGCAATTGTTGTTCATCCATTTTCAAAGAGGACCAGTGACATCATGGGGTGATGTCTTGACTTGCACATGAATTGGGTTTAAGGCAGAGGTGCATAAAGTTGTCAGCCTCACTCTCTCTTTCAGAGTCATAGAAATTAAGTGGCAGGACAAAAGTCAGAATGACTGGTGATGGCCTGAGATGCAGTGGATGACCTTGGCCTCTTTGATATCTAACCAAGCAATAGGTGTTCCACACCACTACTTTAGCCATCTTCATAGATATTGGAACAAATTGTTCTCTTCTTGTCCATTCCATCAGGGGAAGTCTTCACATGCTTGGGATAGACACCCCCCCACGACTCACCCATGGGTTTGAGGCCTATCAGGCTCAACCTGGTTTAGCCTGTCTGCCAATTTTCTGGGTAGTGCTGCCATATATGCTACAGCTTCTTGGAGCCACAGGTGAGAGTTGGGTGAAGGTAAACACCAAAGGTAGATGAGTAGCCTTGAAAAGGGCTGGGCAAGCTGTCACACCAAACCCTCTCTCTCTCTCTCCCTCTCTCTCTCTCAGTCTCTCTCTCACACACACACACACACACACACACACACACACACACACACTCTAGCACCAAGAGGTACTAGTCCTCTTTGAACACTTCAGGGATCTACTGGAGTTTATTATGTGAGTAAGTGTCAAGGTCAGATCTGTGCTTTCAACTTTGGTAGTAATGTGGAGGAGAGACTTCCAGTTGGGAAAGATTTAAGGCAGGGAGACCAATTGGGAGAGTTTTGTAATAATCTCGGTAGGAGGCGATGGAGATCTGAATTAAAATGATAGCTGTAAAGGTAGAGAGATAGCAAGTTATATTTTAGACATTTTGAGTTTGAGATGTCCATGAGGCATCCAATTTGAAATTTCTGTTAAGCTTTTGGTGATGTAGGATTGTAGCTCAAAAGAGATACTAGGACAAAGGTTTGAGTTTCCAAGCATATTGATTTATTAAGCAATGTATTCCAGGCACATAACAAATTGGATCCAGGCCTCCTCAGCTTGGCACTTTGGAACCCAAATATAGGGGGAGACACATTTCTATGTATTAAAAGAAAAAAATTAACACAATATAAATCAGGATACAAGATTAGATAATTTGATTTCCAGTTAGAGGAAAGATTAAGGACTTTCTGATTAGGGAGGGAGGGAGTGAACAGGTACAATTCCCTGAAATCAGAAAAAGAAGTGTCCCACTCCCTGCCCACGAAGTGTCTATATTAAATTAAAGGAACAAAAAAAAAAAACAGTAACTAACTAGCACAAAGCCAGTTTTCAGTTGCTCAAAATGTATAATTATGAGAAAACACTGTGCATTAATCTTTGCATCTGCCTGGATTTCTGATCAACATAACACAGTCCCTTAGTTAAGGGTGTCTAAGCAACAGAAAGAAGTGGTCCAGCTTCCCAGCCACACAAGGCTAGGTTCACATAATACAATAAAGTTTTGTCACAATTCCTATAATTGAATAAAGTTTTCCCATAAGACAGAAACTGGACTAGACCCTATAACTTAAATCAAAAGGGAACTGAGCTGGATCCAGAATTGAGTCACAAGATGGAGTCAGTGTGATTCACTCAATCCCCACAATTCCCTTATCATCTACATAGAGATGATAATAAAACCTATTGGGAGTTAATGAAGTAATCAAGAGAATATGCAGAGAGAAAAGTTAGGAATGTGATATAGATGAGGAGTCAGCAAAGGAAACCAAGAGTGTTCAGACAAGTAAGAGATGAACCAGGAGGGAGAGGAGTCATAAGGGAGTATCCAGTATGTGATCAACAGTGTCAAATGCAGCAGAGATACCATACATGATGAGCACTGAGAAAAGACCATAAAATCCAGCAATGAAGAGATCATTGGTAACTTGGGAGAGAACAATTTCAGTTGAGTGATTAATTTGGAAGCCAGATGTCAAAGGGTTGAAGAATAATAAGAAAGTAAACGAAGGTAAATTAATATTGACCGCATTTTTTTAAATAAGAGTTTGGTGGGAAACGGAAATCGAACAGTCGCTTGAGGGAATGGTAGGGTATAGTAAAGATTGTTTTTGTTTTTTAGGAGAGGAATGCTTGTGCACATTTTTTACTTTAAATTTATTTATTTATGGATGGAATATAACAAGAATTTCCATAATACAGTACAATAAAAGAGAAACCACAAATTCATTATGTATATCTTATTATTCCTTTTAAATACACAACAAAGTTATCATGTAAATTTCCTTTTTTTTTCATTTTTTTCCTTCCTTCCCCTGTCCCTCCATTTTAGAGATAGCTACCATTAGTCACAAATAGGTGTATATATGTGTGTAAAATTATTCTATACATCTATTTATCAGTTCTTTCTCTGGATACAGATAGCATCTTTCTTCATTTTTTTTATAGTTGATTTGGAAATTTATAATAGTCAAAATGACTTATTCACTCAAAATCATTTTAAAATCAATATTGCTGTTACTATATACAGTGTTCTCTTGGTTCTGTTTATTTTGCTTTTCATCATTTTATGTGACTTTCCATGTTTTTCTAAGATCATTGAGCTCATCATTTCTTCTAGCATAGTAGTATTCCATAATAATCATGTACCACAACTTGTTCAGACATTCCCCAACTGATGGGCATCCCTAAAATTTTTGAAGACAGTAAAGAAGTACCCAGTCGATAGAGAAAGTTTGAAAATGAAAGAGAGAGGGGATAATTGAAGAGGCAATCAGCTGAGAAAATGGGAGGAGACAGTACATAGGTCAAATAAAGGGGGTTTGGCATTGATAAGGAAAAGGGCAACCTCATTATCAGAAATTGGGAGAAATAAGAGAAAGAGAGATGATGTCAAGAGGTTTAGAATTTAAGAGAAGGGGAGAAGAGAGATTTATGATGAATGGCCTCAGATTCCCAAGTAAAGTACAGGGTAAGATCCTTAGCTGAGAGAGCTGGAAAAAGGAGAGTTGGAGAATGCTTAAGTAGAGGAGAGAATGCCTAAAAGAGTTTCAGAGGAAAGTAAAATAGGAGTAAAGTAAAGGAGAAATACAAGAATTACCTTGCTGCAGTGAGGGCCCAATTGAAGTTGTTTAGCCTGAATTTATATTGTACCCAGTCAACATGGTTAGGTAACTTCCTCCAGCTCTGTCCAGCAAAATAAAAATGTTGGTGGGGCTAACAAAATGCTAACTAATGTCAAACTTCTTTTTGTTCCTTTCCTTTTCCAAAAAAAAAAAAGTTAACATAAAAGAATTGTAGGCATGATTGAATTGAATGCATTTTTTCTTTTAGCACTTGACTGTGTAGACCTATTACAATTTTCACAGTAATTCCAATCTAATGGTCCACAAATATCTTTGAATGTCCTTGGGACAGAAACACTGTCTTTTAAGGCATTCTCTTTCATGCTTTACATTTTAGCTCCCAATTTTGGGTTCTGGATATATTTTAGCTCACAAGACATCAAATTCCCATTCATGGGTAGCGTAAAAATTCAAAACTCCATCCTCGGAGTTTTTTTGTTTGAAACAATGTTTGGGTTTAGTAATTTGGTACACTGGATGGCCAATAAAAATAAATATTCACAAAACACAAGTTAAGAAACACTAACCGCTCTTTCACAATTTAGAAAAATCATAATTTATACAGAGTCTCTGCTATTTGAGTTTGATAGATGAGCTGTGAGTATGACACTTATCTCCTGGATAATTCCCTTATATACTGTGCACAACTAACCCTTCGCTGAAAAACAGGCCCAGTTTTATTCCCTAAATGGTCAAGAAACACAACTCTTGTAGACAAAACACTATGCCAAATAAATGGTGTTTTTTTTTCTTTTTCTGGACACAGTAACCCCACATGGGAAGAGGAATATTTTCTTCACTAAAACAAGTTAACAATTAGAAGAATGCTCTAGCTTTCTTCATGACATTGTGAGCAGCATATTAAGGGAAAAAAATCCACATTAAGAAAAGTGAATTATATATACACCTGAACACATCACTTAAAATCATAGAATCTTAAAGTTGGAAGTGACCTTAAAAGTTATCTACTTTAATCTTACCTCAGTGTAATGGTATCATTTCACCACAGCCCTGATAGATTCAGCCTCTGCTTAAATGCCTCCTGTGACAGAAAGCTCACTATTTTTAGGAAAGTTTATTCTGTTGTTGAATGCTCTGACTTACAGAAAATTTTTTCCTTTTATAGAGCTAAAATCTCGCTCCCTGATATTCCCCAGACTTTCTACTTCCAGAATGTGAAGGGAAAGGATGATAACTTTTGCCCTTTCTTCTAAATGCTAATCTTTCAAATCTCTGAAAATATCTATCATGTTCCCATCCTTCCCTTAAATCTTTACTTCTCAAGGGGTAAATCTCAAGGGGTAGCTCTTTGAGCTGCTTCTAATGTGACTTGGTGTTTAGGCCCCTTCCTTTCTAGCCGCCTAAGGGGCATGTCTAGCATGTCAGTCACCTTCCTCACATGTGGTGTTTAGGATTAGACGATATTATGGTCTGAGTGGTGTATGTTACAAAGAGATTATCACTGCCTTCTTTTCATGAATGTGGCCCAAATTTGCATTAGCTTTTCAGATGGCCAAATTACATTGTGCACTTGTATTGAGCACCCAGACCCCTGATGTCCCCAGCTTTCCAGCAGTGTTATTCCCTACTTTGTACTTGTACATTTGAGTCTTTGAATCCAACTGTAAGTTTCTTTAATTTGTTCCTATCATATTTCATTATACTAAATTATTTCATCGTATACGATCAAGACCTTGTTGGGGCCTCGATTCTGTTATCTTCTTTAGTAGCTTTTTCTCTCATTAAACATGAATCAGTCACAGATTTGATAAGCATATCATGCAGTTTTCAAATCTTCTTAAGAATAAAATATTTTGAATGAGTGAACTGAAAGAGAGAAGGATAGGCCTAATTTGGATAATTGAGAAATGGTTAAGTATTATTTCTTTCCCTTATGCTCTAGTAGTGGGTATAAAGGTAAAATAATACTATTATCACATTTCCTTTCTTTTATTTACTTTTTTTTTGCATCTTTCTTCATATGTCCTTTATTGTTAACTTGGGTGTTTATAATAGTCAGAAGGACTTATTTCCTTGTCTCTCTTTTTTTTAAATTTTAATTAATTTTTTTTTGTTTTCAACAATCGCTTCCATAAGCTCTTGAGTTTCAAATTTTCTCCCCCTCCCTCCTCAAGAGGGCATGTAATATGATATAGGCTCTACATATACATTTCACTTAAACATATTTTCACATTAGTCATGTTGTAAAGAAGAATTAGAACCAATAGGAGGAACCATAAGAAAGAAGAAATAAAACAAAACAGAAGGAAAAAAAAAGAGGAAATAATATGCTTCAATCTGCATTCAAACTCCATAGTTCTTTCTCTGAATGTGTGTAGCATTTTCCATCATGAGACTTTTGCTCCATCCTTGCAGCATCCTTACGTTGCTGAGAAGACCTAAGTCTGTCAAAGGTAATCATTGCACAACATGGCTGTTATTGTGTACAACAGTCTCCTGCTTCTACTCACTTCACTCAGCATAAGTACATACAAGTCTTTCCAGGTTTTTCTGAAGTTTGCTTGCTCATCATTTCATATAGCACAATAGTATTCCACAATATTCATATGCAAAACTTGTTCAGCCATTTCCCAATTGATGGGTGTCCACTCAATTTCCAATTCTTTGCCACTACAGAAAGAGGTGCTATAAAAATTTTTGCAGATGTAGGTCTTTTTCCCATGTTTATGATCTCTTTGAGACACAGCAGTAGAAGTGGTATTGTGGGTCAAAGGGTATACACATTTTTACAGCCCTTTGGTTGTAGTTCCAAATTGCTCTCCAAAATCGTTGACTCATTTCCCAACTCCACCAACACTGTGTTAATGTTCCAATTTTCCCACATCACATTTCCTTTCTTTTAAAATTTGTTTATCATATATAACATCAAGACAACCAATTAAACTTGATTTGTAATTACACTTCAATAACTGAAACTTCTGTCTCAGTCATTTTTCTTCTTCTATAGCCAAAGTTGTCATGTAATCTGTTCTTATGTTGTTTATTTTTTGGTTTGGTTTGGTTTTGCATTGTATTGATCCATAAAGTTCTTTCCATATTTCTTTATATTCTTCATATTTGCAGTTCATCATTGTATTGTGGACTCATTGTGCATTGCATTGCAATGAAACACAAGGTGTGTTTTATCGAATTATGAGACAATTTAACTACTCCTCTAACTACTGGATATAAATAGCTTCCAAGTTTTTTTGCATTTTAAAATAATACCATAAAATATTGATGATATTTGTGTTTGTTTTTGATCATTGGAGTTATTTTTATTTTGTTTGATTATTTTTATAATTTTTATTGTGCACTTTCAGATTACTTTAAAAATTTGTTCTCTCAAGACTGAGTCTCTCATTCTTTCCAGACTAAAAGTGCAGCCAGCATTCATGGGTCCAATCCCAATACTGCTCAGCATGGAAGCTTTAACCTACTCTGTTTTTCTGAACCCATTCACCTCTCCTTTGGCAGCTTCCTAGCAGTCTTCTCTCACAGTTAGCCCCACAGTAGCTGAAACACTTGAACTCCAGGGATCCTGCAGCCGCAGCAGGAACTACAGGCATGCACCATCATGCCCAGCCCAGATTTCTTTTCAAAAACAGTGTACAAATTTCCAATTCCACCATCAATGAATGGGTGTATCATTTTCTCCTCATTCTAAACAAAATTGAAGTTTATTACTTTTGGTATGTTAATATTCATTTATTTTGCATCTCTGACTATTATATTATAGTTAAGAATATGTTCATGGTTATACTTTTTTATTTCCCCTTTTTAAAATTTTAATTTATATCTTTTGAAGCAGTCCACATAGTCTAGTTGTCAAACATTTATCTGTTGTATTCATTATAAACATTTCCTCCGTTGATTAGTTTCCTATTTTTGTTGTACAGATTTTTTTTAAATGTTAATATGATCAAGCACTTTAAATTGTTCTTAATGATTATTCCCATTTGTTTAATAGCAACAGTCATAATCCTCTTATAACTGTTATAAATAAATCATTCCATTTGAATCTATATTTTCATGATTCTTTAAAAAAATTAAGCCCCCTTTGTTAAATAGTAACCCCTTTCTTAAGTTTTTATTTTCTATATGTTTAACAAATAATAATCTTTTGCATATTTGGGTGGATATTTGATATCTCTATTTTATTCCATTAATGTATTTCTCTATCTTTCCCTCAGTGCCTTAGCATTTTGATAATTATTTTAGAATACTCTTTCCTTTCTGTTCTGTTGTTATTCTTGTTGATGTTTTCCTTGGGATTGGTGTCCATCTTTTTCCCACGTTCAAAGAACAGCAGCCACTCGTGGGCTATTTTCACTGCTGATCCACAAAAGCCTGACTTGTTTTTCCTAACTGAGTAGATTCACCCCTGTTTAGGCATCCCTGTGCTTCCTAACCCTGAGCAGCTTGCCATATTGATGCTCAACTAAGTGTTTACATCTCATTGTCTTTAGTCCTATGGCAGCTAAGAATGCCACCCTAACTCAAGGGATCCTTCCAGCCCTGGCCTTCTCTGGTAGCAGATGACAAGCATGTCCCGTCATACCTAATATTTCTTAATACTTTTTACTCTTACTTAACCTATATAAATTTTATTTTAATTTTCTAGTTCTATTTTTTAACTTGGTTTTTTTTTTGGCAGTGCTTTAAATATATTGGTTAATTTGAGCAGAATTGCTGGTTTTTATTGAGTTAATTCATTCCATTATGAAAAATGAATGCCACTGCATTTATTTAGGTCTTCCTTGATTTTAGGCATTATGCTGTATAGTTATCCTTACATAGGTCATGTTTACTTCTAGTTGGGTCAGTGACCAAATATTTAATGGGGTTTGTTGTTTATATTAGTGGGGCACCTATTAAATGATACTTGGGTTTTGTTGTTAATACATAAGAATGAAAATTATTTTGATTCAGCAATCTTGTAGCCTCTGACCTTGCTGAACTCAATTACATTTCTTTTCTATCAGACAACAAAAGTACATGGCTTGGGGTGCGGAATTTCCTTTCTACTATGTCTACCTTTCTGCAATCCAGTATTGTAAGCATTGATAACCTGTTAAGCATATTCCTTATAGTACAAATTGAGGGAGACTAATTTTTCTTCTGTATACTTTCATGTTTCAAGGACTTATAAGCCTAAATGAAAACTCCTTTTAATCGGTAAGTGACACAGAAGTATATTCAGTTTCATTAAATTGCTTTAGTATTTTTTATGATGTGCTAAATGAGAGAAAGAAATTAATCATCTATGTTTATACTAATAAAGCATGTCTCTTCCGATGATTTCTTTTTAAAAATAAAATTTTCTTGGAAATTTTATCATTATTTTCAATACACACGAATGATCCTAAGAATAAATAGCTTTCTTTCCATCTTAGTAGAGAATTTGAAATGTGTGTCTTGTATAGAAAGAAAATGTCCTTAAATTCTTTTGTTTTGTTTTGGTTTTATGTTTTAATATGGTATATGAATAACAGTGGCCTCTGGGTCAAAGTACTAGGACTCTCATTTTTTATTTACTCCAGCTCTAGTTAATTTGCTTTCTTTAAGCCTTTAAGTTTTAGAATCATTCAAGGAGGAATAACATATTTTTAAAATATATTTGATAAATAAATAATATAATATAATAAAAATAATAAAAATAACATTTTAAAAACATTATTATATATAATTATTACATATATAAAAAACATAATTAACTTGCACCAACTGTGAGAAGGTTGCCTGAATTAAAAGATGTTTTACTTTTAAAAATGCGTTGGTTATAATTGCTCAAATTTCAGATACCATGTTGTAGCTGATGTTGCGAACTTGGAGATCTACAAGGATTATGACACTCTCAACAGGTACAGGAAAATTTGGAGAAAGAGTGGCTTTTAAGCAGGAAAGATAATGAATTCCACTTTCGACATGTTAAAGTTGAGATACCTGTGTGACATCTAGGTAGATATGTTTAGTAAATAGTAGGAGATATGGAACTGGAGCTCAGATTAGGGCTATTTATTTATGTTTGATGTACCCTATGTACAGATGATTGTTAAACTCATGAAAGCTAGTGAGATTAACAAGAGAGGAAGACCGGAAGACACATTCTTGGGGAGCACCTATACATAACTGGTGCTTGGCCAGACAAGAGGAGGAGGTAAATTGGTGATAATCCAGGAAAGTTATAGGAATGATAGGACAGAGACAAGTGAAGTATTTGGGGTGTGGGTTGTTTGTTTTATTTTGTTTTTAGAGCTAGGGAATGACATGCTTTCATAGTCTTTTGGGTAGAACAGTACGTTGGGTGGAACAGTACATTAAGTGCTGGACAGGGAGTCAAAAAGACAGTTTCAAATCCTGCCTCAGATACTTATTAGTTGTGTGAGCAAATCACATAACCTCTCCATGACTCAGTTTCTTCATTTGTAAAATAAGAGTAATAGCATCTACCCCACAGGATTGTTTTGAGGGTCAAATGAGAAAATATATATATTGCAAACTTTAAAGCATTATACACATTCTAGCTGTTATTTTGAGAAATAACCTATCAATAAGGAGAGACTTAAGATAAGAGAGAGGGAAAAAGTTTGAGGGCGGAATTTCCAAGAGGAGATGGAAGAGGAATAGACTCATGGTCAAATATTGAGGATTTGGTTCACCCAACCCCAGAGGGTTAGAGGAAGGGGCCATTTTCCCCTAGAGAATGGAATGCAAAGTAGATGTTTTGTGTTAGGAAGAAGAGAGCTCAGGGTATATGGACTACATATCTCAGTAAAGCAGGAGTTAATATTTTCAGCTGAGGGAAGCTGAGAAGCTGGCATAGGATGCTTGAAGAAAGATTAGAAAGCCTGTAATAGCCAGGGCAGATAGCAATTAGAGAGCTAATCACGAGTGACTAAAAATATTATCATGGGGCAATGGGGTCCCATTTGAGATTAGATAAAATAAATAGTGGACCAATTGGCTTGGAAATGTTCTTCAGCATTGTTGGGCACTAAGCAAATAAGAGCAGATGGTCTGGGTAACTCAAGGTTGGGGGTTGTCAAGGCATAAGATAAAATAAGACAAGGGACAAGGATTTAAAGAGGAAAGGAGAGGATATAACTGAATTGGTCAACTAAAGGATTAAGATTGTGAAGGAAGAAAAGGGAGACCACAGCATGGGTGATAGATTGGGAGAACTGGAATTGAATATAGAGACTGGAGGTCACAGTGAGAATGAATAATATGTTTAGCACAAATGAAACAGAAAGAGAAATGGGGGGAGCAGTCTTTCCCACTGACATCATTCATAGAAGGAGATAGACATTGGGCATACATATATGCATACATGAGGGGGGGAGTGAAAGGGAATGAGGAAGGGGAGAGAGAGTGCAAGAAAGGAGAGAGAGAGAGAGAGGAGAGAGAGAGAGAAGAGAGAGAGAGAGAGAGAGAGAGAGAGAGAGAAGGAGTTATGAGTTAGTTTGGAAATAATGAATATGCCACTTTTTCCTTTCAATACGGTGTATCAAGGGGTATAAGAGACTTGAGAATATTCAGTGATGCCGTGTCTTTAAAAGGAATCACTGGCTCACAGATTTAGAATTTTAAAGGCTTTTAGGACAGCTCTCCCAATTTGGATATGAGGAAAATGAGTCACTGAGAGATTAAGCGATATTCCCAGGGTCACCTCGCAAGTCTTAAATGGAATCTGAACCTAGGCCTTTCCATTCCCTCTTTCAGTGCTTTACCCAGTATTACATGCTGCCTCTGGGTCTCCTTAAGCTCCAGATGATAGGAAAGTGACGCGAGGGAAGAAAAATGAGGTGAAGAAATCTACAATACAGAGGAGTTTACTAATAATAGACTGGAGGTCCCAAATGGCATAATGAAACGGGAGAGCACAGGAGATCTATAAAGGGCTAAGACTAAAGTGAATAAGGGGGAATAAGAGTATGCAGAATGTTGAGGAAGGAGGAATGAAGCGTATGGAGAAAGGTTGGGGGGGGAAGGGACAGGATTTTCACCTTTGCAATTGCCTTGGAATCATAGAAATAAAGGAAGCAAGATTAGGAGTTTTCTAGCTGTAGCCCAAGGGGAGAATCATTTGAGTTGGAATTCTTCCCATCCCCTTCCTGGTACTGAGATGAATGAGTATGGAGTAGGTATGAGATCACTGGTGTCATATTGTATTACATGTCACTTCGTGTACTAGGAGGTCAAGGATCACAGTGGCAGGTAGAAGGATAAAAGAAACTTGACTGGACATCTAGATTAGTAAATACCAGGTGTTCAGGTCCCTTTGCCTGGTCTAATTCCGACTGAGTACCATTCTACAGTATCATTCAAAGGTAACAAGTGATAAGCACAACCAAGAAGACCCCTTGCATGTAACATACTCAGGTCACAGTCTCCTAACCCCCAGAAGTACTGGCTCTCTGCTCTCTCAGGTTGCTTGAGATTTTGGACCTCTGAGGGATGTGGTTCTGCTTTGGTCCCTTTGCTTCTGATGTTACCTGATGTCTCTTTCACCCCTCGATCCTATGATCCTATTGATATGGTGCATAACAGTTTTTATAAAGATATTAAATGCACCTTTATGAATTTCTATTCCAGCATGGAAGAATTGCTTTTGAGACCTTCCTTAGATGATTTATGAGTGAATGTGAATTTGTCTGCTAAATCTCCAAATATAATTTTCTGTGGATTAAAAAAAAAGTCAGAGATCAAGGTACTGCTGTGGACATTGGGAACCTCCACTAGAATTATGAGCTTGATCATCAGTATTGAAAAATTTGCCTTTTCAAGATACCAGCATCTTGTCCTTAGATTTCATGATTCACTATCCTTCCTTTCAGTGTCTTCTTCCATGTCTTTTCTAAACTTGAATTTGTCTTCCTAATTCCTGAGCTAAAGGATCTCCAATGTTGCTAGCATTCCTGCTGCACACTTCCCACGTATTAAGATGACAGCTGCATAATCCTGAAACACATTCCTAACATGGTGCATGGTAACATGCTATTATGTCCCAGGAATTTAATTGCAGCTGCTTTCTAGCATCATCTTGGGGTGATTCAGTCACATTAAATATGTTAGTAGAAAGTGGCCAGGATATAAATATACCAATGAATAACATAAAAGCAAATCTGATTAATAAAAATATTTGGGGGACCCAGTAGACTTAGCCTACCCGAAATCACATCCTATTGACAAATGTCCTAATACAGCTGCCTCCCATTTGGAGAAAGAAAAGGCAATCTGGAGGTACCTGTAGAAGTAACATGTGTCTGACAGGAGCTAGCCTGACATAGAGGTCAGTAGGCAAAATAAAAATGAATTGCTTTTCTCTCTTTGCCCATACTGAAGACCCTTGGCTTTAATGTACTATTTTTATGATATAATTTCTTCTCAGTGTAATTACTTAATGCAATAGTTCATTCATGTAAATTAAGTTCAATTTTATGTGTGTGTGTGTGTGTGTGTGTGTGTGTGTGTGTATTTATTTATTTATTAAGGCACCATGCTAGTTCTACGTGTGAAACGCAGAGGGGTGAAGGGGAGTAATGTGAAGTAAAATAGGAAAAACAGTTTGGGCCAGATTATGTAGGACTTTCCATGTGAAGCTGTGAGTTAGTGTTTTATCCTAGAAGAAATAGGAATTCTTTGAGGAGTTTGAGAAAGGGGAGTGGCATAGTCATGCTATTCCATCTCCTTAGTCCACACTTTGCATTAGCCGTACCCACAACTGTAATATACTCCCTCCTCATCTCTTCCTCTTAGAATCCTTTGCTTTCTCTAAATCTTGGGTCACCATCACCTTCTACATCAAGACTTTACTGATCCTACCTGCTCTTGGTGCCTTCCCTCCCAAAATTACCTTGTATTAAGTTTCTATATATTCTATATATACTTACTGCCTTCCCCACCTCCACACCAACCTTCTGAACTCCTGGGGTTCTCTCCACCTGGAGGTTGACTCAAGCACTGGCTGGATTCCAGTTGACTGGAGCTGCCACAGTATGAGGAAACCCAGCTACCCTGATTTGTTTCCACTTCCAGCTCACTCTCTGGCCTATTGCACTACCACACTGGCCCAATTCACCTCCATACCTACTACCAAACCCTCTATTATGTCATTTAAAAAGTTCAAGAGACATGATTTCTGGGTAATTAATCATTTCATTAATAATGCTAGCATTTCATTAATAAAAGCAATGGTCATTTAGCTATCTCTGTCTTGGATCAAAGACCCCTCATGGTTATGGGCTCACAGTTTACATGTCCTTGATGGTGTCAATCAACTCCAAATGCTTAACAAGTAAGGAGAGAGAAAATGAATATTACATTGAGTTGGAACTATTTCAATAAGAAGCTGGGGGATGTAATGTATGTAATTAGTAAAAATGTAATTAATTAAAAAAATGACATTATGTCATTTACTTCTAAATTGCCCAGCCTTGGGCAACCTATTCAAAGAATTTATATCCCCCACCCAGGCTTGAGCAGAACACAAAGAGCCAGAGTTTCACCTTAGATTAAATTCCTTGTAAGGCTGGGTAGGACAGCAAAATCTAGAATGAAAAGAATGTCAATCCAGTCTGCCATCACCAGTCCTATCCTACTGAGCCTTGACATGAGGACTTTAGAAAAAAGGGCAGAACTCTGGATCTCCCCAAATCATTGGTTATTAATAATAATTGTACTCTCCTTTCCTCCTATGCCCAGTTCCCAGCTCCTCCTTTTAGAATATAAGCAACTTCAGAGTGGGAACCATCTTGTTTCCTCATTTTTATATCCCCAGCACTTAGTACAGTGCCTAGTATGTAGTAAACACTGAATAATTGTTCTTTCTAAGGCCATCTGTATAAGTAGGTAGAATTGACAGTTACTATCCTGTTAGATTACAGCAAACTCAAGTAAAAGGCTATGGGCAGCATGCAGAACAGAAAATATCTATCCATCTGTCAGTCAGTCCGTCTGTCTGTCTGTCTGTCTATCTATCTATCTATCTATCTATCTATCTATCTATCTATCTATCTATCTACCTATCTATCTATCTACCTATGTATCTATCTGTCTATCTATCCATCTATTTATCTAAGCCATTGGAATCAATATAATTACAGTAGGAGATGTAGGACCAAAAACATAGAGCCTTGGAAGACATTCAGTATTAGGAGCCTGAAGGAGAAAGATAAATTGCCAAAGGAGATTAAAAAGGGATAGTCAGATTTGCCAGTTTGACCAGTTTGAGCCTTGATTCCCTCTCTGACCCTGAGATCTCATTGCCATTCTTACCCTGCTTCTCCAGCCTTACTCAGATATACCTTTCCCATAGTCTGCTTTGGGATTTCTTTCGCCTATCTGGTACTGGGCAGCTAGGTGGCTTAGTGGGTAGAGTTTTGGTCTAGAGTCAGGAAGACTCATCTTCAAGGAGTTCAAATATGGCCTCAGACACTTATTAGCTCTGTGACTCTATTTTTGCCTCATTTTCCTTATCTGTCAGATGAGCTGGAGAAGGATACCATTCTCCAAATGGTATCACAAAGAGTTGGACACAACTGAACAACAACCTGGTACTAGTTTCTATATTCCTCCTGATACAAACCACCTAGTTCAGTTCCTGAAACTTCAACAATCACTTAGATTAGAGGTGTTAAATATGTAACCCATTGCTTCCTTCAGCACTCCTGAGTACAGCCAAACCAGATTAAAATGTGATTAGGAAATACTCAACAAAAATAAAAATATATAATAGAACAATATTAATATGTGGCTTTCTAAGTAAATATGTGGCTTGTGAGGAGCCTTATTACTGCAACTAGGTGACACAGTGGATAGAGTGCTGTGGGTGGAATCAGGAAGACTCATCTTTCTTCATCAAATCTGGCCTCAGACACTTACTAGCTGTATAACCCTGGGCAAATCATTTAACACTGTTTGCCATCATCTGTAAAATGAAGATGGAAAAAGAAATAGCAAACTGCTTCAGTCTCTTTGCCAAGAAAATCCCAAATGAAGTCGTGAAGACTGAGACGTGACTAAAAAATGATGTCCAGTACATATCCGCAATCAGAACTTGAACATAGAAGTTTATTTTATTTTAAAAGGGTGGGGGCACATTTCCTTTTCCCATGGAGTTTACAATTTAAATTAGATTGATATGCAAATAGGCAAAGCAGAACAGCAAATATGAGAAGAGTACCGTTGTTCCTAACTCTGAGGATCAGGCCACTTTGCTTGGTTCGTCTGAGTTTTAAATCTATCCAGGAATTAGTCTGATCCATTCAGACCTTATTATTTAATTAGATCTCAGGTAAATTTGCCTTACTTCTGGGAGTTTTTGTTCCATTTTTGGACAAATTTAATCAGACATTTTGATTAAACAGCAACGGAAAATTGTATTTCACAATGTATATCCTGGTATTATTTTAAAAAGCAATTTTATTAATATATTTTGGTTTTGTATCACCTGGATTTTCCAGTATATTCCCTATCCCCTTGTCTTTCTTCCTGAAAGCCATCCCTTATAATGAAGAATAAAAAGTAGAGGGGAAAATAGTGAAAGTAACCAACATATCAAGAATGTCTGATACTATATGCAAGGTTATTTATTCATCATCCAACAGTTCTGCAAAGAAGAATAAGGGTGTGCCTTCTTGTACCTCTTTTCTATATACAAGGCTAGACAATATAATGTCACAGCATTCACTTTCTATGGATTTGTTGTTGTGTCCATTTACATTGTTGCAGTCATCATGTATAGTTTTCCTCTTTCAACTGATTTTACTGTCATTAGTTCATGACTCCCCATATTTCTTTGTATTCATTGTATTCATGATCTTTTTTATCACACAGTAATATTCCATTACATTCACACATAACAATTAGAGAAGAAAATAGGACCAAAGATAGAACCTTGGGGGATACCCAGTCTGGGAGGCCAAATTTGTTTAAACATTCCCCCAACTCAATGGATAGACAATTTATTGCTACTACGAAAGGTCTCCTATAAATATATGAGATGTCTATATGGCCTTTCTTTTTGACAATGATCTCATTGATACATATGCCTAGGATATCTGGATCAAATGATGAGTATTTTAATAATTTTCTTCATAACTCCAAATTGCTTTTCAGAAACATAAAACCAATTAAACCATTGTTCTACCAAAAGAGTTCCTATCTTTCTTTAAGTCCTCTTATATTGACTATTCTTTCTCATTTGTTGGGTATAAGGTAAAACTTGAGAGCTGTTTCAATTTGAATCTTTTTTCTTTCTGATTTGGAGCATTCTTTCAAATGACTGAAAAATATAATTTAGTTAAAAATTAATTACTTGTAAAGGGAGATATTTTCCTTGAATGCAAGAAAATTAAAAGGCATGGTCGTCTAGTCTAAATTGTTTGTATACATCCTTTTTAAAGTCATTAGGGATCTGGGGAATTAACATTTGTATTTTGACCAAGTAGGTAAATGAATAGAATGAGGTTTTTAATGGAGTAAATTAATATTTTTTCAAAGAAATTGTTTCTAACCTGTAAAGGTAAATATTTGATCCTATCCTAAAATGTTTCATTTTTCTAATAATTACAGATGGACAGAAAAGAAAGAAATCTTTGAGAAAGAAACTGGATTCCTTAGGAAAGGAGAAAAACAAAGACCGAGGTAAAGTATTCCATTAACAATGGATTTGGTGGAATTTCTGCACTTCATGAATTCTGTACATGGTTCAGATACATTAAATTAAAATGAAATGCTATACTTAGTCTGTATTTGTTGAAGGTTGGGCTAACTACATGGCGTTAATTGGGTTAATAATAGCATATATACACATGCGTGCATACACATACACACATATATACAATTTAAGGTTTGAAAAAGCATTTTTAAAATATTATATAATTTTATCCTCACAACAACCATGGAGATTAAATGCTATTGTCATCCTCATTTTACAGATGAGGAAACTGAAGCAGTCAGAGGTCAAATAAGTGACTTGCCTAAAGTCACACAGCTAGTGAATACCTGAGATTGGATTTAAACTTAGGACCTCCTAAATTCAGACCCAACCCTCCATGCATTATGCCTACTACCAAAGTAGCCATATAGGGACTTCATGCACTCAGCCGGTTACGATATGGTGCTAACGACTGGAAAGATAGGACTCATTACCTGTACAGGCCAGTTGACCGACCTGAGGCTAAGTGTGGTGCAGAGCCATAGGCTTAATTCCAGATTTAACCATTTGGCAAATTCATGTTGTTAATGTCAAGGACAGAGAGAAAAAGAAAAAAAAATAGGAAAAGTAGGAGGGTGTTGGATAAGAGTAAGACTGGCTTTTCCCACCAGACTTAGAGCTAGAAAGAACTGTATAAATCATATAGCGCAAATTCAAACATCCAGTACTTCGTTTTTTCATTTCCAAATCAGAAGACTATAAATTTATATGATGTGTCATCATCTACCAGTGTATGACTCTGTTTAAATTTTCCTGTCTAAGCCTTATTCTGTGGTTTTTGCCAGTCATGAAAACTAAGCTATCCTAAGGGGAAAACAAAAAAAAATGTAAAAAGAAAAAGAGAAGAAAAGAAAATGACTGATGAGATTTTTCTTTTTAAAGCCATAGAAAAGAATGGAAAAGAGTTCAGAGTTAGACAGATAAAGAGAACAGCCAGGAAACTTAACATGTTTAATTTTTGTATGCTTTTTTAAAAAAGCAAGCTATAATAGACTCAAGATTTCATACAGAATCTTCTTTTTAAAATTTTCTATACAGAAATGATGCTATTAATTGGTATTTGTGGTTTAGAATAACAAAATGTGTGTGTGTGTGTGTGTGTGTGTGTGTGTGTGTGTGTGTATACTTTTAAAGTCTAAATCTTCCTTTGTTGGGACTAAGGTCAAAGTGGACCACATCAATATGGCTCACTATGCCATGGTTAATTTCTAGAGATATACATTAATCAAAAAAACCAAATGTTTTCATACTTAGAAAGATAGATGAATACACATGTATATGTGTGTGTACATATGTATTATATACATATGTATATATGTATTATACATATGTGTATGTGTATATACATGTACAAATATATGTATATGCATATATGTGTCTATGTATATGTGTGTATGTGTATAGATAGATAGATAGATAGATAGACAGACAGACAGACAGATAGATAGATATATAGCTAAGTGGCACCGAGTCCTAGGCCTGGAATCAGGAAGACTCTTCTTCCTAAATTCAAATGTGGCCTCAGACACTTACTAGCTATGTGACCCTGGACAAGTCACTTCACCTTGTTTCCCTCAGTTTCCTCATCTGTAAAATGAGTTGTAGAAGGAATGGCAAACCACTCCAGTATCTTTGTCAATTTTTTTTTTTAGGCAGTTGGGGTTAAGTGACTTGCCCAAGATCACACATCTAGTAAGTGTCAAGTGTTTGGTCTGAGGCTGAATTGGAACTCAGGTCCTCCTGATTTCAGGGCCAGTGCTCTATCCACTGTGCCACCTACCTGCCCGTTCCAGTATCTTTGTCAAGAAAATATCCAAATGCAGTCATGAAGAGTCAGACACAACTGAAAATAGCATAAATATACACATATGTGTATACACCTACATATATAGATACACATATATATAACATATGTATGTATTAATTATTTAGAATGAATATTGACCAAATTACTTTTTTAAAAACCCAGAGACACAGAGCTATCCAGTAAATGACTTCATTTCTCTGTAGATAAAAGTTGGCACTTGACTATAGAAGTAACTCTACTGATTTTGTTTGTGTAATGCATGTGACATACTGCTCTGTAATTAAAAGACCTGCATTCAGGTCTCAGCTTTGCAACTCATATGTAAGTAACAGAGGCAAGTCACCTTGCCCTTCTAAGCCTCAGTGTCCTCATCTGCAAAATGAGAATTATAATATTTGAGCTTCCTGCCTCATAGAGTTGCTGTCAGGAAAGTACTTTATGAACTTGAAAGACTAGAAAAATACTAGGCTTAGAGTCAGAATGTCCTCTTGTGTTTGAATATTCCTTCAGACACTTGTGAGCTTTGTGACTCTGGGCAAATCACATCACATCTCTCGGTCTCAGATTCCTCATCTGTAATAGGGATAATAATGGCACCTAACTCACAGGGCTATTGTAAGAACCAAGTTGAGATTCTAAATGATCTGTAAATCTTAAAGAATTAAATAATTGTATATAATTGTTATCATTATAGAAATGTGAGCTTCATAAGGGAGGAAAAGTGGTACTTTTATTTAAAAAAAAGGACCCAAATGGTTAAGGCCTTTCTAAGCCATCATGAACACTTAGAGATCCCTACTATAATGTACTCTCTTTACCACTAACTGGTGATATTGGCTCTTCATTCCTACAATCTGGGAGGGTAACAGTCGCATTTTAAAGCTCATTGCAGTCACCCAAGCTAGAAGTTACCAAGCTATGAATAACTTTGGCCCAGTCAGTATCTGAGGAAGGAAACAAATCTTGGAACAATTAAGGAATTTCTGAGCCAAGTCTCCTGAGTTTTCAAGAGTGAAAATAATCATTATTTTATAGCTAATATTTATTATAGTCTTTTATAGTTTCTAAAACTTCATAAAGTTGCGATGAAACAACCACTGTATTTGATATCAAAGGACATGCTGTTTAGTATTTTGGTTATCTTGGGGGAATCATTTCGTCTATCTGGTCCTCAGTTTTCCCATTTGTTAAATAAAGGAGATGGATTAGAAGGTTCCTAAGGTCTCAGGTGCCTCCAATAGAACAAAAATGCCTTTAGGGAGGACTGTCTTCTTTGTTTTGAACCCCTGCTGTCTAGCTCAATGTCTGACATTAGTAGGATCTTATTTAGTTGAATAATCTTCAGGTCAAGTCAATAAGCATTTATTAAGTCCCAGATACTGTATTAAGCATTAGAGATACAAAGAAAGGCAAAAAAGCAGTCCCTGCCTTCAAGAAGCTCACAGTCTAATGGAGGAGATCACATGCAAAAACTATGTAACAAGATATAAACAGGATAAATTGTAAGCAATCACCAGGGGAAAGGAAGTAGCATTAAGGAAGACTGAGAAAGGCTTCTTACAGAAAGTGGTGTTTTAACCAAAAGTATTTGAAAATAATACTCAAAATTATATATGTGTGTATATTTATACAGATATATGTGTGTTATGTATGTATGTGTATACATACACACACACACACATGCATTATCTCATTAGATCCTTCCAATAACCCTGTGAGATAGGCACTGTATTACTGAATCCCAGAGATGTTAAATGATTTGCCTAAGGTCACACAATGTTAGAGGTATGATTCAAACCCAGATCTTTATACTCCAGGTATACCACACTTTGTACTACAACCCCATTGCCTCTTAACATACAACCCTGCTAAATATATAATACAAGCATTATTGTGATGAGTAGGATTTCAACAGGTATATGAGGAGCAAGGACAGGAGGAATTTCTTCCAAAAGACCCCAATGTTTAATATTATTGGTTTTAAAGTTGATGTATTCTAGTGTGGAATATAAACTAACGTGAGGAATAAAATGCTTAGAATTTAAATTCCTGTAGTTCACAAAGAACATGTACAGGCTCAAGTCATCAAACTGAACATTGTTTTAGAAGAAAAATTTATACTTTGTTCTTAACTGTGAGGTGCACACATGTATATGTGTGTGTGAGTGTGTGTGTGTGTGTGTGTGTACATGCATCTTCCTCTCAAAGGAAGAGATATGACCAGCTTACTGTCAAGAATGGTAGGAATGTTAATTTGCTAAGTAGTAAATATAAGTGGGACCACTGCAAATTCTCAAGGCCAAATAGAATTTTTATATCTTTAATGTACTTACCCTCACAATTTCTCAGGAACCTTACTCTTCTTCCAATATGGTACTAAATTTAGCCTTGCAAAAAAACCCAAAAACAAACTTTAACATAGCATTCAATCATTTAGAATTTTTTAATTTTAATTTAATTTTATCTTTATTTGCCACTTTTATCTAAAATAGCATTCATTATAGAGGTTAAGTACACATTGCCAGTAGGAGAGGGTGAACCATTCTTTCTGATGTCAAAATATGATTAATTTAATGGGTCTATGGCAGGGGGGAAAAAATCAATCCCAAGTATAAAAGCAGCCAATATTTACATAGAACCTTGCAGTTTGTCAAATGCTTCTCTTCTAAAGTGCCTGTGAAATTAAGTTTTACAGCTATTATTATTATTAGTAGTAGTAGTAGTAGTAGTAGTATTCCCGTGTTACAGATGGGAAAACTGAGGTTCAGGTAAGTGTAAGTAATTTGCCTAAAGCAGGGGTTCTTAATCTGGAGTGGCCCATTAACAGTTAGTTAGATAATGGAAGTCGAATCGCTGTCACTTATTTTTACCTTCTGTTGAGTTTTGTTTCATCTTTCTGATGGTTCCTCCTATTGGTTTTAATTTTTACTTACAACTTCACTAATGTGAAAATATGTTTAATGGGTATGTAAATGTAAAGCCTATATCAGATTGTGTGCCATCTTGGGGAGGGGGGGTAGGAAGGGGGAGAAAAATTTTCAACTCAAAAGCATATGGAAGTGATTGTTGATAAATCAAAATAAATTAATAAAATCTTAAAAAAAACAGATAGATAGATAGATAGATAGATGTATTTTCACATAATTTATTTCCTTTGGAATCTTATATATCTTATCTTATGCATTTAAAAATATGATTTTGAGACGGGGTCCATAGAGTGACAAACTAGTGAGTGATAGCACTAGTATGAAAATCTAAGGCTTTCCTAAATGCACATCTAGCACTCACTTCCTTGCACCAGGAGCTTATACTTAGGATAACTACATGGAAACTTTGAGAGGCACTGCTTAAATGTTCTGGATCTGCTATTTTGGCACCCAGCCAGCAGTTTCATATTGTTTCCTTTCCCTTGAATATTAGCATTTGGGTTCCTAACAGCTGCACATGTAAAAATGATAATCGTTTCAGTTTAAGAGCCAGAGAATAAAAAAACAGGAAATTCTGAATGACCCTTCTCACTGGATCATCTAAAAATAAAGTTGAACAGCTTTTCAGAATGGAATTACTCTCCCAGTCGAGAGGGTGTGGTTCATAAATGCTCCATATATTAATTGGCCTGATAAAATGAATCATGTTCTATGTTTTATTTTAAATGCCATTTTATAAAAGCAGGACAATAGTAATATTGCTTTCTTCCTTTCCATCTTAACATGTAACCTGCATTATAGATTACATTTTCACAAGCACCAATTCTAAGTCAATATTTACCAAGAAAACCAGTCATATAAAGACTTAAGCTTTCCCTCCAGACTTTCTCCCAAAGCAGTCTTGCTTCTGCCACTGATTCTCCCAAGGGCTTTAAAATCCAGCTTACTCTCCTTACTGGAAATCTAATCTAAATTGGGTTTCTTATTATTGTACAGTCTGTGAATTAGATTATTTCACACTGATCTCAAAGACATATAGCTCATGCTTATAACCTATATAAAATCAGTTATTTTTTTAACGTGGGGATCATTTAAGTTCTGGCAAGTTGTCTTCCTGCTTAGATCTTATTACATCAGTCTTTTTACAACTTAAGGGCATGGTTATATGAGTTGTTAAGCAATGGAACATTGCAGTAGTAACAAATTGACACCTTCATAGCTCTTTGACATTAAATGTCAAAGGAAATGAAATAGTCAACACACATAGAAATCCCCAAAGGATAAAAATTGAAATGTTTAGATACAGTGTCAGTATTGGACAATAAAGAACAAAGACAATGTATGGGTATTTTAGAAAACAATCTCTTCACTCTACCTGTGTATTCCACCTGGGCAGGTAAGGCATGTATGAAGTCGGGAGTCATCTTAGCAATGTGATTGTAATGGTACCAAAAAGGTCCAAATTACCTTTTCCACTGGCCTGTGGATAAAATTGCTGTTTCCACTGGCCTACTGAATTGTAAGCTAATTACCATTTGTTCATCATCATCATCATTGTCATAGTTAGCATTTATATAACATTTTAAGATTTACAAAGTGTTCTGCATATGCTCTGATTTGGTCCTCCCAAGAACCCCATAAGGAAAGTGCTATTTTTATCCTCATTTTACAGATGGGGAAACTGAGGCTAAGAGAGGTTAAGTGAGTTGCCTAGGGTCACACAGCTAGTAAGTGTCTAATGTAGGATTTGAACCTAGTTCTTCCTGACTCTCAAATCTAGGACTGTATCCACCAGGTCACCAGTATTGCCTTTTCCCTATGATTCTCTGCAATTTTCATCTTTGCCTAAGGGGAGAGTTAGGAGAGGGGCAGATATTATATTAATCAGTCAATCATTAAACAGTTATTAAGCATGTGCCAGGCAAGGTGCTAAGTGTTGGGGATACAAAAGAGGCAAAATTTGGAGTCAGAATGGGCTAAGACATAGCCCCTTCTCCTCCTACTTCCCTATTAAGATAGATTTCTATACATACCTGAGTGTGTGTATATATTCTTGTCACCTTGAACAAATAGAGATGAAGGTCAGATTAAAGCATTGCCCACTCCACACCATTTCCCTCTCCATTATAAAAACTCTTCCTTTCATACCTCTGTTATGTGACATAATTTTCCTCATTCTTCTTCTCTCTTCCCCCTTCTCCTAGTACTTCCCAGTTTCTCAGCCTTCCATTTTTATTTTGAGATCATCCCAGCATGTAGACTCACACCCATGCCCTCTGTATAAGTAGACTCCTTCCAACTACCCTACTTATGATAAAGTTCTTAGGGGTTTCATGTATCATCTTCCTATGTGGGAATATGAACAGTTTCTCCTTATTAAATTCCTCATGATTTCTCTTTCATGTATACCTTTTTTTTGTTGAATTTGTATTCAGCTCCTTTTTTTTTCCATCAGGAAATCCTGGAATTCCTCTATTTCACTAAATATCCAATTTTTTCCCCCTAAAGTATTATACTTGATTTTGCTGGGTAGGTTGTTGTTGGTTATAATACCAACTCCTTTGCCTTCTGGAATATCATTTTCCAAGCTCTCCTCATCTTTAATGTGGAAGGTGCTAAATCTTGTATGAGCCTAACTATGGTTCCAAAATATTTGAGTAGTTTCTTTCTGGCTGGTTTTCTCCTATATGGGAGCTCTCGAATTTGGCTATAGTATTCCTAGGTGTTTTCATTTCAGGCTCTCTTTCAGGAGGTGATCAGTGGATTGTTTCAGTTTCTATTTTGCCCTCTGGCTTTAAAATATCTGGGCAGTTTTTATTTATAATTTATTGAAATGTGATGTCTAAGATCTTTTTTTTTAAATCATAGCTTTTAGGTAGTACAATAATTCTTAAATTATCTCTCCTTGATTGATTTTCCAGGTCAGTTGTTTTTCTGATTTCGCATTTTCCTTTTTTTTTTCATTCTGTTGACTTTGTTTCATTGTTTCTTGCTAATTCATAAAGTCATTAGCTTACACTTGCCCACTTCTGATTTTTAAGAAATTATATTCTTCAGTGAGTTTTCATACCTCTTTTCCATTTGGCCAATTGTGGTTTTTTAACGCTTACTTTCTTCAGTATTTTTTGTGCATCTTTTGTCAGGCTGTTTTGCATTAGTCTCATTTATTTTCTCAATTTTTCTTCTATAACTCTTATTTGATTTTTAAAATCTTTTTTTTTTACTTTTAAAAAAAAAGCTTTTTCTTTAGTTCTAGGAATCCTTATTGAGATTATGTCCAAAGTGCTTCTTTTTCTGTGAGGCTTTGCTTTCACATGTTTTCACATAGTTGTCTCCTTCTGAGTTTGTGTCTTGAGCTTCCCTGTCACCATAATTTTTCCGCGTATTTCTTGACTTTGATCTATATGTCAAAATTGGGCTCTACTTATCTGAAGGGGGATCAGGGTATCATTGTGTCAGGCTTCAGGTTTTTTCACTCTGCTTTTTTCACAGTTAGTTTGATGAGCCTGTAAGTTTTAGGTGCTTCCAAAGTGATATGATCCAAGCAGGGGCATGGTTATTATTTTCTTGGTCTGAACTTTAATCTTGGGCCCCTGCTCTCTCATGACCACAATTCCTCTACTCGCTATAACTGAAAGTCAGAACAAGAGACCCTACTCCCTTGTGACTGCAAGCACTCCTCTCCACCCTAGAACTGTGACCTGGAACTGAGCAATGGGCAATGGGGTTACCAAATGGTGCCCAGTCTGGCACCCAGTGTTAACACAGAGGTCACCTGGAATCTCTTTCTGTGTTCAGTTGTTCTATATTTCAGGTTTCAATCTCCTGTTATCTCTGGCCACTGAGAGTTCCTGATAATGCTTCTGTTGGTACCGCTTACACCTGGCATTGCCAGCCATGCTGTATTCCCAGTCAGCCTCCATTCCTGTGCCACAGACCTCTCCGTTTGAAATCCTAAGTTGTCCTGGGCTGGAAAAATGTCTCATCTGGACCTTTTGTTGGTTATGCCACTTTAGACTTCGATTTAACATCTTATTTTAAAGTTGTAAGAGGGGAAATGTTAAGTTCAGCTAGAATGCTCCATTTTCTATACTATCTTGGTTCTGCCTCTATAAATACTATATTATCAAGATCACCATAGAGGTCACAACCTTTAAAAATATATGTCCGAGACAGTAGGGCCTAGTAAGCAAAGACATACTAGTCTTGGACAGAACAGGTCTTTGACGTATTTGCAAATATTCTGAAGGTTTTCATACTTACCTAAATATGCATCAGCTGCCAAATTTGGGTGCATGGGACAAGGGGAAGATGTTCATAACCACCTTTTGGAGGGATAACTGGTAGTGGCTTTTTTAAAAAAATGTATTTTATTTTTAATTTATGGAATAAAACAAGCATTTCGCTAGCATAGCATAATAAAAAAAGATGATTGCCCTTGAAACTGCAAATCTATTATGTACAACTTGTTATTCATTTTAAATATAACAAAGTTATGTAAATTTCCTTTTTTTTCTTTTTTTCCTTCCTTCCCTCCTCACTCCACCCTCGAGATGGCTGCCATTAGACACAAATAGGTTTATGTGTGTATATACACACACATAGATAGATAGATAGATAGATAGATAGATAGATAGATAGATATAGATGTAGATATAGATATACACATATATAGATATACCTATATGTAAAATTATTCTACACATACTTCTATTTATCAGTTCTTTCTCTGGAGGAGATAGTGTCTTTCTTCATATGGCCTTTATTTTTAATTTGTGTATTTATATTAGTCAAAATGACATATTCACTCAAAGTTGTTCTTAAAACAATATTGCTATTACTACAGTAAAACAAAGTTCTCTGGGTTCTGCTTATTTCACTCTTCATTATTTCTTGCAAATGTTTCCATGTTTTTCTAAGATCATTGAGGTCATCATTTCTTTATAGCACAGTAGTATTCTATCATAACCATACACTACAACTTGTTCAGCCATGAAATTTCCAGTATTTGCCACCACAAAGAGAGCTGCTATAAACATCTCACTGACATTCAAAATTATAATTACTATTGGTGAGTTTCCCTCCATCTTATTTTTACTCACTAGTTTCTTTCTTAGCCTCTCTTTTTACTCTCCCCTGTTATCTTGTCTTCTCCCTCCACCCTTCCATTCCCCATCCCACTGGGAGGGGTGTGTGAATTGGGTTTGGAAGGGTGGGAAGAGAGGGTAGGGAGGGACTCTTGTAGTGGCTTTTCAAGGTGGTGGACAAAAGGCCTGGCACTTAGCAAGGGCCTAATATCTGTCTGTGTATTTGCTTTCCTCACAAAAGCTCTTAAGGATTCCTTCCCCACAGTGCGCCCGTGCATGCATGGGCGCGTGCACACACACACACACACACACACACACACACACACACACACACACACACACACACCTGTATTCCTTTTTACCTTATCCTTTCAGCCTTTCTTTCCCCACACATAGGAATTTTTGAATGTACCTTTGTGAATCCTCATTTCAGTCCTATAGAACCCTAAGAAAAGCAGTAGCAGCAACTTTTCCATGTGTTTTGCAAGGAAACTAAAAGACAATCTCTGTCAAAGGGCTTGAGAGGAACCCAGTGGCCAATCTTCTAAACCCCACCTGGGAGAGGGAATATAAGACCTTTAGGGAAAGTAAGAAGCAAAGTGGCCAATATGGTATAAGCTAATGAAGCACACAGAAGCAGGGGGAAACCCTTTTGGAGAAAGTAAAGCTGTTGTCAATATTTAAGCCTGTTGTATAGAAAAGAAGAACAAAATTTTGATGGAAATCAGAACCAAAACCTCAACTGTTTCATCTATGTAATCTCTACCAGTCATTAATTATTCACATTAGAAATAGTGACATTACGAGCTTCCAGATGCTAAAAATGACAGAGCAGGTCTCTGATTTATTTTCAAATGTTCTGAAGGTTTCCATACTCACCTAAAACTTTATTTGTGCCAGTGGGTTATTATTGCCTGCTTTGGGTGAGTCACTGAGTGAAGATTTCTGCTTATCACACATTTAAAACCCAGCATTACCAAGAACTACTTGGCGCTCTTTTCTCCTCATGTTGCATTTATCATTCCACAGTTTTCCACTCTGATCCTCCTATGGTTTGTTATTAATGGCTTCTCGATTCATTTTTCTTGTAGTTACTAGTCCTACTGTCTGCACATTTCCAGTCTCTTCCCTGATCTGCTGGTAGAGGGATGTTTTTTTGGTTTCCTCAGAGAATGCAGGACAGATTCATGCAATACGTTCTTGGGGTATGCCCAGCATACTCCTCTAAGATCCTTTATAAAGTTTTTTTATTCTCTTCCAGTTTTAATGGCAGTAGAAATGGCCTTTTATAAGATCTAGAAATCTTCCCATTTTACTAAGATGTTTGTTGCTGTAAGATTTGACCTATGGTGGTTGGCACCTTCATCTTTTTTACCATCCTGAGTTGAATACAATCTTCATGGGCCTCATAATGTTTGGTTCTTGTTAAATCATAGCTCCCCCAAGACCATTCCATCAAACAAACTTTCTAGATTAATGATTTTTCCCCAAAAAAATAAACTGGGTACAGTAGTAGTCTCTGAAGTTAAAATAGTGGCTTAAAAGTGTCTCTTCAAAGTAATTCTGCGAGATTTTGAGATTCCCAGAGCATATTCATATAGTATGAAAATATTCTTTAAATGGGGGCACTTAAATGACCCAGTGCATAGAGTGCCAGGCCTGGAGGCAGGAAGACTCATCTTCCTGAGTTCAAATCTGGCCTCAGACATTTATTAGCCGTATGACCCTAGGCAAGTCATTTAATCTTGGTTGCCTCAGTTTCTTCATCTGTAAAATGATCTGGAGAAGGAAACAGCAAACTACTCCAGTAACTTTGCCATGAAAACCCCAAATAGGTGCGACATGACTGAACAACAACAAAAACAATGCATTTCTTTAAATCATAATATTTAACATTGCATTGACACAACCTAATATTATTCAGATTTTTTTTTGTTTATGTTATTCACATCACTGGTATTCTATGTGGCCTCTGGTGAAAGGGTGTGTGTGTGTATGTGTCTGTGTGTATACCTGTATTTTTTTTTTAATGTGTAAGCTGACAGTGATAAGGATGGAAATATTTTTCCTTGGTGTCTGCTGAAATGAAAAATAAACGGCTTGGCTATGTGTCTCTGGGACATCAAAGAAAGATTATTTGAAAAGTATGAGCATCACTGTAAATCACTTACTTGATTTTTAAAAATGTTATGATGAATCAAGATCCCATTTCAATGAGTTCCAAGTTACTGTCAAAATTATTTCACTGCACTAGAATAAATTGTAGTGAATATTATTAGGAAATAGTGAACCATCAGCCATACTTTAGAAATCTTCCCATTTTACTAAGATATTTATTGCTATGAGATTTGAACTATGGCGGTAGGCATCTTCATCTTTTTTACCATCCTGAGTTGAATACAATCTTCATGGGCCTCATAATATTTGGTGTTTGTTAAAATCATATCTCCCCCAAGACTATTCCACTAAACACATTTTCTAGATTAATGATTTTCCTCCCAAAGAAACAGTCTGTTCTAGGACTTTTCTTGCATTTTTATTGTCAAAGCATGTAGAAAAAGTCAAGTGTCATTCACGTATATATTACAACCTTCCATCTCTCAGTCAAGCTGCTAACAGAGGTGACCTGCATTCCTTCACCTCATTTCCTCCTTAAGTCAATACATCCTGTTTCCTAAATGAAAGATGCAGTTATTGTTAAAAACTGACAGCAGTGTCCTGAACTACCTCCTTCCCTTCTTGCTGCCCTAATTCAGGAGGAAGATGTTGTTGTCCAGTTTTATGGGGAGCTAATATTAATCTTATCATTGCATGTCTGCCTTCAGTCACTAATTAGAGAAAGCAATGACTTTATATCTGTATTAGTATAATAGCATTTTAATTTCCAGATAAAGAAAGCCAATACTTTCCTGCAAGCCAATAAGCAGCAATTACTTGGCTCATACTGTAAATAGATTTTTCTAGGTGTGTATGGGGGAAGAAGAAGAGTTTATAAAAAATGAAAAATATCAGATACATATCCTGCCCCCATTTCAAGGAGTCCTAGCCTGATAGCATTGGCAATATGCTATATAATAGTAATCTCACTGAATAGCTGGGATATTAAGTCCCAATTCAGAATTCTAAGGACCTAGTTTCAAGCCCAACTCTGACATATGATGGCAGTATTATTGTGGACATATCACTTAAGCTCTCAATATTCCAAACTACATTCAGACCGTAAGTTACAGACCTGGGGTAGATCTACCTAGAGAAAGGGAGTTTGCAGTGAAATCACAGATCAAGTGAAAAATAAAATGTGTCTCAATATATGTTTCAAGAAACAAACTTGATTTTGATTTGTTGATTTTACTAAGGACAGTTAGAACTTCTATTCACACACATAAACTGGTTTGGAAAACCATAGTTCCAACTGATAAAACAACTGACTGTTTTGAAAAGGACAAATATATAACTGATTATCACCTCATTGGTTGAATTCAAGCACCTGGGACAGCTAGGTGGCACAGTGGATAGAACACCGGGCCTGGAGTCAAAAGGACCTGAGTTCAAATGTGGCCTCAGACCAAACACTTGACACTTACTAGCTGTGTGACCCTGGGCAAGTCATTTAACCCCAACTGACTAAAAAGAAAAAAAAAGAATTCAAGCTTCTCCCTATCACTTATTGGTTATTATTACTTATTAGTTAGTTGGTAGTTCCACCACCAAAAATGAAGCAAGAGAAAATAGTATATTTACAGACCGAATTACAAGATTATTTTTAAAATATAGCCTCCACATTCCAGGGGAAAAGTACTGGTTTTCTTTAACTTGTTACTTAAGGAAAATAATAATAATAATAATAATAATACTTATATTGCACCTATGTGCCAGGCACTATGGTAAGCATTTTACAAATAATATCTCATTTGATTCTCATAACAACCCTAGGAGATAAATGCTATTATTATCCCCATTTTGCAGTTATGGAAACTGAGGCAAAGGTTAAGTGACTTAAGGTCGTACCAATAGTCTGAGACAGGATTTGAACACATGTCTTCCTGACTTCATGCCTAGCATTCTATCTACTGCACTATTTAAATGTCTTTGGAGTTATACCCTTCTCTATTCACATGAATGAGGTTTTTTATCACAAGATCAAGCTCTGGCTTATGTCCACAGCTAGGGAAATTAATAACAAAAGTGGTGAATTCTATTCAAATTTACTTTTCTCTTCCCAGATACCATTAATTGTTGATTTAACAGAAATCTTCTACCAAGATCTCCACCCTTGGTAAATGTTGTCAGTAATTTGCTCCCCATTATGAAATATAAAACTTGTGGAATTCCAACATATTCATAGAAATATGAATTTATTTTCATTTCCCAATAGACTATAATTAGGGCAAAATGATTGTCTTTAACAGCCAGGGAAGTAGACATTTACATCATGCCATGCCACAAATGTTTTTTACTCATTCCTTTTATATATAAACGGTGCTGAGTTGGCTTTTAAAACTCTTCATAATCTAATGCTTCATCATATGTAGGTAATCTGTTTTCTAACTTCTATATAACACACATATATGCTCCATTCAAGCTAAGCCATCATCCCCCCTGTCACATAAACGATATTATACTCATACCTGTTTTCATTCCTGTTCTTACAACCATTCTTTTTTCTCTTCACCTATACAAATCTCAAACTCTACCCATATTTCTAAATGCAACTTTAGGCCATGAATCCTTTATTTCTTCTGCCAAACTCCTGAATTTCTTAAACTGCATGTCTTAGCCCTTTATTATAGATTGTACTGTATCTTTTCATGGGATGCCAGATCAACAGCTAGACTTCAAAATCCATCTAAGCTAACCCCCTCATTTGAACCCAGATCCTCTGACTATTGATTGTTCAATGCCTATTCCATATCTTCTCTCCCCAATAAGCTCCTTAAGGCTAGGGGCTTTATCTTATTCTTCTATGTTGCCCAGAGAATCTAACATAGGGTACAGTGTAATAGGTACTTAATTAATACTTAATAAGATTGCAATTAATTTGAAAATTTTTGTTTTATAGGTTTCAGGATTTGGGCATTAGCCATGATAGTTCCAATTTATGCAAGTCAAAGAGTTCCTTCCAAACATAAACATTTGAGGTTATGGCTATTTTTTTGGTTGTTATTCTTTTTTCTTCTGATTTAAATTCATACTTATTCGATTACCTAGGAGACTAATCTGTATGTAGATATTAATTTCTAGATATTTCCATGACATGCCTCAGCAAGGGTCCCATCCTGATTTCTAGCTCCCCTCTATATGTTATTTTCCCTCATTAGTATGTAAGCACCTTGAGGTCAAGAGGTCATTGCTTGAATTTGTATGTCCAACCCTTCAGAAAGCTCATAGTAAGCATTTAATAAATGCTTTAACTCACTGTCTTCCCTCAGTCTTGATAATAGAGACAAATAGAAGTACATCATTATTTTTATTCTATATCATTATGACTTTTTGCCAAGAAAACTCCAAATGGGATCACAAAGAGTTGGATATGATTGAAACGCTGAAGAACCTTATGACTTTGGCCTATTTCTCTTTGTTTTTGCTAACTGTGAGAGGCTTTGAAAAATTCTTTTTATTTTATGATCTCCAATTTATCATGTATACATCATATATGTATATAATTGTTTATGTGGTTTCCCCATCAGACTGTGATCTCCTTGAGAATAGGGACTATATTTTGCCTTTTCTTTTTAATCCCTAGTACTTAGTACAAAGCCTGGTACAAAGTGAGAGTTCAATAAATACTTCTTGACTTGAGTTGATTTATTTGCTAGGATTTTATATAAGGCACAATTTCACATATGTTGCTTTGAATTAATGTGTTCCTATCACCAAATAGGTTTGGAAATACGAGACCAGCTTTATAGAAGCTAATTATATCCCTTTAGGCACCATAACTAAAATTCTGGGCTTTGTTGTCAGATGATTGGTATTGTCTACATGTATATTCCCTCTAAGCTCAGATAAATGACAGAAGGGGAAAAATAACACACAATCTAGGTAATTATCCTTTTTGGCAGACCTGTAACTAGGGCAGGGTGACTGAGACTTGTGTTCAAGTGCCCTTTCTCCAGACAGGTGAAGGAACTTCTTCCCTGGTTTAGAGCATTCGCAGACTTCCATTTGTCCTTCCTGTCTCTCCAGTCTGTATCCTGCAATATAAATCCCTGTTTCCTTGCCTTGTTATCATCAGTAGCCCCATTTTACAGATGAGGAAACTGAGGCAAACAATAGTTAAGTGACTTGCCCCAGGTCACAGAGCTAGCAAATGTCTGAGGCTAAATTTGAACTCAGGTCTTCCTGCCTCCAGTTCTGGCACACTATCCTATGCCACCTAATATCATAGCATCTCTCACACAAAACACCCTGGTGCAGACCTTTGTCAACTCATGCCTGTACTATTGCAATAGCCAGCTGATTAGTCTTCTTGTCCCAAGCCTCTATCCAGACCAGTCTGTCTATCCTCTACTTAGCTGTCAAAGTGATATTCCTAAACAATAGACTTCATGTCCCACTGCCAGGCATTTTTACTGTCTCTTATGCCTGGAAAACTCTCACTACTCATTTCCATCTCCTACCTTGTCTGGCTTTCTTCAAGTCTTAGTTAACATCCAGCCTTCTATAGGAAGTCTTTCCCCATCCCCTTTGATTCTAGTTCCTTCCCTCAACTGATTATTTCAGATTCATCCTGTATATGTAGTTAGTCCTCAACTTTCATGGAGGTAATGTTCCTAGAAAACGGTCAGAAAGTAAAAAACGTGAATGTTGATATATTCTACCTTAGTGGGAAATAGGAGATTAGGGTCCTGTGACCACCAATAACTGTAATCTTTTGCTACAGATTGCTGAAAATATGCTTTTCTGCATACAATTTTTACAACGAAACATTAATTCTGATAATTTGTACTTTTCCTCTTACTGTAACTATGAAATAACCCATAAAATGCAATACACAAAATAAAACTGGTTAACATTCAAACCTTTTTCCCACTAGTAATTCCCTAGAATTCTATGACCTTTGGTGCTAACATCTCAATTAAAACACAAACAAAACTGATTTCAGACAATATTCACTTTTCATTCCACATGAAATCTATACTACCATAAATATTGTACAACAAATAAAATTATTAAAAACAAAAACACTTTTTAACCCGAATCTTACCTTCCACTTCATTAGATGGGTGGTGTGAAGGCATTGTACCGCATACTATACTGCTGTAAAGCCTCCTTCTGAAAACTGAGGGAGAGGGTGCTGGGACTGTAGTCACTTGTGTTGGTGGAAGACTGGTGAGGTCTAGACATACCCTTAGAGCCAAAGGACTTACAGTATACTGTGGGTGCATAATTACAAAACAAAACTTGAGTTTTAAAGGGAAACAATGAAAATACGCAAGAAATGCACAGGGAGCTCTTTATCTACAAAAGCAGGGTAAACAAAAGCAGTGATGCACCTAGTAATATACCAGCTGCTCCACAAATTTGTGCAGGCCTCTCATTTTTTTCCTCTGTTGTGCATAGTCGGGAGTGTGCACAGGTCACCAGTGCAAAAGTGAAAATGAGGTTACTAATAAAATAACACAAATGCTTGAAGTCCCAAAAGTTAAATGCAAGAATATTGAGGATTGCCTGTAGTTTCTTTGTCCATAGTCATTTGACTGTTTTCTCCCCATTAGACTGTGAGCTTCTTAAAAGCAAGGACTATCTTTTGCCTTTCTTTATATTCCCTGCACTTAGTACAGTGCCTGGAACATAGTAGATGTTAAGTAAATGTTCATTGACTGAGTTATTGTTGTAGAAGTTACCTCCTTAAGTTCAGAGAAGCTGGCATCCAGACTTTTTTTTCAGATTTGGAAGGGCCATGGTGACCCATGAAACAACCCCAAAAACACAAAGTGTTCCTCAGTCCTGTAAGGAACAGCATCAAAGGGACAGAAAAGGGACAGAGGATGTTCAGGATCACAGAGTTCATACACCATCTATGCATAATTCAATTGTTAATATTCTTAACATGCAACTTCATGTTCTACTGGGGCAATTGTGTAACATCCACAGGAAACTTCTTGCTATAATACTAATACTGCTAATGCATCCTAACTACCAGAGTGCAAAGAAGTAGCAGATTGGTAAAAAGATGGCTCACGGATTCTCCTAAGAGAGGAAAGTGAAGAAGTTTTCATTGTCCTTTTCTAGAAAACAAGAAATGCCACTTCTTGGGATATTTGAGTCTCTGAGTCCAAGCCAAAAGACCGCTATGAATACAATTATAACTTACCAACATCACTTTCAAAGGATAAGGAACTAGCAATATTCTTCTAAAAATTTGATAAGATTTTACTCACTAAGTCAACTTATACTTAGATATCTGGTGACTGCACAGAGAAAGTAGTTGGAAGGGAAGCCCACAAATACAAGAAGGAGAGTTAGTAGAAATAAAATGAAAGAGGAGAAAGTTTTGCAGACCATTGAGAAGTCTCATGTTATAACTATTTTTTCAAGATGAGAATTAGAAAGCATAATACATGGCAGGCACTACGTATCACAATAAAAATATGTCAGTAATCATTAGTTTTTGGTTCTATGGGATCTATAAGATACATAATGTATGAGCTTTATGCAATAGTTCATTAATGGAGATCAAATTAAATTTATCGTACATTAAGCACCTGCTTTGTGCAAAACAGGGCAGCTAGGTGGCTAAGTGAATAGAGCACTGGGCTTAGAATCAGGAAGACTCATCGTCCTGAGTTTAAATCTGGCCTCAGATAATTGCTTGGTGACCCTGGGCAAGTCATTTAACCCTGTTTGCCTCAGTTTCCTAATCTGTCAAATGAAGTGGAGAAGGAAAGGCAAACCACTCCAATATATTTGCCAAGAAAACCCCAAATGGGATCACAAAGAGTCAGACACAACTGAAATGATTCAACAAAATGTATACAAAGCATGCTACTACATAAGGTAAATGTGATTATACAAACAACAGCCCTTCCCGTCAAGGAATTCCTATTCTACTAAAGAATGAGGTGAGAGAATGTTTTAAATACACAAGTAGGATGGCATGAGAGTCAACAGAGAAATTTAAAGGAATTAAGATAATTTCAGGGAGGAGGAAACACCTTCACAGATGGAATGGTAGCCAGCTAAATAAATCGGTATTTTCTGAAAATCTTCATTTGAATTTTTCTCCCTCTGAAAAGTTGGTCTAAAATAGAATTGCATGTATTTGGTTTTGGTTTTTGTAGTGAAATCCTATTCTTTCATTCTAGAATTTATACCCCAGGCTTTTGGAATGCCATTATCCCAAGTAATTGCTAATGACCGGGCCTACAAACTAAAACAGGACTCTCAGAAAGAGGAGCAAAAAGATGCATCCGATTTTGTAGCTTCACTTTTACCATTTGGAAGCAAGAAACAGAACAGAGAACTCTCAAGCAGTAATTCATCTCTTAGCTCAACCTCAGAAACACCAAATGAGTCAACATCCCCTAACACTCCGGAACCTGCTCCACGTGCCAGGAGGAGGGTAAGCTGGTCTTTACTTTTCTATCATGCCTATATACCCAGTGTGTAATTGTTAAGTAAACTAAAGAACCATATGCAATACCACATGGAATCTAAAACGTTAGCTCTTGCCCATACTGCAGGAAACTATTAGCATAATTTAATGGGAAGAGACTACCTGGATCATCCATCATGGAAGAGTGGAAGCCAGAATTGGAAAGGTCCTTAGATATCGTCGAATCCGGCTTCTTCAAATTTCTGATTAGGAAATTGAGGCCTAGAAAAATCATGTGACTTGCTAAAGGGTCACCTAGGTAGTAAGTAGCTATTCCCATGTCTTTTAACTCCAAATACAATGTTTTTCTATCATCTCAATCAGGATTTGGAATCAGGAGATGAGAATTCAAGTCTCAACTGAGATTTCTATTCCTTGCCATTCCATGCCATTTCTATGCCCCAGTTCCTTATTTCTTATGTGGGGATAATGATACCTTTACCTTCAAAGAGTGCTTATGAGAAAAACACTTTGTAAGGCATGAAGTTCTGTCTAATTTTGTGATATTATTGGTAGTTTCATGTAGAATTAAATAGCTTGATAGTTCTCATCAGCATGTCTTTAATTGAATTGAATTAAAATAATAGTAGTCCCAATAAACCCTAAAGAAAGGGTTTTTGTTTTTTTTTCCTAATCAAATGTTGCTGTGGAAGCAATGATAAATATTTTGTTAATTTAAGGGGAAAGTTTTGCAACCAGCCTTGTTGATTATTGGTCAAGGTAGGCAGTAATCATATCGGAAGTGTTCTATCCATTTGGGCCAACAACATATCTCTTTAATATATCGTCTCATGCAGTGGTGTGAAACTCTAGAAAAAAGGGGCCACTAAACCATACATAAGGACCCCTGTGGAAGCATATTGACTTAGAAAACTACATATTAACATTATCTATGTCTTATTGTAGTTTTATTTAGTTTGTTAAATATTTCCTAATTAATTTTAATCTGGTTCAGAAGTATTTGTGGGCTGCATGTGGCCCATGGGTTACCTGTTTGACCCCTTTACTCTAATTAGTGGTTTCAATACTAATATATAAAGTTATCCCTGGTTTTTAGTCCTTCACTCACTCTATACAGCATTGTACCCAATGTTCTACCCTTTATATTTCATATCCCTAATTAAGTACCCATCATCAGTAAATATGGACAGCTAGATGACTCAGTGGATAGAGCACTGGTCCTGCAGTCAAAAAGACCTGAGTTCAAATCCAGCCTCCAGTAACTTACTAGCTGGGTGAAAGTACCTCAACCTGGTTTGCCTTAGTTCCTCATCTGTAAAATGAACTGGAGAAGGAGATGGCAAACCACCCCCATATCTTTGCCAAAAAAAAAAAACAAATGGGGGTATGGAGAATTGGACTGACTGAAATGATTCCATAACAAAAGCAATAAATGTATAGGTACCAACTCTCCTGAAACCTGGTACTTAATAATAATAATAGTTAATATGTATATAGCACCTACTAAGTGTCAGGCAATGTGCTAAGTACTTCATAAATATTATCTCACTTGATCCTCACAACAACCCTGGAAAGTAAATGCTATTATCATCCCCATTTTTACAAATGAAGAAACTGAAACAAAGGTAAAATGACTTGTCCAAGATCACAAAACTAGTAAGTGTCTAAGGCTGGATTTGAATTCAGTTCTTCCTGACTACTAGGCACAATACTCTGTCCACAGGCATCACCTAGCTGCTCCTGTGCTTATTGAGAAGGTATGAAAGGATATGCCAGTCCTCATTTTTATTTCAATTTTAAGGAATTTTTCTCACAGCACTACTGCCTTTTAAAATTCCTATAACTTTTTGTATGTCTAATCAGACTCCTTTGACTTGATTCTATTTGTTGATTTTTTTTCATACTTGAATTTGGTGGGCAAGTCAAAATGCTTTAATTGCTCTTTCTCATCTCTTCGCCCTTTGGAAAATGTGGTCTCTTGTTGAAATTGCATGTAGCATGACGTTATCTCTCTATCCCTTCTTTGTGGTAGGTTGGTGACTTTTTCCAAAGAAAGCATTTTCCCTTATATTACTGTAATATACAAACAACCTAATTAAATCAAGCAGAGTTATTTCAAGTTTTATATCAACAGTTGTGAGCAAAAATATTTACTTGATGTGATCTGGAGGGTGGTTGTTTTTATTTTATCCATCTGTACTGATTGCATATGTGTGTGTGTGTGTGTGTGTGTGTGTGTGTGTGTGTGTGTGTGTGTGTGTGTGTACTTTACAGGGTGCAATGTCTGTGGACTCTATTACAGATCTGGATGACAATCAGTCTCGACTACTAGAAGCATTACAACTGTCTTTGCCAGCTGAGGTTCAAAACAAAAAAGAAAAAGCAAGAGATAAGAAACTGAGTCTAAACCCTATTTACAGACAGGTTCCCAGACTTGTGGACAGCTGCTGCCAGCATTTAGAAAAACATGGTAAGTGATCTTCCATGTCAAAGATACCAGATAAAGTAAAGACAAACCACATTCATGTGAGAACTCCATTGATTCTACCTAGGCCAGTTTGAAATTTGCAACACAGACTCTGGCTTAGATATTTTCATTCTGAAGAAACTTTATCAATGTGAAGAAATTTTTTTTTTCAAAATAACTTAAAAGGGTAGCCAAGATTTCAAGGTAAACTAGTTAGTATATTTACAGAAAATAAAGTGATCTGCTTCTCACAAATCATTCAGCTTTGTGCAACTATTTGTTAATGAAGTTATGGATAACAGCTTGTGTTAAATATGTACTTTAATTTATTGGATGGTAATTAAAGGAAGTACAATTGTATTTTTTGAAAAATAGCCTGTTTTTTCAAGTTTTTTTTACTTGTGTTGATTGGTGCTTCCCTGTATTAGTCTGAATTCATAGATTTTACTGTAGATGTATTTAAAAACACACACATGTATGCTCCTTAAAATTTAGAAGTAAATGTTTCAATAGATGGTTTCACTTTGTAGATCACTGCACAGCTAGGTCTTCGTAGAATACGTTAGCGATACTTAATGGAATTAACTAGTTCACAATAATATAACATGTTTTATGGAAGATGAAAATAGCAATTAGGGAATGTTATTGTTATGCAGATTTTTCATTTGCCTCTAAAATGTGTCTGTTTTTAAGATTATTACTATACCTGATAAATTCAGTGGCCTACATTAGGTTTTCTGTTCAATTCAACAAATATTTACATTCCAGAGATTGTGCTAGATACTGAGATTATAAAGACAACCAAATACTGCCTATATTTTCCCTGAATCCTTTGAAATGTGTTCTCCCAAAATCTAGGATTATCTCCCGTTTTCTTTCCATTCTGTGTCACAAACTCCTTGATGAAGCATTCACTTGCCTCCAAGGTTTCGACCATTTCTATTTCAGCAATCACTGTTTCCTCTTTGTTGGTTAGAATTAAGGCCAATATCGCAGTTCCCCTCTTCAGGCCCTCCACCTTTAGAAGGATAAAATTTTCCTTAAAGCAAATCACAAATTTCTCAGTTGCTCTGCCTTTGGCTATGAGACGCCTCCAGTAGATGCTTTGATAGTTAAAGGACTTTGTCATTATAATATAATTCTTCTCTGCCAAGTTTGTGATCTGTTTCCCAAATTCCTCATCTAATTCCTCCTGTCCAAGTGGTCTGCAGTCCAAAATAATATACCATCTGTTTCTCCCTCCATTAATCCTCAAATGAATTTCCACCATTGTCTCAAGTGAAGAGCACTGATTATATTTTCAAAAGTTTGACTTTAAAATCTTACAAATGAGTGTCAAAAATTCTTCAACATTCACACAAATTAATTTAACCTATAAATTTTATATCAGTTCCACTTGTTTATAGATGCCTTTTGTATCAATCTAAGTTGATATACCATAATTATGTTCAATTTTTAAACGTTGTATGAAGGCTCTACTAGGTTGTAGGCACTATGCTTTTTCTGCCTAAAGATAGTAAACCCTATATTCCCTCAAGCACAAATTTCAGTGGAAAATAAAGTGCAGAGAGAGCCAAACTGTATGATACCACAGCTTTGATGTTCAATATCCAATTCTCTAATCATGTGTTCCCAACTACTTTGATTTTTCTGGCTAGTTGAGAGGAATCTTTTCTTTTCTTTTTTTTTTTGGACTAAAATAGAGAAGAGTGGTGGCACAGAAATTTGAGAGAGAAAAAGATATCTATATATGCTATATATACACATATATGTATATACTTACATTCATATATAGAAATGAGTGTTATAATCTGCATTTCTTTGGCTAACTTATGCTTTCATTGAAGTAAGCCTATTTTCATTGTCCTGAGTCAGGAATACTAACGCTATAGAATATTCCTTATCTTTGATGCATATCACACTAGAAAAGTAGTCTCTCATAAGAAGCAAAAGAAGAAAAGCCTTGGGATATTAACCCAGAATCAACTAAATTAAAATGGCACAGTCCATGCCAATGCCATGACCTCCACTAAAGGCCTGCTTCATTGCCTCATCTACACTGTGGAGAGAACCTGGGATTCTTGAAGTCTCTACCAGATCTGGCAAATTCTTCCAGGCTAGAGATGCTGAAGAATGGACCTGCTTATACATGGTGTGTGTCATGCAAAGTTCATCCTTACCAAGTTCAGAGAGCCTCATCATCAGAAAGTTGCTACTGAGCACCTGCTTGAAGTGCAATGGGTCGGCTCCTTGAATTATAGAAGTAATTTCATGGTAAAAACAATTTTGTAGGAAATGATGTTTTGCCATAGCTATTTTGACAAGCATACTTAATCAAGTAATGCAATGAAATGAATGACCTCATGTTGAGAATTATGTCTTTATACTGTGGAAAGAAAACAGTAGTCAACAGTTAAGGTAGAGTACTTTATACTAAAATGGGTAGGGCAGAGGTAAAAACAAGAACGAATACAGTCATAAAGAATTTAGATTATAAAGTTACAAGATATACAACTCAACCAGTAGCTTGATTGCTGTTCTTGTCAACCAACTCATAAAAAAAACCTAGAGTCTCATTACTATATCCTTAACTCGTTGTTACCACTACTTATCCTGAGTTCAGATCAGTTGGTCACTCAATAAGATTTATTAAGTACTTGCCTATATACCAGGAGGCAGCTATATGACTCAATGGATAGAGTGCTGAAGTCAGGAAGCAATAAGTATATAGCACCTACTATGTGTCAGGCACTGTGGTAAGTACTTCAGGAAGACCTGAGTTCAAATTTGGCCTCAGACACTCACTAGCTGTGTAACCTCAGGCAAGTCACTTAACCTCTATTTGCCTTAATCCTCTGGAGAAGGAAATAGCAAACCACTTCAGTATCTTTGCCAAGAAAACTGCATATAAAGTCATGAAGAGTAAGATATGACTAAATAACGACAACGGTAATAATCCACATAGCAGGCACAGGTACTAAGTTCTGAGAATACAAAGAAAGGCAAATACAGTCCCTGCCCTCAAGAATCTGACATTCTAATGGGGAGAGACAACATGTAAACAAATAGGTACATAGAAAAAACACAGAGTAGATAAAGGTAATACAACATAAAGGGAAGGGAATCTCTGAGGGAAAGGTACTCCAGCTGATCGAATCCTTCTTCAGAAGGTAGGATTTGAACTGAGTCTTGAATGAAGCTAGCAAAGCTAAGAAGTGGAAGTGAGAGAGACCATTCCAGGCATGGGCACCCATGAATTCCTGTTCAATCATGATAAAAGTAACTTGGAGCTTCCTATCCATGTTACTTCCTCCCTGGAAAGAGAGTAAAGTAATACCTCATTTACTCAGAGGTTACTTTCTGGCATCCTTAAGTAGAATGCTGATTTAAATCTAACTTCTATCATTTATTATCCTTGTAATTTGGGGCAAATTGCTGGGCCACGTTATGCTCATCTGTAAAACAAGAATATTGGACTAACTGACCTTTGAAGTCCCTTCCAGTATTAGTCCTATGATCCAATATAGGACCCAGGACAAAACAAACAAAAAAGCACAAAGGAAGGAAGGAAGGAGGGGAAAATGTAGGGAGGGAGAAAAGAGGGAAGGAAAAAGGAAAAGAAGAAAGAAGGGAGAGAAAGAAGGAAAAAGGAAAGGAAGGAGGGTGGGATGGAGAGAAGGGAAGAAAAGAAAAAGGAAACTGAGCAGTTACCATGCATTTTACAAAGTCCATGTGCTAATAGCTCATTTACTTTTTTCATAGGAGAGCCCCTGTAGCTCTTGCACAATTCTGATAACCATTTAATAAGCATCTATTTTGTATAAGTTGAAAATTTGCAGATTAGAATCAAGTCATCTTATTGACACATAATGGGCATTTGACCCTGAGCAGGACATTTAACCTGTCAGTTGCCCAGGAAATTTTCTTAACAATGTAAATTAGAAAGCAATTGCCAATCTGCATTGATAGAGGGAGTTTGGTCACTGAAAGCATTGAAACCATTGTTCTGGAGTTTAACTTATGGTTAAGACTTTGGTCATTTTATTTCTCTACTTTAGCAGGTTAGAAGCAGCCAACTGGAAATTAGAAGTGGGAATTGAATGAATTATTGAATTTAAAATTTTGAAAGTACCTTAGATACCACCTAACCTATTTTTCAGAAGAAGAAACTGAGGCTAAAAAAAAAAAGGCTGACTGATTTTGTCAGGGCTAAGCTAGACTATAGGAGAAACATTTTCTTAGGAACAGAAGGAAAAAAGCTAGCTGACCTCCTGACCATGAGGGACAAGACAAAAAAAAACAATGAAAAAACAAAACGGGATAATCATAATAATACTGAGTCATCAAGAAAAGATTCCTTATGCTTTGTTTAAGCTAACAAAGAAATATTAAAGCATTTTAGACAGATTTCCATTAAAATCATTAAAAATGTTTAAAGGTTATGACACAGTTCAGTTACCTGGAAAATTGGCTTATGTTGAACAGTACCTCCCGAGTTCCGTATGCAAAAATGAGTCATTTCTGAATTTTGGTTGCCTACTTCAGAATCTCCCCACACTGCCTTCTTTAACTATTGTCAGGCTGATTTTTTTTAAATGGTATTCTTTTGTTTTGTTTTTGTTTGGCTTCCAAGAATATGAAACAAGGTTATTTGCTGTATATGTTGTATTTGCAGGTCTCCAGACAGTGGGAATATTCCGAGTTGGGAGCTCAAAAAAAAGAGTAAGACAGGTAAGAGGAAATAAAAAAAACCTCTTAAATGTGTTTTCCAGTTGAGTTTAATATTAATATGACTTGGGTACTTTGTCCAGTGTTACTCATCCATTCAACAAGTATTTGTCAAACAGCTAGTATGTGTCAGGTACTAAGCTAGATGATAAAGGGGGAGAGAAAAAGCATTTATGTAGGGCCTGCACTGTGCCAGACATTGGGCTAAGTACTGTAAAAATACCATATCATTTGATATTCATAACGATGCTGGAAAGTAAGTGCTATTATTTTCTTATATCCTCATTTATAGTTGAAGAAACTGAGGCAAACAGGGTTAAGTGACTTGCTCAGGGTCACACAGTGAGTAAGTTTTTGAGGCCAGATTGAACTCAGCTTTTCCTTGCTCCAAATCTATGCTCTGTCCACTGTACTACCTTGCTGAGGGATACAAAGACAAAGTCAAATTAGCCTCTACCTTCAAGGAACTTAAATTTTATCAGGAGAAACAATAGGTATACACAGAAGTTTTGGGGGAGGCGGGAGAGCTATCAACTGGGAGAATCAGGAAAGGCCTCCTTTTGGAAGTAGTTTAGCAGCAATACCAACAACTTCCATCTATGTACTCCTTTCAATTTTACAATGTGTTTTTCTTTCCCCATGACAACCCTGTGGAGTATAGAGTGCAAATCTCATTATCCCCCTTCTACAGATAAGGAAATTCATCTTGGTGCAGTAGCATTCTTGCAAGTCAAGATGATTGTTGACATGTCTTTTCATCTGTGAGGTAGTGTTTGAGAAACCAGCAGTACTTATCCATGGCTTTGTGGTAAAAGGGACACAAACTGATAGTTTATTTGCTCGTTAAAGGAAATTTCAAATAACACCCTCCTTTTATTTGGCCCAAATGGAAAAATAAGGGGTTCCAGCTAGTATTAAAAAAACCAAAGAAACATTAAATTTAATAGAGCCGAAGAAAGTACATTTCATTTACAACACCTGACACTGCCTTGGGTAAACATCCATTCACTTATCTGTATTGTTAAGGTTAAAGGGGATTTCAAAAGACTTTGACATGCTCAAAGGCAGAGGTTAATACATGGCCCAGCTCTTCCAGAGTAGGAAACCCTTATTAAAAACATATTTTTGTGATCATTCTTCTCTTCCCTAGGATTTCTGCCATGATACCTTCCTATGTGTTTAAAGATCTTACAGATAAGATTGTCTACAATATTTGAGCAATCATGGAGAAATCACTTAGGCAAGCTGCCTAAAGGTGAAAGACTAGACAATATTGTAATAATTTTTCAAAAAGGGGGAAAATGGTAGTTTCTAGAAACTCTAAACCAGTGAATTTCACACAGAACCCCAGAACAACCCAACTAAATCTGGCACAAATATGGTGAGCTTCCCAGAAGATAAGGCTACCAAGCTTCCTAAGGAAGGGTGAAGTAGCCCACATTGGAAAAACAGAGTAGGTTATAGTTTCCATGTTGATTAGTATTGGGATTGGGCCTGTGAAGAACCCAGATAAGGAGGAAAGAAAGGAAGGAAGGAAGGAAGGAAGGAAGGAAGGAAGGAAGGAAGGAAGGAAGGAAGGAAGGAAGGAAGGAAGGAAGGAAGGAAGGAAGGAAGGAAGGGAGGGAGGGAGGGAGAGAGAGAGAGTGAGAGAAGAAAGAGAAAAGAAGGAGGGAAGGGAGGAGGAGAGAAGGAGATAGAGGGAGGAAGAGAGAGAAGGAGGAAGAAAGGGAGGGAGGGAAGGAAGGAAGGAAGAATAAGGAAGGAAAGAAAAAAGAAAAACAAAGAAAGAATATAAATAACTCCTGTCTCATCATAGTCTTACCAAGCTACAAAGGTTCAAGTTTATATATGGGGAAGGCTCAGTTCAGAGACGTTTGTCATCAGGTTGACTGTTGGGAGTTCAATTCAGTGGTGTCAGTGACCATTTGCTAAGTTATAAATTGGTTGCAATCAGCATCAGTCTCCACACCACTAAAGCTAGAAATGTCCAGAAGAGAGAAAACAGGATGGTAGAAGAATCCTATAATATGCCATATGAGAAATGATTGAAAGTTCTGAGGCAATTGAATCTAGGAAAGATAGACATAATAATTTTCAAATATATAAATGACTGTGTGGTGGAGGAGTGATTAGATTTATTCTTTTACTCCAGAGGACAGAACCAGGAACAAGGGTAGCACTTACAGGGCATTGATTTTTAGATTAATATTTGAAAGAGATTCTTAACAATTCAAAGTTGGAAATCAGGATTTAGAACTGGAAAGAAGCAGAGACATTTTCTGGCCATCCTGTCATGGATTTAAAGTTGGAAGAAGCCTTTGAGATCACCTTGTCCAACCTCATCATTTTTACAAGAAAGAAAACTGAGGCCCGAAGAGACTACTTGCCCATGCTCAGACAGAACAGTCAGTGGCAGAGCTGACTTCAAACTCAGATCTTTGGATTCCAAATCCAACAGTCTCTCTACCATTCTATCATTTAAAATATGAGGAAATTAAAGCCCAAGATACTGAACAACTTGCCCTGTTCACACAAGTATTCATAGCAGAGCTTGTATTTGAATCTACTTCTAACTCTAAATCCCTTGCTTTTAAAAATGTATTCATTTTTGTTTCACTATGCTGCTGCTTCTCAAATTGTCATCTTTTTCAAGGTTAGGACCAGGATGAAATGTCCTTGGGGTTGATTCTAAGGGACAAGGTTGGACATTATAGTTCAGCTACCCATAGTACAAGCTAAAGTCTGAGCATAGGGCATTTACCTAGCTACTAATGTGGCCCTAAAACATACCTTAAAGGGCTCTAAAGATGCCTTCACCTGCACTGGCACCACATCATTCAGTATAGCAACCCTTGACCAAAAGAGAAGTGTCTCTGGTCAATCATCTGTCCACCTCCTGCAGATATCTGGTTAGCCAGGGAAGATTGCTAAAGCTCTTCATAAACTGTTTGCCAGTGGTCTGATCAACCTTGACCTAGATTTAGATACAGTCTACAGAAGAATCATTTAGTCATCTCATTGCAGCCTATTAGTGGCATAATGCCAGAATATTGTGGAATCCCTAGCTACTTGCCTTTTTTTATTGGAACTAAAGGGGAATCTCAACCACCTGGTTTACATAGTCTTGCCCAAAAGGGGCAAATCTGGGAGTGAGACCAGTGATATCTCCACTCTGGGCATGGCATTTCAAAGGGCTGGCCACCTACCTAATTCTTATAACAGAAGTTCAGAGTGTTATGATATAATTGTCCTTTGCATCCTCATTTATTCCAGTTACGTGAGGAATTTGACCGTGGTGTTGATGTTTCATTGGAAGAAGAACACAGTGTCCATGATGTGGCCGCGTTGCTCAAAGAATTTTTAAGAGACATGCCAGACCCCCTTCTCACCAGGGAACTCTATACCGCCTTCATCAACACTATCTGTAAGTCCCAGGCCTTGTTTGGAAAAGGATAGAAAAATACCTGGAATACACACACACACACACACACACACACACACACACACACACATATGTACATACATATATGTAATGGTCTGACTCCCACAGCCAAATCTTATTGCGTCTTTCTTGATAAAGCATTTTTGTTTTGTTTTGGATTTTATTGCCATCAGTATTCATAGCTCTGCCCATTGAACAACCCTTCTGGGAGACATATTCATGATTTCTTAGACTGAATGGGGAAAAACAAACTTGAAGGAAATGTTTAAAACATAATGAAAGTATCTTTGAATGATTCCCAGAAGATTGTTGGATGTAGAAGATGCTATCAAATGACACCAATAGTCTCACCAAGAGAGTCTCTATTTTATGTGCCTAGGGGTAAAAAGTTTCTATCCTTGTTATTAAGAGAGAAGCCACAAAGAGGTGGGTGAATAGAAAGGAAAACATGAGAAATGAGAATTGTGGCAGCTCTTATATTTCTAGTTTCTGCCATAATGCCCCTGTGTTAGGAGCACAGCAGAGGAGATCATGAGTTGAAAGAAATGCATAATTTCTGTGAAGTCTGCCTTATTAGATGGCATTATGAAAAGATGAACCTCTGGTAAGTTGTAAAGCCAAATTTAAAAGCCTTCACTGGCATTCAGACAAAAAAAAATAAGACTGTTAACATGTAATTCCTTATAATATTATAACGCATTAAGCCATAAAACTCGGGATAGGTAAAATTTACTTAATGAACCATCAATAATCATAGCATCCCCATTCACGAATGGTGTATTTGCCTCATTGTATGATTGGTTTTCATCTCTCTGTCTCAATTTTCTCTCCATTCCAGTCTCTAATACAAACTGTTGCCAAAATAATTCTCTTGTAAGCACAGTTCAGTCATTCATTTACTCAATCAATGCCAGTGGCTTCTTTTTGTCTCTAGGATAAAATATAAGATCCTGCATATATCTCTTAAAGCCCTACACAACCTTATCCTAATCTATCCTCCCAGACTCAGTGGACATCACTCTCCCTCTCACACTCTTTGATTTAGCCATTTCTCCTTCTTTGTTTCTTACACATGGAACTCCATCTCCCTCCTCCCTGACTTTGCACCAGCTTTTCCTCACACCCGGAATTCACTCCCTTTGTACCTCTACCTCATAGAGTCCCCTTTCCTGAAAATGAAGCTTAAACCTCAACTTATATAGGGAGTCTGTTAAGACTAAGTTACTAGTTAAGATCCTAGATTACTAGGTCACTAGGATCAACGAACTTTCATTTTAAGTATTTTGATAACTATTTCATTGTAATTGGCTTCCTTTGTAATCCTATGCATTTTATTTTATGCATTTAAAATATTATTCTGAGAAGAGGTCAGTCGACTTTGCTAGACTGCCAAAGGGGTCCATGTCACAAAAAGCTAAAGGACCCATATTCTACACAAAGCCTTTTCTAATTCCCCCAATAGCTAATATCCTCCTTTTCAAAAATCTTATATTTAACAATGTTTTATTTGTATTTATTAACTTCATATTTGTGTTGTGCATCTTTATATGTAATTTTGCCTCCCTCCCATTAGAACTTAAACTCCTGGAGGGTAGGAATTGTTTAATTCTTTGTTTTGTATCCTTAGCACTTAGAATAGTGTCCAGCATGTAGCAGGTGCCTAATAAATGCTTATTGTTTTTTAGAATTAGCTTGCTTTTTTCTTTGCCTTAGTGTTAGATCCTGAGGAGCAACTGAGCACCTTACAGCTTCTCATCTACCTTCTACCTCCCTGCAATTGTGACACCCTCCACAGATTGTTGCAATTCCTCTCTACAGTGGCCAGACATGCAGAAGACAATGTTGACAAAGATGGACAAGAGGTATGTGTGTACAATTCAGTCTCTGGGAAAGGTTTAAGGTAGAGGTATGTGTGTACAATTCAGGCTCTGGTGAAGAATATGAAGAAACAAACATGATGGGGAAATTCACCTGGGGGAGATGACTACCTTTTAGTCCATTCCCTTGGCCATAAAATATGTCCTTCATCTCATGAGATGGCTCTAGAGCTAAAGGATACCTCAAAGGCCACATAGTCCAACTAGATCCCTCATTTTACAAATGAGGAATCTGAAATTCAGGGAAGTTGTGACATGCCCAAGGTCCTACAAATGGTAGTAGCAGGTCTTCTGAATCCAGAGCCAGTGAATGCTCTTTTTACCGTACCATGCAAACAATATTGTGCTTCTCACTGCAACTTTGGAAAATTCAAAATCAGTCAGTTAGTTGACAAGAATTTATTAAGGATCTACCATGTACTAGTGACAGTACTGAATGCTGGAGATACAAAGGAAGGGGAAAAAAAATCCTTGTTCTCAAAGAGCTCGCAATCTAATGGGGGAGACAACTTACAAATAACTGTGTACTATAAACAAGATATGTTAGAAGATAAATTGACTTTAAATTCCATCAGAGGGAAGACATAAATATTAAAGAGGATTGGGAAGTTATTTTTGCAGCAGATGGGACTTTAGCTGAGACTTTTAAAATTTTTATCTATTAATTTTTAATTTATGGAATAAAATAAGCATTTCCATAATATAGTATAATTAAAAATTATGATTGTACACGAAACTGCAAATCAATTGTGTATAACTTGATATTCCTTTTAGATATATAATAAAATGACCATGTACATTTCTTCTTTTTCTTCCTTCCCCCTCCCATGGCTACTATTAGACACAAGTGTGTGTGTGTGTGTGTGTGTGTGTAAAATCATCCTATACATACTTCTATTTATTTTTTCCAGATGCAGACAGTGTCTTCTTTCATATGTTCTTTGTAGTTAATTTGGGTATTTATAAGAGTCAAGATGACTTATTCACTCGAAGTTACTCTTAAAACATTATTGCTCTTAGCTGAGAATTGAAGGAAATCAGGAAGAGGAGATGAGAAGGAAGGGATGGGGTACTGTCAGTAAAAATGCCCAGAGTCAGAAGATAGAGTGTCATGTTCAAGGAACAAGAAGACCAGTGTCACTGGATGACAGAGGATTTGGAAGGAAGTAAGGTGTAAGAAGACTGGAAGAGTAGGAAGACAATGAAAGCCAGAACAGAACTTCAGCCAAGTCCCCAAAAGAGCGCTAAAAAATAGCCAATCACAGGATTTTATGTTTGAGCCTGGAGGTAATAGGGAATTGCAGGAGTTTATTGAATAGGGAGGTCTACATGGCCAGACTTGTTCTTTGGAATATTATCCTCTGAGTTAGACCACTAAACTATATATAAGGATCCCTGTGAGCCATACATTGACTAAGAAAACCACATATTAACATTGTCTATGTTCTATCATATTTTTATTTGTTATGTTAAATATTTTCAAATGAATTTTAATCTAGTTCATATCACACTGTTTTTGATGCCTCTGATGCACTGTGACTGGATGTTTGGCCTTTGAACTATAGATATAATAGAAGTTTTATGTTATTCCATATGACTAACGCAGGAAAAATCCTGTCTCAATGGACCTATTATTAAATTGCAATTTTGCAAATAATGTAGGAGAGGGAGGAAGGCACATTAATTCTAAAGTAATGAAAAGTCATCTAGGAAAGCTAGACTAACACCTGAATCTATTACTACTCTTTTGGTATTCCTATTAAAATAATCATGATAAAATACCTAATACCCCTTTGATGTGGACTTTGTGAGTATTATTATTACTATTTTATAGATTAGGAAACTGAGGCTAAGAAATTGACCTATGATCAAATAGGTAGCAAGTATCTGAGGTCGCATTTGAACCTAATTCTTCTGGCCATCATTCTTTACACTATGCCATGCTGTTTCTTGACTCCTCCTTTAAAGGGAAATAAATATATTTATATATAACATATGTTACATTTTATACATATAAATGGAGAGAGATGAGGGCTGGTGTGAGAAGTGTGAGTAACCTACATGCCTTTCTCTTCTTTAATTTCTTAATTTTTAAAAAATATATTATTGATTTATTTTTAACATTTTTTTCTTTTTAAATTTTGAGTTTCAGATTCTCTCCCTCCCTCCCACTCTCCCCCACTTACTGAGAAAGCAAACAATATACCAATTATACAGCTTACATCATGTGAAACATTTCCATATTAGCAATATCATCCAAGAAGCAAAAAACAAAAACTTAAAGAAAGTGAGAAAATTATACTTTAATTTGCACTCAGAGTTCATTAGTTCTCTCTCTAGGAGTAGGTGGCATTTTTTTCATTGTGAGTCCTTTAGAATTATCTTGTATCATTGCATTGATCACAGTAGCCAGGTCTTTCATAATTGATCACCATTACAACACTGTTGTTACTGTGCACAGTGATCGCCTGGTTCTTCTCACATCATTTTGTGTCAGTTCATGTAGGTTTTGACATATTTTCAGAAATCACCTGTCCCAGTCCTTTCTTATAGCATATTATTCCCTCATAATCATATGCTACAACTTGTTCAGCCATTCCCAAACTGATGAGCATCCCCTTAATTTTCAGTTTTTTTGCCACCACAAAAAGAGCTGCTTTAAATATTTTTGTACATGTAAGTCCTCTTCCTTTTTCTTGGATCTCTTTGAGGTACAAGCCTAATAATGGCATTGCTGGATCAAAGGATATGTAGTTTGATAGCCCTTTGGGTAGAGTTCCAGATTGTTCTCCAGATAACTGCTTTCATGTTCTAGCTCTCCCACTAAATGAATCAGCTAACCTTTCTAGTATCTAGTGTCTAGGGTCTTAGTGTTATCATTTTTAAAATGTGAAGATGTTGAGTTTTTTTAAACTCAAGTCTTCCCTGCCTCTAAAAGTCAATGTGTAATTCATGAGAACACAAAGATGTATCACAGGTGGCATAATTTCCTCAGATGAATAGTATGTGTACATTTCAGGTCTTTCACATAATAATGCTGTCTGCCCTAAATCCTTTCTGCCACTTGCAATGCCTTCTTGCCTTTTTAATTGTTTCTATCACAAAAATACAAATTGAAATATTTAGGATCCATAATTTTGTGTCACCCTGCTAGTGAAGCTCTGGAACTTGATAGGTGGAATAGTTAACTATCCTAACAACTATCCACTAGTAAAAGCAATTTTATTATTGGATAGATATTTGATCCTGGAACCAAAGAACCAAGGGGTGAGATCTCGTAGAAATTATTGCCTTCTGGGAAAGCGGAAGATACCAAAGAGTATGGAACCATTAGGTTAGAAACCTATAAATAGCTTGTAAATAAGAAACCAGCTACCAATGTGGTAGTTCTCTCTACAAGAGCCCTGTTTTCTCTCTCACCTGCAGTGCTTTCTTGCCTTTCTAATTCTTTCCATTGTAAAAATAAACATCGAGACATTTAGTAGCCATAATTTTGTGTCCCCAGGTGTATCCTGTACTAGTAGCACTCTAGAACTTGAAGTGTAGAATAATCTCCCCTTTGTCTATCACATTGGTCAAGGATTCATTGTGAAAAGTAGCTCTGGAAATTATCTTCAGTAGTAAGTTGGGAAGAATGCCAAACTTAAATTTAGAAGACCAGGATTGGAGTTCCAATTTTGCTACTTTTAAGCATAGGCATGTAATTCACATCTTTGAGTTTCAGTTTCCTCATTGGTAAATATATATTATAGATACACACACACACACACACACACACACACACACACACACACACACACATACACACACACACACACACACATATAATATATATATATATACATATATGTATATATATTTATACATATATGTATATATACACATATACATATGCATATACATATACATGTACATATACACGTACATATACATATATATGTATACACATGAGAATGGGAAACTACGTGGTACAATGGGTAGAGTACCCAGCCTGGAGTCAGGAAGACTCATCTTCCTAAGTTCAAATCTGGCCTCAGACACTTACTATATGGATGAACCTGGGGAAGTCACTTAACCCTGTTTGCCTCAGTTTCCTCATCTGTAAAATGAGGTGGAGAAGGAAATAGCAAAACCACTTCAGTATCTTTGCCGAGAAAACGCCAAATGTCCCAAAGTGTCATACATGGCTAATCAACAAAAACAAATATAATAAATAAATAAATAATATGTTAAATTGTCTATAAAATAAGTTAATGGTCATGATGATGAACTCACATTTTCATAGTGCTTTAACATTTTGAAATCTGATTTCCTCAGTACCCCACGAGAGTAGAGAGTACAAATATTATTAGCCCCAATTTATAGAAAAGGAGTAAATGAGGTAAAGGAATTTACCCAGGGTGACATAGCTAGAAAGCGAAAGTGTCATGACCTGAACTCAGTTGTTTTGATTCCAAAAATCAGTGCTCCTTCTATTACCTATATTAGAGGGATGTAAAGGAAAAAAAAATTTTTGAAAGCTGTAAAACACTTTATGGTCATGAACTATCTTATGATTGTCTAGGTCATCTTGTCAGTTTCTGGACATTTGATCTGGGATTTCTTCAATGTAAGGCTCTGCTGGTATAGGACCTCCCTTCACTGATGCAAATGAATAAATTGTAACTTAGGGTCTTAATGAGTTGCCTGGATTGCTGAGTGTTTCAGTGACTTACCCAGGGTTTGAACCCAGGTCTTCCTGACTCCAAGATCAGCCCTGTATCCATTATTCTATATTGTTTCTCTGTGTCTTCAGCATAGGTAGTGAATTAGGTAATTCAGAATTTTGTAATCCCTCTTGGGGTCTGAATTATTCAAATTAGGCATGCAACTGTCAAGCTTCTGATGCACATTGCATTTTCTTTTTGCCACAGACTAAAAAATATATAGGATTAGACTTGGGATTCAATGATAATTATAGGCTTTGAGCAACTTTATTGTCCCGGCTTTACTAAAACAAACAAAAAAATACTGCCAAACCACGACACCCATAATAAAGTAATCAACAGCTGGATTTTTTTTGAGGTTTTACTGGGAATATTTCATACTCCCATTATAGCAAAATAATATGGATACAAGGGAGCTTATATTTATTGTATGATTATTCTTAGTCTATAAATTATTTTTTAAAAATCCTTTTAAACAGCTATGAAATGAGGAGTTTCTAATTTTACTTTAAAACATAACACTCAAAAAGCCTTGAAATTATATATTGTGATTTGATCCTTTATTCGAATTTTGGGGTTTTTTTCCCATAACCCAAAAATTTCAAATGGTAAAAATGTTACTGCACTTGACACATTTTAAGGAAAGAAAACAAAAACAAAAGAGGGTCAGGGTGGGTTGGGAGGAATGGAATAACTGTCAGCATGATTTTCCTTGCAGTCTCCATTGCTTACCCTACAGACTACTTGAACTTGGCGTTGGTCCATTCACCTGAAAACAGCCTTGCTTTCTAAAAATATACCAGCCACAGTACTATCCTGGAAGTGCCAGGCCAGATGCCAGCCCAGTAGTTTACAGGGCAAGAATAGGGCTCAGTTCAGTTTTCATGAGTATCATTCAGGGCCCTTGAGTTTGATATTTTGAACATAATCCAAGGTTTCCTTGGATTACAAGGACAAATGGAGTTCATTTCAGGAATGAAAGGTATCACCCATCAGTAAATGACACACTCAGCAATCAGGGAAGAGTTCCTGGGTTTCCAAGTAATCTAGGCCAGTAAATATGAACTCTATTAGAATAACAAATATGAAGAATAGTAAAGTCAGGTTTTCTTAACTACAGGCTAGATAGTGGTGTGACACATTACTTACTGGATATTTTCAGAATTGGCAATAGAAAAATGGAAAGTTATATAATCTCTTAGTTACTACTTTGCTTAGAAGATGTTAAGGAAATGGAAGATGATAGTACTTAGCAGGCATCATGGTACAGTGGAAAGAATGCTGGCTTTGAAGTCAGAGAATCTGGATTCAAATCCTGCCTCTGCTTCGCTCCCTATATAACCTTCAGCAAGTCACTTAACCTCTGGATCTCAGTTGCTTCATCTGAAAAATGAGGATGTGGCTGTTGGATTAGACCTCTAAGGCCTCATCCCTACTCTGCATCTCTGACCTACGATCAATCAATGACTATTTATTAAGTGTCCACTATGTGCCAGGCATTGTGCCAAATGTATGATGCTCATACAATCAAACAGGGATCCTGTAGCCAATGTAGGGGTAGAAAAACTTAACAGAAAAGGAATAGTAATAATGATTGAGGTACCACTAAGGACTCTGAAAAGCTAATCCATTATATTTCTTGTTGTTGTTCTAGGTCACTGGGAACAAAATGACATCACTGAACTTGGCCACCATATTTGGACCTAACCTGCTGCACAAGCAGAAGTCTTCAGACAAAGAGTTCTCTGTGCAGAGTTCAGCCCGAGCAGAAGAGAGCACAGCTATCATTGCTGTGGTACAAAAGATGATTGAGAGCTATGAAGCTCTTTTCATGGTAGGTGACTCTTCTTTGGCACTCTCTTTTTTTAATTTTAATTAATTTAGTTTGATTTATCAACAATCACTTCCATAAGCTTTTGAGTTTTAAATTTTTCTTCTCCTCCCACCCCACCTCCCTCCCCAAGATGGCACCCAATCTGATATGGGCTCTACATATACATTTCTATTAAACATATTTTCACATTAGTGATGTTGTAAGTAAGAATTAGAACCAATAGGAGGAACCACCAAAAAGAGGAAACAGAACACAACAGGAGAAAAGAAAGTAGCGAATAGTATGCTTCAATCTGCATTCAAACTCCATAGTTCTTTCTTTGGATGTGGTAGCATTTTCTATCATGAGGTCTTTGGAGATGTCTTAGATCCTTGTATTACTCAAAAGGGTTAAGTCTATTAATACTACTAATCACACGACGTGGCTATTACTGTGTCCAATGTTCTCCTGGGTCTGCTCACTTCACTCAGCATCAAACCATACAAGTCTTTCCAGGTTTTTCTGAAGTCTGCCTGCTCATCATTTCTTATAGCACAATAGTAGTCCATTACATTCATATACCACAACCTGTTCAGCTATTCCCCAATTGATGGGCATCCTCTCAATTTCCAATTCTTTGCCACCACAAAAAGAGCTACTATAAATATTTTTGTTCGTGTGGGTCATTTTCCCATTTGTATGATCTTTTTGAGATATAGCCCTAGAAGTGCTATTGCTGGATCAAAGGGTATGCATATTTTTATAGCCCTTTGGGCACACTTCCAAATTGCTCTCCAAAATGGTTGGATCATTTCAACTCCATCAGCAATGCATTAGTCTCCCAATTTTCCAACATCTTCTCCAACATTTATCATTTTCCTGTTTATCATATTGACCAGTCTGATATTTGTGATGTGGTATCTCAGAGTTGTTTTGATTTGCATTTCTTTAATCAATAGTGATTTAGAGGATTTTTTTTCATGTGACTATAAATGGCTTTAATTTCTTCACTTGAACCTGCCTATTCATATCCTCTGACCATTTATCAATTGGGGGATGACTTGTATTCTTATAAATTTAACTTAATTATACATTTAGAAATGAGGCCCTAACACTGGTTGTAAAAATTCTTTTCCAGTTTTCTACTTTCCTTCTAATCCTGGTTGCATTGGTTTTGTTTGTGCAAAAACTTTTCAATTTAATATTATCAAAGTTCTCCATTTTGTATTTCATTTTTGCTGATTAGTTTTTATCCTTAGCCTCAAGAAAATAAAAAATAGCTTGTCTTCCAGCTTCCTTCTGAATAGGGATGTTGTTGTTGTTGTTGTTGAGCCATTTCCCTTGAATCAATTCTCCATGACCCCATTTGGAGTTTTCTTGGCAAAGACACTTTAGTTGTTTGCCATTTCCTTCTCCAGCTCATTTTACAGGTGAGGAAACTGAGGCAGAGTTAAGTGACTTGCCTAGGGTCACATAGCTAGTAAGTGTCTGAGGCTGGATTTGAACTCAGAAAGATGCGTCTTCTTGACTCCAGGCTGGCACTTTATCAAATGCTTTACCTAGATGCTCCAACTAAATTCAGTTGGATAATGAACTCAATTCATAGTCACTCAAGGTATGGTGATAAAGTAATGACTTTGCTCTTAAACAAACATGCCAGATCTTTTTCACCCAAGTGTACACAGTCTCTTCAGAGCTCCAGAGAATTGTCCTGCTGCTATTCCTATAATTGCTCAAAATGTTTTTGGAACTTCTGTCAGAGCCTATAGCACATTCTTTTGAACATCCTCAGTTGTAGCAAACCTTTATCCTTTAAGGGGAGATTTAATTTTTTTTTAATGGTCAAAAGTCATCTGCATCCAAGGCTGGTGAATCAGCTGTATGGTACAGTTTTTGTTCCAAAACATTTCATAGTGTAAACTGTAAAAATTCTCATGGAGACAAAGGGCTGTCATGGGAGACAACTGTGGAAAGAGCATTGGCCCTGTAGTCAGAGAACATGTGTTCAAATCCCAACCAACTCTGATGTTTACTACCATGATATTTGAGGCAAGTCCCTGGGTTCCTTCAACTGAAAAATAAGAGTTTTGGACTAGATGGCTTTCTATTTATAATCCTATGGTCATTTTTCTAGATGGCCCTAGAAAACAGAAATAGGAGCAATACATTTGGTAGTGTGTTTGCTCATTCATTCAATAAGCACTATTGAATACCTGTTGTGTAGGCTATCTGAATTTTAGCCGAGACTTGAAGAAAACCAGGGAAGTCAGGAGGCAAAGAGAAAGAACCTGGCAAGGGAGACAGTCAGTGAAAATGGTGGAAGGTGGAACATCTTGTGTGAGGAACAGCAGGAAAGCCAGAGTCACTAGAGCATGGCCATGCTCTGGGCTCAATGATGCTATGCTATGTGGCTGGCTTGATAGAAGAGGGAAAACTTCCTAATAATAAGAACTTTCCAAAAGCAGAAAAGGGTGCTTCAGAGGATGGTGGATTCCCCTTCCCTGGAGTTCTCTGAGCCAAGGATGGATGACCACTTATGTTTGTTGAATGGGAACCTTCTTCAGATATAGGTTGAACTAGATACTTCTTCCAATGACAAGATTGTAACTCTGATTCTGAATTCACTCTTTTTGTGTTGCTCAGACTTTCTAACAGGGCATCCTCCCAGTCCCTCAGGCTCAAAACCTAGATGTCATTCTGGACTCCTCACTATCTGTCACTCTCCCACTCCTTTCTCACATCCCCATAACCGAAGCTATTGCTGTGGCCTATCCATTTCACCTTTACAGCATCTCTCAAATGTGCCCCCTTCTTTCCTCTGACATTGCCACCACTCTGGTGCAGACCCTCATCACTTCATGCCCTGATTATTTCAATAGTCTGGTAGTGGGTATGCCTTCCGCAAGTGTCTCCTCACTGCAGTCCATTCTCCATTCAATCAGTAAAGTGATTTTCTTAAAACACTAGTCTAATCGTGTCACGCTCCCCTCTCACTCAATAAACTCCAGTGGTTTTCTCTTGCTTCCAGGAACAAATACAAAATGCTCTGTTTGTCATTCAAAACCTTCATAACCTAGCCCCCTTCTACCTTTCCAATTTTCTTGCACCTTACTCCCCAACACATTTTCTTCAGACCAGTGACACTGGCCTCTTGGCTATTTGTACAAACAAGACATTCCAGGTGCTGGCTAATTCTAGTGCTGACCCTCTTTAAATTATTTCCTATTTATCATGTGTATAGCCTGCTTTGTGTATATTTGTTTGCATGTTGTCTCCTCATTAGATTGTAAGCTCCTTGAAGGTAAGAACTGTGTTTTTATTCTTTTTGCATCTTTTGGCATCTTTTAGCATAGTGATTGGCCCATAGTGGGTGCTTAATAAATGTTTGTTGATTGATTGATCTAAGACATTCAAGGATTTCTGCATAATTAGTACAACTGATTGATTGGGTTGAATTCTAGATGAACAATGTTACTAATGTCAAAGAACAAAACCTTTATTGTCTTCATGTGTGTTTTTGACATGCATGTTACCTTGGCTATTGAAAATATGTGCTTCTATTTACTTCAGACTGTTAATCGGTTTTGCTAGAGTTTGGTCTTTGATTCTCTAGTTACCTCTGTGCCAGTTACTGGCATTTTTCATCAAATGGCTAATAGGATATTGTCAGTAAAATGAATTAGAAATAACACATATATGGATTTCTTTGAGGTACAAAGGCTCTTTGTAAATCACCAGACCAAAATATATATGGACTTTGTAAAATTTTCTAGATTAATATAACTACACATATCTATCCAAAAATAGCTTCTTTAAATCGAAGTTATAGTTTTCAATACTACCTAGCTATCCAGATACACACATATTTAAGAAAGGAAAATTAGCACTGACACCTTTCCTCCAGTGGACTGAACTGACAGCCACACATCTAATATCACTGAGTCCCAAACATGACCATGCTCTAGTGACTCTGGCTTTCCTGCTGTTCCTCACACAAGATGTTCCATCTTCCACCATTTTCACTGACTGTCTCCCTTGCCAGGTTCTTTCTCTTTGCCTCCTGGCTTCCCTTGGTTTTCTTCAAGTGTCAGCCAAAATCCTCACTTCTGTAAAAAGTCTTTCCCGGTCCTTCTTAATGTTAATGCCTTCCCTTTGGCATTATCTCCAATTTGTGATGTTTAAAAAGTTCAAGAGACTTAGTTTCTGGGTAATTAATAATTTTATCAATAATATAGTATATTACCAATAAAATAGATCAGCAACACCCTCAAATGCCAAAGAGGAATGGTGGGCTTACAGTTTGCATGCCCTTGGAAGAGTGGGTATTCATGAGGGTGGCCATCAACTTTGATTGATTAACAATGAGAGAATGAAAATTACAATGATAGGTGGACCAGTTCTACTGAATGGCTGGGGGGCGGGGTGGTGGGGATGTGACTTTGATTATCATTTACTTCTCAAATCACAAAAGCTTGGGCAATCTCTTGGGAAAATTTATCCCCACCCAAACCTGTGCAGAGCACAATGGGTTTCCTCACCTGGGTGGGGTCTGAACAAGAATGAGAAGAAAGTTAATTCAATCTCATTATCAGCTAGGTCCTTCAGAGACTGAAAGGCTTCTAAAAAAAAATCCTGATCCTAATTCAATAATTAATTAGAGGGAGAAATAACCATTTCTCTCCAATTTATCTTGTATATATCTTGTTTGTATTATGTTTGCATGTTGTCTCCTCCCTCCACAGAGGACAGGTGCTGGTTTTTGCCTTTTTATTTTTTTGCATTCCTAGCCCTCAGCCTAGTTACTGGAACCTAGTAGGAAAGAAACCAGAGAAATGTGTACAGTGAAGCTCTGTGGCTCCCTCCAAAAGCAACCATCATGGAGCACATTCAGGCTTCTCGCTTGCTGAGAGTGGAGGGAGTTAGAGATGCCAGCAGAGAAGAGAAGAGGAGGAAGAAGTGTATAGAGAGCTGCTATTTGCAGAGGGAAGAAACTAGAAGCATAAAGTTGCCTGTTATGAGGCTCTCAAATGAGAGGAAAAGAGAGGGATATGCTCTACTGTGGCCAATTATATTGCAAGCAGAAAGAAAGGCATGGCTTGTAAGAACCTGAGCAGACAGATATCTATCCCTCTAGTGGAGAGAGAAGTGGAATTGGATTCAGAGGATCTGGATTCAAATCCTGCTTCTGATGCTTTCGTGCTGTATGACCTTGGGCAAGTCACAACTGTTTGGGGTCTTGTGTTCCTCATCAGTAAAATGAAATTGGACTAGATAGCATCTTCAAACTCTAAATCCTTGATCCTATGATTCAGCGATGTACATGGGTGAAAGGACTTCCCATGGAGGAACTTGAAAATAGGTCAAGATATTGACTAAAGTTATCCTGTTCACTTTATGAAGGACCACAATCGTTTATCAAGTGCTTACTGTATGCAAGGCACCGTGCTAAACATCATTACCTTTTTAGTGATGAGTGAATAGCTCAACATGATTTTGCCATGAAATCTGAAAATAAAGAATGAAAAGAAAAAGAAATCAAAGAGATAGAAATTATTACTTTTATCATCTTTGCAGAAAACATTCCCCTATTAGGTTACCAACACAACTTCTATTTGCAACTAGACATTCTCTGAAAGCTGATCCCTCCTGAACTTGGATAAACCATATTGACTTTGGCAATGAAATGGGGACCACAGTGAAAGGTGTTACTGCTGTTAACAAGGGCAAATGCACATTAGTCTTGGGAAAAGAAGTACAGAGAACCCTTAGTTCATCAGAAGGAATCCACATCATACTATAAAAATGCAGTAGCATATTTTTTCCTACTAGTACTGCTTTCTCAGAGACAGAGGGAAGAAAAAAAAAACAAGCTCCACCCCATCCATGCAAGATTGCTGGAATGGAGCAGGCAAATGTGGGAAGGCCAGGGTGTTCCCATCAAACAGCAGTATCTCTCTGAGCTGGAGAAGAGCACCCTGCACGTGGGAAATTCCAAAGGAGAATTACTGGGAGCAAGGGTCAGATTCTGGGATTAGAGCCACTGAGCCAAGCTTTGTCTTGTATTCTCTTCCTCAGCTAATGCAAATTACATTTTCTTAAGCCTTTTTGGCAGGCATGTGTGCTTGCAAAGTCAAGGAGAGAACTGAAGCAATCACCCATTTAATCTAACCAGAAAATACCCCAAACCTAATTGTTACAGTTATCTGGTTATTTATTCAGATTAATTACCTTCCCCCCCCCACCCCATTTCCCTAAGTGTAAGGATTGCTTCTAATTTAGCATTTCTTTTTAAGTGGTGTCTTAGCTTTGAGGTCTATTTCCAAGGCCATGAAAGGGACCATTAGTGTCTACATCATTAAAAATAACATAAAATAAAACACAAAAGAGGGGAGATCCTCTGTAGGTAAAATCCCATCACAATTGGTACCTTGCAAAGAGGCTATTTTGTGGTCCAGCAGATGGTTCATAGGATCAGGACTTTGTTGATCTGATTACAGCAGATTGTTTATATCAAAACAAGTGCTTTTTTCTGGTCTCTGTCAATTTAATCTCACATTTCTATAATGAAAGCACTTTGTATGATAGGCAAAGAGAAGAGAAAATTGAGTTAGTTTATACATTACTAAGTTCCAGTCCTGAGGCAGATACTTAGGAATTTCGGTTAAAGGAAAGATATGTGACCTCTTAAGAGTTTTATTACCTACCTTGTTGTTGTTGTTGTTCAGTCTTTTTACTTGTGTTCTACTCTCTGTGACCCCATTTGGAGTTTTCTTGGCAAAGATACTGGAGTGGTTTGCCATTTCCTCCTCCAACTTGTTTTATAGATAGGGAACCTGAGGCAAACAGGTGCAGTGACTTACTCAGGGTCGCACAGATAGTAAGTATCTGAGTCCAGATTTCAACTCAGGAAGATAAGTCTTCCTGTCTCCAGGCCCAGCACTCTATCCACTGAACCATATAGCTGCCTGACCTACCTCATGTGAGTTATTATTAACACTTCTTTTGATTATAGATTTAGAGCTGGAAATACATCAGAAGCCAGCAAGTCTACCTCTCTCCTTTTACAAATAAGGAAACGAAGGCCTAGGCAGATTAAGGTATTTCTCGAGGAGGTCACAGAACTAGTAAGGATCTGAGGTGGTATTTGAAGCCAGATTGTTTTGACTCCAAATACATTGTTCTATCCACTACACTTCCCTACCTCTCAAGATGCTACCTTTCTTTCTCATTCACTTCTTCCTTCAGACATCTCAAACACCAACATAAATCTCTCAAATGATCCATTCACAACCATCAATCACACAAAAGGATGCTAGAGATCAGAAAAGGAAAGAGGGTAGTTCATACATCTCTAGTCCTTCTCTTAGTAGGTACCATCACTTTTCACTAGTCTAAGTCAGTGTAGAGAAGCAAGACTGGAATTCAGTTTTATTTCCAGGTCCTGTAGATTGGAAATATGATTTTTAGCATGCTGGTATGGATTAGTCAAGTGCCACCAGAGCTCATAGGGGGATTTTATCCACTTGTCATAGCAATTATAAAACCATCCAAAGCATATTCATAGTCAAAATAGAAATGTTGACTTGGATGGAAGGGCCCTAGAAAGAAGGACTGATTGAAAGGCCCTGAGAACTGTCTTCCAAGCAATTTTATTAATGATTTCCTTAGGGCATTTTAGAAAATGCAATAAACTTCCACTTCCCTCCTCATCTGTGTATTCTGGGAGAGAAGCCTTGCTCATTCAGGGTTTTTAATTTGGTCTGAAGGACAAGCTATACTACAGGTACACGCCTTCTTAATCCTGATGGTTTTATTCTTTTATCTTTGGAATATTTGTACTTTTCATTCTGAGACAGGACAGGGGAATGAAAATAACTTTTTTTTTCTTTAGAGACAGCCCTGCAATTAAAAGAAACATGTTAAAAATCTAGAGAGTGACTCTTAAGAGTTAGCCTCTCCATAGAAACATCTAGAAAGAAAATCCCAAATTGCTAAAAAGCCAATTTTATGACTGACAAGCAATGCAGACACATTGAACTGAAAGTACAAACTGAAGTTTTGTGGGGGTTTTGTTATTTAAACCAGCTTTCTCATTGATGTGCACTTTCAAGTAAGGTTTTTGAGAAGCACTTTCGTAATGATGATCTTTAATTTTTCTAAATAAAAATTTCTAGTTGGTAAGAATACAAAAACTAGTCATCTTTCAGTTATTTATTACTAGAGTAGCAGTATGGAGGAAACAAACTGTACAAAATGTACAGTTCTTCCTGGTGATCCCAGCCAGCAATAAGAAAAGTATTTTTCAAACTTTCAGGGATTAAAAGGAAAGGACAATTTTGTTTATACTGAGAGCATGACATTTGTACTACTTACAAATAGAGAAACATCTGGACCAGAGCATGTAACCACAGAACTCTGTGAAGAGCTATAAAACTAGGCTATTGTTTTGGTTTTTTCTTTACTCAAGGGCAAATAAGCAGTTACATACATGCATGCATGCATACATACATGTCTATATAGAGACATAGTCATACATAGATACGCATATATACATCAATGACAGTATCAGTATTGTTATTTATATGTGTGTGGGTGGGTGTACATATACACCCACCCACACACACACACACACACACACACATATATGTAGCACCCACTAATACAAAATATGGTAGCTAGGTGATGCTGTCGTGGATAGAATGCCAGGCATGGAGTGAGGAAGACTCATCTTCCTGAGTTCAAATCTGGCTTCAGTCACTAACTAGCTAGGTGACCCTGGGAAAGTCACTTAACCCTGTTTGCCTCAGTTTCCTCATCTGTAAAATGAGCTAGAGAAGGAAATGATAAACCACTCCAGTATCTTTGCCAGGAAAACCCCACAAAGCATCATGAAAAGTTGGACATGACTGAAAAAAAAAAACAACAACATACAGCATACACATTTCTTATTGGGCATCCATTTTGCTCTGTACTATACTGTACTAGGCATCATGGGAAGTTGTTCTGTGCTCTTGGAGCTTAAACTCAATCCATTTGGAAGAAACAGGAGAGGAAGAACTAAGAGAAAGAGATCACAAGATCATAGATTTAGAGGTAGAAGAAATTCCAGAGGCCATTTAGTTCAGCCCTCCAAATTTATAGATGAGGAAATGAGGTCCGGAGAGTTGAAGTACCATGGTTACATAGGTAGTAAGTAGAATAATCAGGATCTGAAACTACTTCCTCTGACTCCAAATCCTTTCCAATGTACCAGGCATTCCAATCCTTAAAGAATAGGAACAATAGAGCAACAGAAATTTATGCAGAGCATTCGACCATATATATAACTGGTGTGACTTGTCACAAATTCTGTGGGGGGTTGTTGGAATGCTGAGAGTAACTGAAGCCAAGTAATGATGTGAAAGCTTCACAGAGGAATGACTCTTGGGGGGTGTTTTTGAAGAGAGAGGGGTGTGTGTTTTAATGAAGAGGAAGCAGAGGGGGTGTTCCAGGTTTGGGAAAAATGGAATGAGCGTATACTCAGTGGCACGACCAGATGAGTCATGTATGAGGACAATAAGTTGGCTTCCTTAGCTCACTTTACTAGCTGGAGCATAGCAAGAAAATGGCATTTAAGTTATGGGGGGAGGGGAGGAGGAAAGGAGGAGGACAGAAACAAAAGGAAGAATGTTTCAGGAGAGATGAGAGAGTGAAACAGTCACTAGATTGGGAAACATAAGACTTTCGTTGAAGCCCAGGCTCTGCCTACCAATTCAGTCATTGGCCAGACTAATCTTTTTCTCCTCTCTTGACTTAAATTTCCTCATCTCAGTGAGGTGGGGTGAATAAAAGACCAACTGTGGAGTCAGAAAGACCTAAGTTCAAGTCTTGCCTCTGACACATATTAGCTGTATGGCCATGGGCAAATCATTTAACCTTTCAGTGTTTCAGGTATTTCTTTAAGACTAAATTAAAGAAATAGAAATATGTTCAGCATGGTTTTACATATATAAACATGGTGGCCATGGTGGGGGGGAGGCAGGGAGAAAAAAGGAATAAAAGAAAGTTACGTGATAACTTCAATATATATTTGAGAGAATAGCAAGTTGTACACAATAGATTTGCAGTTTCATGTACAATGATCTTTTGTTTCTATTCTACTCTTATGGAAATGCTTGTTTTATTTCTTAAGTTCTGAATAAAATAAATAATATTTTAAAGACTAAATTGTATATTTAGTGAAATCACCTATGTGTGTGAAAAAGAGGACTTAGTATAGGACGCAGGTTATTCATTATTCATTTATTTATTTTTACAGTGTCATTGATGTTTTTGGCAGTCTGATAAAACTTACGGACCCCTTTTTAGAATAATGTTGTTAAATGCATTAAATAAAATGCATAAAAGTACAAAGAAAACCACATATTAAAGCCATATATTAAAATATGGTTATAAAAATGTATTTTTTAAAATTCATGGACCCCAGGTTAAGAATCTATTATAGTAGAGGGCAGCAAAGTGGCACAGTGGATAGAGTACAGGACCTGGAACGAGAAGATTCAGTGTGGCCTTAGACACTTACTAGCTGTGTGACCCTGGGCAAGTCACTTACCCCTGTTTGCCTCAGTTTTCTCATCTCTAAAATGAGCTAGAGAAGGAAATGGCAAACCATTCTAGTATCTTTGCTAAGAAAATCCCAAATGAAGTCATGAAGAGTTGGACACAACTGAAATGACTAATCGACGTTACAGCAGAAAGAAGAGTAGAGTAGGATTCAGAGGATCTGGCTTTGAATCTAGTAATCCAGCATTTGCAAAGTACTTTAAAGTTTGCAAAATATTTGACTTTGATCCTTACAACAACCCTGTGAAGTAGATGCCTCTTTACAGATGAGGCAACTGAAGCTAAGATAGTTTAAACAACTTGCCCAGAGTCATGGAGCTAGTAAGTATCTGAGATAAGATTTGATTTCAGGTCTTTCTAATTCCTGAGGCAGCCAGGTGGCACAGTGGCCTGGAGTCAAGAAGACTCATTTTTCTAAATTCAAATCTGGCCTCAGACACTTATTAGCTGTGTGGCCCTGGGCAAGTCACTTAATCCTGTTTGCCTTAGTTTCCTCATCTGTAAAATGAGCTGGAGAAGGAAAGGGCAAACCACTGCAATATCCCTGCCAAGAAAACCCCAAGAGAGGGTCACTAAGAGTTGGACATGACCTACAAACAACTCAGCAACAACAGCTTTCCATTTCCAAGTACAGCACTGAATCCATTGCAGCACTCCCCTGCCTCTACATTTATAGATGCCTCTACATTTTGTTCATGAGAAAAATGAAGATTCAGAGAATTTAATTTGGCCAAGGATACTTAGCTTCTAAGCAGCAGACTTTGAATCTGAGTCTGGTGTATACCATGATGCCTAACGACTAAGCTTCCATCACCGTGTGGTATATTAAGAGCTCTCTTTTGGTTCACTCCTTTTTTTTGGATTCTTGACTGTTTTGCCCTGTGAGACCCAACCCTGGGTAACTCTAAGTTTGCGTTTTCTCCATTTCTACTTCTGAGAAGCCCAGAGTTTCTAGAGTAAATCATAAAAGATTTATAACTAGGTTTGTGACTAAATTATGCTGTCTAACCTCATCTGGACCTCACAACATTTTAAATTCTTATCTGATTGTTTCTCTATCATATTATTTACAGCCATCACACTTTCACCTCAAGACCCCGTTCTTCTCCCCATACCCCATCTCTTGCTCTGACCTTGCAACTTTACTGAAAACGTAGAAGCTCTCAATGAATTTCCTCATCTTCTTTCTTTTGTATCTCAAAATCTTTCTATGTCTTCACCAATCCACTTCTCCACTTTGGCCTAAGAGGATGGGGTATTCCCCTTACAGAAAGGTAGCTCTTCAGCCTATTCCTTTGTTCACCATAATGGTGCTAGACTTAGTGTGGACATCAAATGGGATTAGCACACTGCAGCTCAGAACCCCAGAGTTCAATTGATCACAATCTTCATCCTTCTCAGAAGCAAGGATTATAGACATGTGCCACCACACTCAAGTAGGCCTTCTATATAAGGTCATTAACTATTCAAAGGCTTTTGAACTAAATGTTCCTTTAGGAAAAACAAGTGGAAGATGAGTACTTATTATCTATAGACTAATGGTGTCAAACTCAAATAGAAATAGGGGCCATCAAATCACATATAAGGATCCTTGTAGGCCTTATATTGGCTTAGAAAACCACATATTAACATCATTAATGTCCTATTGCATTTCTATTTATTTTGTTAAATATTTTCCAGATACAATTTAATCTGGTTCAGGTTGCATTCTGGAGTGTTGTAAGCTGCACTCCATGAGCAGGTATGTTTGACATCTCTGCTCCCAGATTGTGAAATGCCCTTGAATACACAACCAATCAAACTGTACATACATTCTGGGCAGACACTATAGATGAACAGTCCAATAGCATGAATATAGGCTGGATTGTGTTTGGGAAATAAGGTAACATTTTCAGTGACCTCACAATGCTCCATGAAACAAAATTATTTTTCACATGTACGTTCTTCTGGTGATGCTCTATGGCTATGCATAATGGACCACAATCTTCAAAGAATGAAAATTGTCACTGATTCAAAGAGCATTGGGGAAAACCGGGATGGGTGTAAGCAGGCTTCAGTATATTACCAGTAATCACATGTATAGAAGTAGTATAAAAGATGTCATCTATGATTAGAAAAGGACATGGGCCACTTATGGACAAAGGCAAGGAATAACGGATTTTCTAAGTGATAGCCTTAAAGGTTAAAAGATATAGAGGAAAGCCCCCCAGCATGTTATGCAGACATTCTAAGGAGAATTTGTGGCAAAATGTGAATAAGAAGAATCACACAAGATCATTGGAATCTGCATGATTGGAGGAAGTACTCACTTTGATAAGATTATAGATCCAGTGAAGAATGGAAATAGAATCATTCTTAGATCCTAGTGTTCTGAACACACAGTAAGCACTTAATGAATTACCTTTTTTATTGCTTTCAATTTCACTCTTTCTCCCCCCAGGGATTACTTAAAATTGTATAGATAGTTTATTTTCACTGACGCATTTCACTGACGCAGTATCATCTCAGCAACATAAATTCTGTTTGGAAATTACTCTTCCTTTTTTGTTGTTGTTTATGATACTTACTCTGTTAAAAAAAATGAAAGAAAAATCAATAGCCATTTCTTGAAAATTGCTTCCCATTAAGAAGTACAGAATCTTAACTCTTCCTCACTCCTGAAAGATGTCTCAATACCATTACTCATACCTCTGCCAGTACTCTTGTGAAGTCCCACAATATAATAAGGTCACAGCTACTTTAAACTCGGGGCAGAAAAAGTTTTCAGGCCCAAAGATCATTCTTTGACCTTCTGTCTAAACAAGAGGAAGATTACATTGCTTTTGTTAATGATAAGTTTTGGTTGATTAAGTCTTGATGCTCATTAAACCAATTACACTGAAAGAGAGTGACTTTGATTAAAAGCAGGCATAGTGAAAACAAACTAAGAAAAAAACTCTTCTAAGAAAAGGATTCTTGGGTCACTCCAGAAAAAGTACAATTTTGTATATGACCAATTTAGATTTACATCCATGCCTCTGAAGAGGAAAATAGTGCGTGAAAGTATGTAATAGCAAAAAAATGTGATTGTGTATGTGGTGCCATAAAAAAAATGTAAAGCAGTTTTTTCTCTTCCACACTATTGCAAATTTTCCCGGGAAAAGAAGTTCCCTTCTTTCTACAAACCATACTTTTCAGTTTCATGTCTTATCTCTCTGTTTATTAACAGAAGTGGCATGACTCTCCTTTTCCAGGTCCTCACAACTCAGCAATACAAACTCTGGGGCCACCAATGAGATAAAATCCCTTGACATCCAATCTGGAAGGGGGGCAAGATGAATAAGTTTTGTTCACTAAAGGTCCTTAGACAACTTCCCTCCAGAAACTTACAACAGTTTTATCTCTGCTGGAATAATATTTTGTCCTTAAATAGCTTCATTTTTATTTTATTTAGTTATTTGCATCTAAACATTAGAAATCTGTAAAAGTCATGTTCAACTTTTTCCCTGGAACTATTCCTTTTAGAGTTATTCTGACTTAGTGACCTCCATCTCCTGCCAATAAACTCTGGATTTGGTACTGAAGAAAATAAGCAATTGATCTGGGTTAGGAGACAACAAATTTAGGGTGTAGAAGAGGGTATTTGAGAGAGCCAGACATGAAGTCACCTGCCGAATGACTCAAGGTAACAGTTCAAGGAGAATGGAAAAAATTTAAACAGACAAGAATGGGGAAAAAAAAATTTAAATAGATACTGTGAAATAAGGGAATCAACACAGAAGAATTTAAAATTTCTGAGCATCATTGAAAGTCCAACAAAAATTAGATAACATTCAATCAATACAATTCTGTAAGTTTCCTCCAGAAAAGTTACAGTCGTTCATTTTACAGATGAGAAATATGAGGTGTTCAGGCAGTCCACAGCTGGCTGACTTGATCAGTATCTCTGACACCCTATACATTTTCTTTAAAGTAAAAAAGTCATATCAATATGTCTATCATTGAAATATGATAACTGTCTTAGAGGCCTTGAAACCATCCTCTCTACATACCATCGTATCTGTTACTGTAGGAAAGTAACTTTAAGATTACATAGCCACTCAGCTCTTTTTGTGGTGGCAAAGAATTAGAAATTGAAGGGATGTCCATCAGTTGAAGAATGGCTGAACAAGTTCTAGTATATGATGGTGATGGAGTATTATTGTGCTATAAGAAATGATGAGCAAGATAGTTTCAGAAAAATCTAGGTAGACTTATACAAAGTGATGCAAAGTGAAGTGAGTAGAACCAGGAGAACACTGTACATATTAAGAGCAATATTGTACCATGATCAACTGTGAATGACTCAGCTCTTCTCAGCAATACATTGATAGAAGATAATTCTGAAAGAGTTAGGATGAGAAAATGCCATCTACCTCCAGAGAAAGAACTGATGCAGTCTGAATACAGATGGAAACATAGTTATTTTTTAACTTTATTTTTCTGTTTTTGTTGTTATTATGTGTTTCTTTTGCAACATGGCTAATATGGAAATGTTTTGCATAACTGCACATGTATAATCTATGTTAACATGCTTGCCTTCTCAAGGAAGAGGAAGGGATGGAAGAGAAGGAGGTAATTTAGAACTCAAAAATTATAAAAAAGAAATATTTAAAATATGTTTTTACATCTAGCTGAGTAAAAAATAAACTGAGGTCCTCTGACCCCAAGTCTAACAGTCTTTCCAAAATATCATGTCATTTAACTGGATGACAATGTCTATGGGTAGTCATGTTTCTGGATGGCTGATGTAGGGTGAAAGTTTTACTCCAAAGAGATCAAAGAAAGAAGAAAAGGACTTATACCTACAACAATATTTATAACAACTTCCTTTGTGGCAGGAAAGAATTGGAAACTAAGGGAAATTGGGGGAATGGCTGAAGAAATGATGGTATGGGTATGTGATAAAATTCTATTGTACCATAAGAAATGAGGGAAAGAATGGTTTCAGAGAAACTTGGAAAGACTTGTATGAACTGATACAAAGTGAAGTGGGCAGAATCAAGAGAACAATTTATACAGTGCCAACAACATTGTAAAGAGAAAGAACTTTGAATGACTTAAGAACTCTGATCCATGCAATTACCAACCACTATTCCAGAGGACTCATGATGAAACATGCTACCCATCTCCTGGCAGAGGTGAACTTAGGGTGCAGAATGAAACTTATATTTTGACATGGCCAATGTGGGGATTTATTTTGCTTGACTATGCACATTTGTTACAAGAGGTGTTTTTTTTCCTTTTCTTTTTCCTCAGTGGCATGATTGGGTAAGGGAAGAGGGTGGGAGAGAAAATGTTTTAAGTGAAAAAATATAATTTTAAATTTAAAAAAAGATAGTAATGGTTAACATTGGCAATATGAAGGTCAAAGGACACCAAAGCCAAGGTACTGCCTTTTCACAAAGCCTCAGATTATGATTGTAGTTAACAAAGCAATAATCTTCTTCTATGATACTTAAAACTGCCTTTTATTTCTGTAGTCTCTCAAAAAAAAACATGCCATAATTCCATACTCTTCTAAGCTATTTCTCCCTAATGTTCTTTTCTACTTGTTTTTATTCCTTCAGGTCCCTCCAGATCTCCAGAATGAAGTTTTGATCAGCCTATTAGAGACTGACCCTGATGTTGTGGACTATTTACTCAGAAGAAAAGCTTCCCAATCATCGTGAGTACTCTTGTTTTTTATCCTCTAACTTTGTGTTGGGAATTTCCATTTCTTTTGGGAAGAATTAGAAAGGTTGCCAGTTTCCACGGCATTTTGTGCTCTCTTTCTAAACATAGGCTGTTCCCACACAGGATAAAGTTTAGTGGAGACTTGGCAAGTGTTTGGCTGACTTGACTGATGCAAACACCCAGACCAGATAATTTAGATAAAAAATTCCACTTTAGCAGTTTACCTTGATCATAGGACCCTATTGCTGGCCAGATCTCCACTTCATGAGTAGATACAGCATTCGAACATTTCTCTTTTTAATTACATTGACTTTGCTAAGGAAATTAACCATTTTCTGGGTTGTTTAAGTTCTTTTGAACATATTTCTTGGATGGGGGGAGGTAAGAACCAAGTGTTAGTAGAAGCTCCAAGGCACAGTGATATGTCTGCCACTAAAATAATGGGGTAGCTCTTTCTTGGAGGCCTTTAAAGCATACCTTCCTTATGATACCATTTTACCTTTTACTGTAGAGCTTACATACTGCCAAAAAACTTAAGGATATGCTAAAGATATGCTTTAACAGAACCCCACTTATTTGAGTATGTGTACACTCTAGTCAATCTGTTACCTGTTAATGCTCTCATGCATTTTAAAATTTATTGTTTCTATTTATAAAAATGTGTTCTGGGTCACTGAATGCACACACTAAACACTATGCACTTGGTTTTAATAAATGAAATTAAATCCATGCAAAATTCCATGCCCTGTATACTTGGACTTTGTATTACACAAAATAGTATGGTTATTAAGTACTCATTTGATTGATTTAATCAAGGTCAGCAGTCAAATCAGATAATTCATACACAAGTAACTTTAGAATTTTCACATCTATTTAGGTACCTTGGGGAATATATAAAATATAAAAAAGACCAAAGTGCTAGCAAATAGTGCAAAGGGCTCTGGACTACATTCAACATGTCTATAATTGAAATAGGATAGTTGTATCTTTGAGGCCTGTAAAACATACCTTACATGTACTATTGTACTTTTTACTATAGAGCATATACATTGCTGAACTATTAAACATAGCCCAAAGGGTTAAAGAAAGGTCAATTATTGGTATCGATTATCTGTGCTGGTCAAATTAATGAATAAATGACAAATTTTAAATATACATACATATACATGTATATGTTTGTATAGAGAGAGAGCTTAAGAATAATAATAAATATTCAAGATAAAATTCACCTCTAGTCATGAGGAATGTCAGTAACAAGGAAAAAAAGGCTTTAATGTGTAGTATCCCAAAAATGTTCTGATCTTTATATGACTATATAATTTTCATTATTACTTAAAGTACGTAATAGACAGAGAGTAGGGTCTGTTCAAGTATCTCCTCCCCTTCCTCTTTTTCTAAAAAACCAAAGTCTAATACAGAAAACTGTTTTACTAGAGTATTTTAAGGAATTTATAGAAAAGCAAGGATACCATACCATAGGTCTCCCTCCTCCTTCTTTCAGCTGCCTTTAGGGCTCCCTAACTATCAATAACACTTTTATTCCCTTTTAGCACCACTAAATTAAGGTTTGTTATTCAGAAAGGAAGAATTTTTCAATGGCTCATTCTTTCTTTTAACCAGTACTCATTCATACCCACTGTGTGATGAGCATCCTGCCCTATCAACACTCATCAGTAAGATATCCTGTTTTGATTTAGTCTATTGTGATAGGAATAAACTCTCTTTCTGTCTCTCTCTCTGTCTCTCTCTCTCTCTCCCTCCATTCATACATACATACATATATGTATATAAACACATATATACATGTCTGTATGTCATGGATAAAGGCAACACTGAACATAGTATATGGTGGGAAACAATAAGGAAATGGGACTGATTAGAAAGAATTCATGTCGGGCTGGTTGGAGGTAGAATTAGTAGGAACTAAAGTTGAATGGGTCAAGTGGAATCAGATTATGGAGAGCTTTGGGTGCCAGAATGAGGAGTTTTTGCTCTTAATGAGATCTTAATGTTCTTTGTTAAGAACAATTTTAGATTTTGATCCACTACGGCTGTTAAGAGATACATTTAAAAGAATCAAGTCGAATTGGCCGCTTTGGAATATATAAGAGTACAAACTGTCCCCATTTTTTACTACCTAGAATTTAGCTACCTTATTCATTGCCTAATAAAAAACTTCTAGTTGTCTGTTCCTATTCAACTATTTCCACTGCTGTTCAATTAGATGAAGGGAAGAGAATGCAAAAACAGGATACACAGCACCTGAACAGTCAGGGTTTTGATGATCTCCAAGCAGGCATTGAATCTCAAAGCATGGACCACCTATATTTGATCTGATAAGCCATGGAGGAATATGGTAGCTAATGAAATAATGAAAAGAGAATTCTAAGATAGCTGTTGTTCTTCAGTTGTATACAACAATTTGTTACTTCGTGGACCATAGAATGCCAATACCATTCATGGAGTTCTCTTGGCAAAGAGCGGTTTGCCATTTCCTTCTCCATCAGATTAAGGCAATCAGAGGTTAAGTGACTTGCCCAGGGTCACACAACTAGTAAGTGTCTGAGGCCAGATTTGAACTCAGGTCTTCCTGATTCCTGGCTCTGATCTCTACTCATGGAGCCATCTAACTGCTTCAAATAACTGATAGAAATGTGCAAAATGAATTGGGAGGCCAAACTTGGAGACTGGAGGCAGAAGAGAACAGGCTAACAATCTGGGTACTGGGACATGAGGTCTTAGTCCAAGGTAGTGGCAGTGGAATAGAATGAGTGAACCCAAGAAGTATTAGGAGAGGAAAAATCTGTTTGAAAATGAGTAATAATTGATTGGAGTAAAGAAAAAGGAGAGTTGATGCCAGCATGATGGCCATGACTCACAAATGGCCATTTTGAATCCATTCATTTTGTATACATTTAAAAACCATATCATTGGTATGCCCTTTAGCTTTTCCCCTCTGAAACCAGCACAAATAACATGTATAGTAAAGCTTTGGACTGTTTCTTGGGATCCCAGAGGGAAACAGCAAAAGATTTTATTCAGATGGGGGAAAAAATTTCCAAGACTGTGTAAAACTCAAGATATATTAATTCTAATTTATGTTATGAAAGATGAAAAACTTTCATAATGATTTAAGAACTCAGTGTTTGGGGGTTTCTCTTTTATACACATCAGGGTTTGAAAAGATCAGAGAATTTACTCTTCTGTGTTCTGATTGGATCTTTATATTTTTTGGCTCCAACTAAAAATCTTGAGTAAGAATGTCACAGAGAGATTAGAAGAGATTTGTTCCATTTTCTTGCTAAAGATCCAAGACTTTCAGTTAAGCTTCTTTTTGAGATGCTTATTTTGTTTGAAAGATTTATAGGTTGCGTATTCTCCAAACTTAGTTGAATAATTTTCTACTTTTACATAGGGACACAGGGGAGAAAGGCACAGAGGGGAGTTAGTAAGGGCAATACAGGGAAACCAGGAATATTGACAGTGTAGATCAGTTATTTGAAAGAAAACAGCCCAGAGACTGAAACAGAAAGACATTGCTAACAATGATTTACATGTGTAATTCAAATGTAGAATAAATTGTATAAAGAGACTTAGTGCTTATTTTGTCTAATGATGTGATTTTAAGCATAATCTTAATTAAAGAGACCTAATTCTAGTTTCTAATATATAGTGTAATCTGGAAGTTCAAAATATAGCTGATTCAAATCCAACAGAGGACAAGAATAATGTGAATAATGTAAATCCACAGACAATGTTTAGGATTCATTTTAGCTAAATTTGCTAGTTATCCTCCTTTCCCATCAAACCTCTTTCCGGAAATACTAATAAATAGCAAAATCAGTGGCCCAACTAGTTGAAAGTATAAATTTAAATATAAATATGTGAAATGTTTTCCTTTAAAATAACAAATTATCTGCTCTTTATCATATATGTGTGTGTGTATATGTATGTATGTATGTATGTATGTATATAACCTCATACTAACAATGTTTGAAAGGTCATGTAGAATACTTACCATATTACCGTACTTACCAGCAGTTCATCTGATACTCTGATTCTCAAACTTCATTTCTCAAATGTGGCACTTTCTTAAAATCAAATCAAGTTTGATTTTTTTTTAAAAGGACTTAGAGGAAAACAAAAGAACTTAAATATTTGGATGCAGCTAACTATGGCTATTGCCAATTAGTTGCACAGAGAGAGAGAGAGAGAGAGAGAGAGAGAGAGAGAGAGAGTTTCATAAGATAAGTTTCTGAAAGTGTTACAATGTTGACCAGAACTTATCTTCTCTCATTGCTAAGTAAGGTTACATTACAAAGATGATAGGAAGATTTGAAAGACAACAGTATCCTTTTGCCATCTTATACTGTGTATACACTAAATTTCTACTCTAATGCCTTATTATAGCATAGGGGCGACTCTGAATTTCCATGCTTGAAAAGCACAAACTCTAGTGGGAGCCACTGAGTTGGAAAGGCTTCAGATATGGTCCTGGGGACATTCTATATAATGTCCAAAAAGAAGTTTATCTAAATTTCAAGAGGTACAGGACCAGAGAGTTGGCTACCAGATGATGGGTTGTTTGTTTTGGTTTGGGTTGGGTTTTGGTCACAGCAGCTTATGAAGACCATTCCCAAAGGTGTAAAGGGATTGTTATTTACGTCAGTAGAGGGAAGAAAGTACCTATGGTGATGAAATCACCAAGTCTTTGAAATATTGCGGGACACTGCAGTGAGTCTCATTGACTTCAACAGTTGTTGCATTTTACTAGCACATCCCTTCTAGATTTTCACAGAGTAAAGACTCCCTTTGATGGTTCTGTGATTTCAGCACTATGGGCACTACCTCTCTCAGTTTTTGCAATTCATCTATCTGAGTTTCATCTTCTGTGATTCTTGGCCTTGTGCTTCTATAGATCCAAGTACTGAAGGCTTTCCTTTGAGTATTTTTAGATGTCATGAACACCAAAGCAGCACTTGAGCTGTTAATTTATCATTCCACACTCTCAATATATGACTGGCACATTTACTTTTCTTTTCTTTTTTTCTTTTTTTGCCTTTTTCTGGTGAGGCAATTGGTGTTAAGTGACTTATCCAGGGTCACACAGCTAGTAAGTGTCAACTGTGTTAGGCAGAATTTGAACTCAGGTCCTCCTGACTCCAAGGCTGGAGCTCTACTATGTTCAAGGCACATTTGATAGGCCACTTATAGCTACTATGTGTAAAAAGCCATCAACTTCACAAAAATGTAATGTTGAATTAAAAAAGCCTTTCTCTGAGAAAGTTTTAGTGTAATATTTGCTTAAAAAATAAGACAAAAACAGTTGTGGGAGTAACATGGAACAGGAAAGTCTATACTGACTGGTTTCATAGGGTATGAATGTCCATTCTGTCAGTGAAAAGCATAGGAAAAAAGAGAAAAATATATGAAAGGTAAGTTCAAAATGTGAAAGAGAATCTCCTAAGAGTGATTTGGAGCATTCTTTAAAAGAAATCTGAAAATTTTTAAAATTTTAATTAAGTATCCTATAAAAAAATTAAATTAAAAAAAGAAAAGAAAAACTTTCTAGCTGTGTGACCCTAGGCAAGTCACTAAACCCCAGTTGCCTTAAAAAAAAAATTTAAATCAATAGCATTTTCTACTCACCGGACATAATTCCAATGATTTGTGATTACCAATCAGTCAGGGATGTGACTAGATTAAAAACTTTGACCAACTAAGCTGCCAGGCCTGTCTCTATTGCCAATTAGTACAGGAAGGTTCATTGTTTGTGAACTTGAGTCATCATCCAGAGGCTTGTAGGAAAGTTAAAGATGTTTCACTCTTCTTTGGGGACGTTCCCTGGGGACATTGCACAAAGGGATGTTTATACAGAATTGTATAATAATTAACTTGAAATTGACTTGAAATCCTCAATAAGCTCAAAGCTGCTGTGGTGGGCGTTGCATTCTTTCCACAGTACAATTAAGAGTTTCAGAGACATGGTTATGTCCATTTAGGTTCCAAGAGAGTGAGGTTTATCAGTTGAATTATTAAGTTACAGTATAAGCCAGCACATTTTTTAATACTCTCTGGGTATTTCTTTTCGGGGAAGGTCGGCATGGTGCTATATTGACAGCCCACAGGGAATTGAACGGAGGTTTTCCATTTATTCACAGAACAAGTACTGTACTCCCCGCTGCAGTGCAAGCTTGCCCACAGTATTCAGCCAGTGTGCTTACACCCTGACCTGGAGGGACCACGCTAAGGGTGAGCGTGCTATTTGGTCTCCATGCTCATTCAATCTCGATTCAGTTAGCTGAGACTGCAAATGGTGATGCCATAGTGGTCTTGGTTCTAATGTGTTTGGCAGCCTATCTTCCTTCTGTGGTAGCAAACAAAAAAATCCAAGGGCAGCTCATCCCACCAAAGAACTGTTTAGTCTGAACATATAGGAATCTGTCCCAGATAAAGCCAAATTAAAGAAAGGATTAGGCTCCCACACCCTCCAGCAATAACCCTGCTAACTAAAAATGTTTCCTCTTTAAAAAAGAAAAAAAAAGTATAGGGACTATGACAGTGGTATTCCTTGTCCTCCTAGACTACAACTTGGAAGTCATTTCCTGTTGCTCCCTGAGACTGAAGTCAAGTTGGACTTCTCAGGGATAGTTTTGATTCTGAAGAGAGAAGCCAGGCTGTCATGTTAATTTGATCTTCCAGCCATCTCCAAAAGGAGATTTTCCCATTTTCTCACACCCTCTAGGTTTCCTAATTTGGGCACTGGATGACCATTGGGATATTATGAATCACCTTTCTCTAGATGGATTCATCAACACTCTATGATTAGAGCGCACTGCTTGGATTTGGTTTGGGAGCCGGCATGGAAGTGGTGTTGTGGCTGCTGTTAAGTTATTTCAGTCATTTCCCTTTGTGACCCCATTTGGGGTTTTTTGGCAGAGGTGCTGGAGTGCTTTGCCATTTCCTTCTCTCGCTCATTTTACAGATGAGGAAACTGAGGCGAACAGTGTTAAGTGACTTTTTCAAGGTCACACAGTTAGTAAGTGTCTGAGGTTGGATTTGAACTCAGGTTTTCCTGACTCCAGGCCTGGTGCTCTATCCATTGTACCACCTACCTGCCTCCTGCATGGAGATAATGAGGACTTATTCAGGAATACTTCTGAACTGACTCTCAATGTTAAATTGTCCTGGCTGCTGATGTTCCTTTGCTTTGGGTCAGCCAGTTCCTCTGTGTTTTTAATCAGCTTCTTAGCTTGTTTATTTTTGTTGTTGTTCCTTGGGCTTCTAGATTCAAGGATTTCCCCCCCATATCTTCTTATTACCTTCCATATTTTAACTATACAAGATTTGTGTTCCTTCTTGCCCTGCCCTTTCATCCAAGTTGTATAACTAACTTTTTGTTTTAATTCTGACTTTTTTTCAGGCAGTTAAAAAAGTAAAGAGCTACTCTACATTTTCACTGCTAGTCTGTTTCACAGAATCATATTTTAGAAGGAGGACAGACCATAGAAATCATCATGTTCAAAATCCTAGTTTTACAAATGAAGAAACTGAGGCCCCCCCCAAAATGACATTAGGGTCCCACAGTAAGAGGTAGAACTGGGATTAGTAGATCTCCTGACTTCCAGTTCATGCTCTTTTTTTCTTTCTCTCTTTCTTTTTTTTAAAGGCAATTGGGGTTAAGTGACTTGCCCAGGGTCACACAGCTAGTAAGTCTCAAGTGTTTGGTCTGAGGCCGGATGTGAACTCAGGTCCTCCTGACTTCAGGGCCGGTGCTCTAACCACTGTGCCACTTCGCTGCCCCCCTTTCTTTAAAGTATTTTGTCAGTCCCTTTTTATATAGAATCCCTGAGGGTTGCTGAAATTCTCTTTCTTGAATCAATGAAAGTCAGTAGAACAGACACTTATATTGTATGCCACCTCAGGCAAGTTACTATCACCATTTCTATGCCTTGTTTTTCTCATCTGCCAAAGTGCTAGCATTATTAATAAAATTAATAATTATGCAGAAACTCTTAAATTTTTCAATCGTCGCAGGAATAATAATGCTTACCATATTTATCTCACAATAGGTAGCTGAGAGGAGAAGTAAGATCACAAATATGAAAGCATTTTTCAAATTTTATATAAGTTCTTAACTTCTAGAAAAATTATCCCGTGTGAAGAAGTTTCAAAATTGAAGCCAATCTAGTTAAATACCTACTATGTGCAGAGCCCTGTGCCAGATGCTGGGGATATAGGGAGTAACCAAAAAAAGTGCCTGTCCTCAAGGAGACTCCATTCTTCTGAGAGGCAATACAATACATTGCAGGGCATGATGATGGCCAAAGTAATAGCAGCCAGATGTCACAGTGGATAGAGTGGCCCAGAGTCAGGAAGACCTGAGGTGATACAATAGATAGAATGCCAAGCCTGGAGTCAGGAGTCCAAATCTGGACTCAGACACTTATTAGTTGGTGACCCTGGGCAAGTCGCTTAACCCTGTTTACCTCAGTTTCCTTAGCTGTAAAAGGAGCTAGAGAAGGAAAATGGCAAACCACTGCAATACCTTCGCCAAGAAAACCCTAAATGGGTTCACAAAGAGTCAGGAGAGACTGAACAACACTTTGGGCAGCTAGGTGGAACAGTGGATCGAGAACTGGGCCTGTAGTCAGGAAGATCTGGTCTCAGACACTTATTAGTTGTGTGACCCTGGGCAAGTCGCTTAGCTCTGTTTGCCTCAGTTTTCTCATCTGTAAAATGAGCTGGAGAAGGAAATGGCAAACCACCCCAGTATCTTTGACAAAAACAAAACAAAACAAAATGGAGTCAAACCTAACTGAAACAATTCAACAACAGTATCATCGTTATTATCTAGACTCATCGTAATTCATTGAAGCCTCAAGCAAAGCTCTAATAAAGGCTAACCTTTAGCAAACATAACGTTGGTTATTTCTACTGGTAAGCTGCATTTGACTATGATAAGCCACATAGGTGCATTTTCAGTCAGTTGTGCTGGGAAGTCCATCCCTCAGCTAACCAAAAAGGCCAGGAACAGGAGGACAAAAATAGCGGAAGAGCTGCAAAGGCAATTCACATAAACTGATTTCACAAAACTGATTTTACCATGAGAACCCATATTGCTTCCATCTCCACAGCTGCCAATAGACAAGACATACCTGATAATTTGCCCTAGTTTTTTAGGCTATGGAAGTATTGTCAGCAACTCTATGCATTTCTTTTTATATTATTATCTATTGCAGCCAGGTCCCAATTTGTGAAAATAAATGAATCCCCTAAAGTGGCTGCATGTATTAAAATTTCTCCTAACTGAAGTCATAATTATAGAAAACATGGCAATTGGTTGCAGTCCAGTGGAAATATGGTATGAATTTGAATAATGTGACCAATTCAGAAGCTTCCTTATTTGTGCCAATGTGGAGCTAGTCACATATCCAAATGGGGCTACCACCATCCCTCAGTGTCAGCCCCACTGTCCATGCTAACACTTTAGTCATGATTACCATCATCCTGTTCCTGTATGAGTGGTCTGAATATGGCCACCACCCTTTGCCTAGAGTATTGGAGTCCCAAAATCACTCACTCATAACTTTCTCAGTGAGAACAAGAGAATCAACAGCAACAGATAGCAGATATGCTTAAAGGGAAGGAGGTAGTACTCATGAGCCTAGAGTTCTTGGTGCTTTATCCATGGCCTCAAAGCCAGGTTTTAGTAACTCAGTTCAAATTTGGGTAATGACTCTTAAAGTGCTTGAGTAGGGAGGGGTGAAAGCTCTACTGATGCCCGTGCTTAGAACATGACATTGAGGTTAAGAAGGTCTTTTCCAACTTAACTCCTCTTTCCTTCCAACTGTAAGGATAACAGCAAAGAATTAGCATAAGTTAATGGAATAGCTAGGAGAGATGGGCCAGATTATAATCTAGTGAAGGAGTTCTTAACTATTTTTACATCATTGACCCCATTGGCAATGTGATGAAGCCTAAAGACCCCACCTCAGAATAATTCTTAAATGCATAAAATACAATACATAGGATAATAAGGGAATCAGATTATATTGAAATATAGCTATCAAAATATCGGGGGGAATAACAAATTCATGAACCCTAAACTCATATTACAGATAAGGAGACTAAGGCCAAAAGAGGGTGAGTGACTTACCCAAGGTCTATAGATAGTAAGCATCAGAGGCAGGATTTGAACCCAGATCCTCCAGGGCCAGTACTCTTTTCATTGTACTACCCTACCTCCTTAAGCACTTGAAGTCCATGTTTTGGGATATATGCAATGCATGACTGAATCTGTGTGTCTTAGAGAACTTAAGGGTTGTCGTGCTTCTTCTAGGTAAGATGTTAAGGAAGATGGACTGAAGCAATAACACACTGTTAAGCAGGAATGTCCATTGGACAAAACATCTCAAGAAGTATACATAAAACATTATGAAGGTGTAAAAAAACCCTTTACATTTATTGTTACATTATATTTCACAAAACAATTTGGGATTGCTGGTGTCATTCAGTCAGTTCAGACTCTCATGACTCCGTGTGGGGCCTGGCAAAGGTACTAGAATGGTTTGCCACATCCTACTTCAGTTCATTTTACAGAAGGCAGGCAGGTTAAGTGATTTGCCTGGGGCACACAGCTAGTTAATGTCTAAGGCTGGATTTGAACTCAGGTCTTCTTGACTCCAGGCCTGGTACTTTATCCACTGCACCACCTAGCTGCCTTTTTCTTTGGGATACATGATTTCATTTGGTCCTCACCATAACCAAGTGAGAAGCTATATTACTACCAAGTCATACATCATAACTTGAATCCAGGCTTTCAGATTTCAAGTCTAGTGCTCTTTCTAGCAATATTTTACATTTCTTACTTGCTTCTCAGTTATAACTGGGTAGGCGTTGGACTTTCTCTTCAGTAACTAGAAGCATTCCTCTCAATGCTCCCTTAGATTGAGCTATAGTACTTGATAATGAATTGTGCAAATGAAAGCAACAGAGTTTTTTGCTGTTAATTAAATGAAACTCTTGGGTTTGTTTTTGTTTGTTTTTCCATTTTCAGGAAAGAATCTTAAGTTTCTTTCTTTTCTCAGACTCTTCCAAGATCTGGGAAATAACTTAGAATTTTCCTGTGGTTTTTTGCTACACAGATCATCTGACATCAGTTATCAAAGATGGGGTGGGAGGGATTTATGATTCCTGGGTGGGCAGTAAATGCCCTCTTCATAGAGCATTTTTGAGTCCCTCAAAATTTCAGGGATAGATGCAGTATCTTAAAAAGTACTTAGGCTAGAGAATAAAAAAAGCAACCCAAATGTTTTTGTTATGGCTGATAAGAACTACTGGCAAGTTAGCACTGAAAGGGTCTTCTTGCCAGGGCTGTTTTCTTCCATGGTTCAGTATTTCGAGAACATGCTGACTTGCAAGTATTTACCTTTCCTTTTTCATAATAAAAAAAAATGTGTTTTGAAAATCAGACAAAAAAAATTCAAAGAATGACCAAAGGAAATTGGAGAACGGGGAGAAACAGAGTCATTTTTGTGCTTCTTTATCAACCTGTGATAATTTCCCTTTAAGATGTTATCAGGGACACTGTATTGAGGAGGGTAGAAACTAACAGATTGTTCAAGGTAAGACCTCCTTTGATATTCTGGAAGTTCTTGTGTTTTGTGTTTTTTGGGGGGTTTTTTTTGTCCTGCTTACATTTTCTCAGTGTTGTGTGTGCCACATTTCCATAATAGATACATGTACATATATTTCAGGCACGTGCTAATATATATTACACAGCTTGTGAAAAGCATTCATCTCAAGAAACATGTTTTAGATAAATTTACAAAATGGAATGGCTGGTCACATGATGGTGACCTATTATTACTGTCAAATATGAAAGAAAAGCAATACACATACACTACATATTTTTACCATACAAAGCTTAGGACAAAACAATGTGATTTTATTAAATTTCAAGTAGCATTTGATGCATATGCATTCTTCTTTCTGAATGGCATTTAACTTGGATTTAAAAACCATTATTTGTGGTGGGAAAGCTAAAAATTAGTAATTTTCCAGGGATATAGTGTTAATTTCCATGGGAACTATACTCAAGGCTTTGCTTTAGAAATGGAAAAAAAGAATGTCTTTATCAGTGCTTATGCAGAACAAAGTGGTCAAGATAATATAGGAATCCATTTACTGTTCTCTCTCTTTCCTCTCATCCCCTCCTTGGTTGGTATTTTATTGAAACATCTGTTGAGTTGTACTGACCTCTTCGGATCATTACATGAAACAACTTCATTTCCTTCATCAAAAAGTGTTGACATCATTCAAAAGGTCTTTTTGTTTCAGCACCCGTGTTCATGCGTTAGCTTCCTATTGGTGGCATAGCTTTTGTACTGAGAATGATTGCAGTTATCGTTAACGCTATATGTAATCATCTTGTCCTGGCAGAAGCCCCCACCTGCTGAGATCAGAGGGTTCCTTTTCCACGGAAGGGAGACATTCATCTACTGACTCCAACAAAGCCTCAAGCGGAGACGTCTCCCCTTACGATAATAACTCCCCAGTGCTGTCTGAACGCTCATTGCTGGCTATGCAAGAAGACATTGTCCTGGGGTCAGAGAAGCTTTACAAGGTGCCTGAACAATATATGTTGGTTGGCCACTTGCAGTCTAAATCAAGGGAAAGTTCTCCTGGACCATGGGCTGGAAAAGGTATGGTTTGATTGTCAAAAATGCAACCCTTATCCTATCAAATCAGTCCCTTAACTCATGACAGAGGCGGTCCTTTTCTTATGTACGTTTTGTTGATTTGACCTACTCAGAGTCCACCTATCCTGCACTCAGACTTCTGTAGTCTCATGGAAAGCCTACTAACATAGTCATAAATTTCATTCTGTTTAAAGACATGTTATGGTTTACTCTCTTCTCACCTCACAGTGAACTTACAAATCTAAATTATTGGGTTTGTCAACAGAATTTTGAATGTGGTCCAGACTGGACTGGTCTCTAACCTGGGCATAGCTTGAGCTGAAACAGAGCAAACCAGAGACAGGTGTGTCAGGAATCAAGTAACAATTTAATTAGTTTCAGAGTGAGGAAAACATTTGCAAGTGGAAGTCCTCCTGAGTAGGAGGGCTTAACATATTGGAGTACAGGCAGTACTTATATGTGTGTGTGTATGTGTGTATATGTACATGTATATATACATATACATACATATATATTACACACATATATATACATATACATATACATACATATATATTACACACACACACACACACATATATATATATATATGCTGGAATATGGCATAATCATTGTTAGGTCTTGAATTACTGTTACCACGGGTTCTGTGAGAACAGTACTGTCCGAAGTCTTGGGGTCATGATGACTCTGTGGGGTACAGAACCAGAGTTCTGTGATGGCAACAGGAGTACAGCACAAGGAACAGGAATTGTGAGCATGTCAGAAATGTGATGGATGTTGACTCTCAGGTCCCTGGGAAATGGGGGGATTGAACACCTGGTCCAATACACTTTGCCATAGGGTGAGATCATCCAGAGTGCAGAGGATTATTGTTATGCCAAACTCAGGGCACAGCCTGCTTGCTGGATCTTAGCTCTAGGAAACAGAGTATCCCCAAAATATTTTGACAGCTTTAAATGGCCCAATTTCTGCTATATCAGATTGTGTAGGTATCCTTTAATTTCTCATAGTATTCTCTACCTTCTTCTGTTCTCATCATAGTCTTTCCTTCACTGAGTCACTGTTTGCTTACTCTAAAGGATTACATCTTAGATATATATGTCCTAAGCTCGTTGAATAAATAGACACATTGAGTTTCAGATGCCTATAGGACATCTATGGAGACAACTAGGTAGCACAGTGAATAAAGTATCAGATCTAGAGTCAGGGTAATCCATCTTCTTGAGTTCAAATGTGACTTCAGACACTTAATTCACTGTGTGACCCTGAACAAGTTGATTAACCTTGTTTGCCTCAGTTTCCTTATCTGTAAAATGAGAAGGAAATAACAAACTACTCCAGCATCTTTGCAAGGAAAACCCCAAATGGGGTCATAGAGACTTGGACATGACTTAAAACAACTGAACAACAACAACAAATAGGACATCCAGGGAGACATGACCAACAGGTAGCTAGAGATGCAAAACTGGAGCTCAAGAGAGGGACTAGAACTGGATATGTAAGTTTGGGAGTCATCCATATAGAGGTTATAGTTTGGATCTGTGGAAAGTAAATCACCCAGCACACTGGAAGCCTTTTTGGATTCCAGAACAGCATTGGAGCATCCTTTACAGAAACCCTCCAGGAGAAAATCTAGGGACTAAAGAGGAGAGAGCCTAGGACAGTCATAGGATATACACATGTATGGGTGTGTGACATGGATGATGACCTGGTAGAGGAGACTGATAAGATCAGTTAGATTAGGGAGAAAGAGCACCACAGTGACAAAGCAGTGTCACAAAAATCCATGGAGGAGAAAAAATAAAGAAGGAACTTCCACACAGAGGCATCCAGTGCTGAGTGGGTAGTGAAAGTGTCTAAATAGGCTGGAAGGCATCTGGTTCTGGTAGCAAGGGACAAGTGGCAGCAGACGAGATGGCAAGATATAGTCATATAGCTGATAAGATATCGGAGGCAGAATTCAAACTCAGGTCAACCTGATTCCAAGTTTAATATTCTCTTCACTGTGCCACCTGGCTACCTAATGAAGTTGTATGTAGTAGGGTTAAGAATTATTCTCTGAGATCTTCACAGTTGGTATATAAATGTTTCGGGGTTTGAGAAGATTTTTTTTTGGTCATAAAAGCCATTTTATCAGAAAGTGGGACGTGGCCATCTGTGGATTCCTTGAAAATTAGCAAATTCTCAAGTGTTTGGAGTTCTTCTGACGGTTGTAAGAAAAAAGAAGACAAAACACTACCAGCTGTCACTTTGTTTTTTTTTTTATAAACTGATCTCATAGCACTTATGTTTGTACTACTCTTGTGGCACTTGATGGGTTTTTTTTCCCCTGATGAAATCACAGGCACCTTGCATATACTGACATAAATACAGAAATCACACTAGTTACCTGCACATATGAAGGTGTTTTGTTTCCTCAATTCTGTCAACTTCATGAAGGCAACAGCCATGTCTTAAAGTTGTTTGTATCTTCTGTGGTACTTGGTGCTTTGTCTAATGTAGGTTCTTTATAAATAGTTCCTGACTAATTGACTGTATCACTTCATATTATAACATTTTATTAACCCTTCTTTAGATGTCTCAGAGGAGCCCTTCAATATTTGGGGAACCTGGCATTCAACATTAAAAAGTGGATCCAAAAGCCCAGGAATGACAGGTATAGTGCTATTTTAAAAATACTATTTTGACAAATCTTATAGGATGTACCGATTGCCTTAGCGGTGGGGGGATGGGAGGAGGGAAGGGTTGTTGATTTGCCTCCAGTCTAGCTGAATTCGGTAGTTATTTAGTTGTTTCCTGAGACACACAGTGCAGGACTTCTCTACTTCAGTGGCTCTGTGAGCATAACCATAAAGATTCTCCCTCTAGTGGTGGAAATAGCCCATCCTCATAACTGCACTTCACACACATCCGACAAAGATTGACCCAGCACACTGCAAGCCTTTATCCACTGGAAGCCTTTTTGGATTCCAGAGTAGCACTGGAGGTAGTCTATCTGTTTCAGATACCCACCAGACACGCCACTTTTTATTCAAAGAAGGTTGGGGTTTTTATAGGGTTTTTTTGGTTTTAAGTCAACAAGCATTTTTTTCTTAAAAGCACCTACTACATGCCAGGCATTTTTCTAAGTGCTGAAAGTCACAGTCATGTCTGAATATAATGCTCCCTCCCTCACTACACCCCTGACATTGAACCCTCCACTGGGACAAAGAAAAACCATTAAGTCAAACCAACTGGGAGTTAACACATCTGGTGGTGTACTCTGGCACTTAAGTCACATACTGGTAACGTGCTACTTCTATCCACCAAGTATCTCTCTGTCCATGGAGAAGATGCTTCATCTGGCTGGTACGGAATGGTTCTAGAACTTTGGTCCTTCTCTCACTTCATCTTTCAGTTGTTATCAGGCTCTGAAAATGCTGGTTTCTAAAAATGTCCTTGTGCTTTTTGCCTACAAGTTACTTTGAGAGGAAAAGTCTCCCCTCTCCCAAGAAAAACAGGGGCACAGAGATGTTAGGTCACTTCCAAAATCATTATGCACAGACCCAGTTGTCTTGATAAATGTATTCACCCTCAGTTTCAGGAAGAAAGCACGGTAGGAAGATAAACACTGCTGCTGCTATATTAACTATCTGAGAGTGAATAGTTTTAGCTTCTGGCCCCCTTCTAACAGGTTTCATTGATAATAGTGTCTCTCCCCTAGATTGTACGCTCCTTTAAATAAGAGGGACATATTCTCTTCCTAGTAGCACTATGTAATATGTACAGTGTGGACATTCAGAAAGATAAACTGGCAGGAACGATTATTAATGACCAACAATAATAAATATTTATATATTGTTTTAAGATTGCTAAAGCACTTGACACATTTATAGTATCACAAACCTGTGGTGGGTGCTAGTATTTTTCCTATTTCACAGATGAAGAAGAAGCCTGAGAGAGGGTAAGTGACTTTCCAGTTGTCACACAGCTATTAATTGTCTGAGGCAGTTTTTGACCCCAGGTCTTTTTTACTACAAACCCAGAATTGTATGTGTTACACCATCTTCCTGCCTAAAATAACAATCAGCAAATGTGAATGTTATTCTTTGGTTTGGGGCTGTGTGACTCTGGACAAGTCACTTAGCCCCATTTGCCTCAGTTTTCTCATTTATAAAATGAGCTGGAGAAGGAAATGGCAAAACACTCCATTATCTTTGCCAAGAAAACCCCTAAATGGGGTCATGAAGAGTAGGATATTACTGAACAACAATAAAATCTTTCGCTGGGTAACAGCAATCTAAATGCATTCTTGTTTAAAGGAGTTGAGAGTTGGTAGGAAAAAAGGGCAGATGAAGCATAGCACTGTTCCAGTGACCGTATTTCCATATTCTCCTTCTTCCTATTCTATCTTCCAGGCTCCTATGGAGACATTTATGAAAGCAGCTTCCTTCGTCCCGGGCGGTGCTCCCTTTCCCAGGGGAACCTCTCCCTGAACTGCCCACGCTGGCAGGGTAGTTCCGCAGAACTGGACAGTGGGAAGCAGATCATCCAAAGGACTCAGACCACGGCCACCATCCCAGAGTATAAGCCCCATGTTCCAGTATCTCGAGTTTGCAGTACACCCCAGATACAGGAAAGCAGGAAAAGCTCAGAACAATCTCATTCGAGATCTGAGCAGTACTTGACTTTGAGTAGTGCAGAAGATCTCAGTGAGAGTGACTTGGATGTGACTTGGCTGCAAAACAGGGCCAAGTCTCTGTATCTGAGAGTAGCAGAGAGTGGCAGAAATGAACAGAGGCCTCCGCCTCCCTACCCAGGCCTAAGGAAGCAAGCTTCAGCACCATCTCAGCAGCCCACCGAGAAACCACTGTGGAGACTTCAGAGGCCAGAGGAAAGTTCAGAGACTGCTGCAAAGGAGGAAGGACAAATGACTGTCTCCACTGACAATTCAGATCTTGGTCAGGAGAATCAGGACACAGTGAAAAAACTGGGCAATGCTTATTCCATCGAAGCCAGTGATCAGAACAGTAAAAACTTGGCAAATCCAGACTGGCATGATTGGCAGAGGGAGCGATGGCAAATTTGGGAGCTCTTATCCGCTGATAATCCAGATGCCCTCCCTGAAACTCTAGTATGACCACTCCCCACACCCATGTCCTCCCTTCCTCCCCCCCAAAAATACACACACGCATACACACAAACTGCCATGAATGTCCGTTCTTCCCTCCAGCAGGAAAAAAGAAAGAAAAATGATGCTGTTGGACAATCAGGTGAATTCTTATTCTTCTTGTTTTACACCAATTAAAGTTCATGTAAATGTTTTTTTAAAGTCAACACTATTTTCACTTTAAGATTTTAATAGCACTGTCAAATGTCCATTTACAAATAAATTTCTGTTGCATAGCCAGCATTTAAGGAAGAAAAAATGGAATGAAACTATCTATTTTAACAATTGTGCCCACATTTGCTGTGTGTAAGATAAAAATCTATTGCTTTGGTATAGCTGAATGTATTTATATGTCTGCAGTTTTGATGATTGTATATTCTGTAATGGGTTGTGTATGATGATCATATATGATATGTTCACAAACTGAAAACAAAAGGAACAATTTTAACTGGTTTTTGTTTGTTTTTTAATCACTGCACTTATAAGCATTGAAATTCTATAGAGTGTGCACAAGCAGGTTTCTGTGCTTTTTAAATATACATTTGTAAATGGAAGAAAACCCTTTTGTCACTGCCTGAGAAAAACATTAAACTTAGACAGGAAAAGCCATATTTTTTATAATAGTAGTAGTGTGATAGGGGGAAAAACATAGTCACCACATACTTTTTTTTCATATAAAAATGCTTGTGAGCAAAATTTTAAAATTGATACATTATAAAAATATTTTTTAAGATTGCATTAGAAGCTGTTCAGCTAATCAGTCAGGAGTCAGGCCGTGCCTAACAGATGGAAGAATAATTCAAAAGCCCTTCTCCCCAATCTATGCTCAGTACATTTTATATAAACCATATATATATAATATATTATATATTTATAATGTATGATTTTTATATATTTTTCAAAACAACAAACTGGAATCCAACTCTGAAAATTTTAAAGCCTAAATTAAGGTATGCAAATTACAATTGAATGTGGCTTTTCCTTTTACCCCACATGCATTCAGTATTAAAAATAAATAAATAAATAAATGCATAGATAAATGCAGTGCTTAGGGTATTAACACTATGTTTGGAAAGATATGCAACTTTGCATATACATGATACCAAAGGCCGAGGAAACATTTTCTTCGATGATTTTAGGCTGCTTTGTGAACTATGGTAATACTACATAGTGTTACAGTATACGTTTGGGTGTTTTTCAAGTAACTGCAAAATCATTTCATGGCCAGCAGATGGCAATTTACTTCAATGTTTTAAGAAACTTTTCACTTGATAAGGGAAAATGTACTATATATAAAAAAATTTTTCTAAACCATGCTAGTCTTAATTTTAATGAAGATGATGACTTTTTTCAGTGATGCTGTCTTTAAGTTCTATGTGCCATATTTGAATAAAGAGCTAAGCAAACTATATATTCTCTGGCATCAGATATGATTGAAAATTCATAAAAGAAGTTGGAAATATTATGCCTGGAAAATTGCTAATGCAAATCCAACACCGTGCATATATGTGAGGTTATTGGGAAATAGCTAAAAAGAAAAAAAATTTAGATTATTTAAGGACACAAAGCAGGGAAACAAACTTCTTTCCACTCAAGAATTTTTCCCATGCTTCCTTGGAAGGGGAAGATAATAGCAATAAAAGTATTGCCAAGGGAAAATCATGCTTTGGTCACCTACTAACCTAGAAAGACTTCCTATATAGGCTAAAGACAGATAGACTGTGGGGCTTTCATCCAAGTACTAGCCTAATTAAATTAAAATAGGGTTATCAACAGGTTAGTCCCTAGGGGAGGAATTTGGGGGGCTATAACAAACTCAGAGAGACCATGGAAAGAAAAGGTAAAGCTTACTGGGCCTTTCATTCCCCTGGAGGACTCCCCTCATAGGTAATCTGTACACACACACCATTGTTTCTCAGGACTTTATTTATACAATGGGATCATAGATCTGGTAGAAAAGACACAATATGAAGATGTGTATGTAATACACACATGTGTATATATTAGACAAAATACATACCTGTAAATATGTAATATACATGTATATATTACACATCATATACATATATATATACATATATATGTGTGTGTATATATATATATATATATATATATATATATATATAGTATTTTTACATATGTATTATATGCATGTGTGTATATACAGAGTTCTGGATCACTACATGGTTCTTAGAAATCACATTTATCAATTCTATGAGTAGTCAAGGATATGATTTGGCCCCATTGATTTAGAATCATTGAGGATAGCAAGATGCTTCCTATCTCAGGTTTCTCTTATGTTCAATCCTTCCCAGGGGAAAAATTTCTCATTATTTTCTCAATTACTTGAGACTGTTATTGAATTCCCTTTTAACCATTTCCCCCATCCTTTCTAGTCTGAGGATCATTCTCCTTTGTAGAGAAAAGAGAAGCAAAAAAAGATATGGGAAGCTTGTTCTCCTGACTCCTGATCCAGCGCTCTTTTCTCGATATCGCTATATCTCAATATCTCTATATTTTCTCTATCTCCATATATCAAATGATGGTATCGGTCTAAGTACTTAATGTTCAGGAAGGAAGAAGAAGTTACAGTGCAAGAAACTGGGAGCAGGCAGAGACATAGAAGGGAAACCAGTGGAATATGGTGCCATAAAGCCTAGAGTAGTCAATGGGGTCATTTGGAGTAAGAAAATAAAATTTACAAACAAACAAATAAATGTATATATGAATAAAAAGAACGAGAAAGAGGAAAGGGATATTGACTTTGATGATTAGAGAGACATTGGTGACCTTTCAAAAGTTACTTGAAGCAGATGCTGGGGATGTAACCAGACTTGAGTTTATGCCTATCAACACTGACTAAACTAATTGGCTAATTGTACATAATCGCCTTCATTTCTTGCTGCTTATATCTACACTCCATAGCCTCTTTTCTTTCATTTAATTTTTTTTCTTTTTTTCTTTTGGTATTTTTTAAGGCAATTGGGGTTAAGTGACTTGCCCAGGGTCACACAGCTAGTAAGTCATTTAATTTTTTTAATTATCATTTAATTTTTAATTCATATATTTTGTTTTTATCTTATATCATCTTGATTTCCAAATATATCCCTCCTCCCAGAAAGCCAGAAGTAACCTCTTTTTATAACAACAGTAGCTGATGCTTGCAAAGCATTTCAAAATACGTTATTTTATTTGGTCCTTGCAATGACCTTGTGAGGGGGTGCTACAGTTAGTTTTATCCCCGTTTGATAAATAAGGAAATTGAGACTCAGAAAAATTAAGTGACTTGCCTACAGTCATGCAGATGGTGTCAGAAGTAGAAATCAAACCCATGTTTTTCTGACTTTGAATCCATCATACTATCCACTAGGCAGGAGCAGTAGATAAAATGCTGGGCCTGGGGTCAGCAAAAGTTCACTTCCAATTCCAAGTGCTTGCTAGGTGTTTGACATTTAATCTGTCTGCTTCCGTATCCTCATCTATACAGTAAGGATAATAATAGCACCTTACCTCCTAGGGCTGTTATGAGGATAAAATAACATATTTGTATATTTGTAAGTGCTATGCAAATCTTAAAGTACTATATGAATGCTAGTTATTATTACCTTTTTTTCCTATATATTCCTAGACTTTAAAGGTTGTTTTGCGTGCCCTCACATTCCCAAGGAACACATGCTCAGCATTTCTGAAATACTTTAGAAAGCTCACAAATGACAAGAAAAAAAGAAAACTTAAAAAGACTGTAATAGATGGATCTGTGATTTCAGCATTATAGGTATTTTTTCCATGGGTGAAGATTGTAACCCCATACATGCCCTCTTACCCTGTAAAATATTTATTCATGCTCCTCTGTTGGTCCTCCACAAAGGACTGTCATGATGTACTAGAAATCTTCCTTTAGATCTTATTGCACCTTGTGGGTACTACGTCCTTTGGCCAGCCATCTCACATTATAACCATATGACAGCCCATTTCCTTGATAATCAATATCCTTCAGCTAATTCTTGCACATAGACAATCACTGAAAGGATGCTCACAGATACTTGTACCTACCATGTGTCTCACTTTTGCCTTTTTGAATTAGCTAGAATTTTGATTCCTCAAAGATTTCGATGTTTCAAGACTTGTAGGCCTAGCATCACTAAGAGAACATTATATTAAAAATAATAATAGTAATAAAAATAATAATGGGCCCTTGCTATGGGGAGCAGCTGGGATCATTAAAAGCACTGTATAGTTTTCTCAAATGTAATCAACCCATTCTTCTGCTATTTCTGTCTACCAATGTTTTTCCAGGTATTTGTCCTGATAGATTAACTGAATGGATTGATCATCTAATTTTAACTCGGAAGTATTGACCCTCTGAGTTGTCAGGGCTCTCTCTACCACCCCATTGATTAAAATTACTTTGTACCTGCATGTGTATATGTTGCTCAATGCTCACTCCCAAAGTGTAAACTCTTGAAAGTAGAAACTTTCACTTTTCTCTTTGTATCTCTAGCAAGTAGCACATTGCCTAGCACAGCGCAGGTGCTTAATAAATGCTTCCTGAATTCACTTGAAATAGACAAAGAGACACTTTTCATCCATTTAGCTTTTTTAGTATGGATTGTTAGGTCACTGTCTTCTGAATAATTATGGATCTCAAGAGGAGACCTTGTAATAGTCTAGGATTTGATACAATCACAATAAAAGTGTTTGCCAATAAGAGTATCTAAAGGACTTCACCATCTATAACAAGGGTTCTTAACCTGAGGCAAATGGACCACCAAGGTGTCAGTGGGTAAATTTCAGGGGGGGTCTGTGAATTTGGATGGAAAAAAAGATATTTATTTGCACTAACCTCTAATTGAAATTTAGCATATCATTTAAGTATATTTAAAAAAAATATTCTGAGAAGGTCCATAGATTTTACCTAACTGACAAAGGAGTCCCATACAAAGAAAGTTTTGAGAACCCCTGACATATATGGAATCCTTCTTCCATTTAAGTTGAATGTAGAATGTCCTTCATAACAGTGGTGAGCACTCTTTGGAAGCATGGATTTTCTTCTTTAATGTCATGCTTGATATTAAAAAAAAAATCAAAGGGTCGTTGAACTCTGTTGCATTTAATAAAGAGGCTTTGTGAACTTAACACATGGAGGAGACTCCTTAACAAAGGAAAGCCCTTAGGGTATTTTGTTCTTCCGAGTCAAATGCTTTTTTGAGGGATGGGAGGGCCATCTTGGATACTCTAGATCAGTAACTTAGTTATGTGACTATAACAATGTAATCTATCATAATCTATCATAAAGAGACATTTGTTAAATCCTTTTTCTAGCCAATATCTTCATCAAAGATACCGTTGACATGTATGCAAATCATTCTTATAGATTTTTAAATGATGAGAAATTTAGCATTCAGATTTGTAGTTTTTGAGGTTCTGATTGTGTATTCAGCATTTTAATATCATTTAGGATTTCTGTTACAAATTATGCCAAAAATCATTTGTTCTTTGATTTGTTCTTTTGAATTTGGAACGGGGGTGGAGTTACCTAGGTGTCAGAGTGAATAGAGTGCTGGGCATGGAATCAGGAAAACTCATCTTCACTGGTTCAAATCTGGCCTTAGATGCTTACTGTGTGACTCTGGGCAAGTCATTTAACCCTGTTTGCCTCACTTTCCTCATCTGTAGAAGTGAGCTGGAGAAGGAAATGGCAAACCACTGCAATATCTTTGCCAAGAAAATCCCAAATGGGGACAGGAAGAGTTGGACATGACTAAACAACAACAACGGCATAACAACATCTTTAATTTTTATGGTATCCATTCATTCCAGCTCTCACCAGTGTTGGCCCATGGACAAAGAGCCAGATATGCAGCAGTGATGTCAGGTATAATTAAATATTTAGCCATAAATATTATTTACATAGAAATAGATTGGAGTAGTTAGGAAAGGTCCAGGTCTTAATATCTCCTAAAAGTCAACCTGGAAGCTGTTAACATAGCCTTTTTAGCACTTTTATACCAGTTGAAGAAAATAAATTCATATTTTAAAATTGTTTTATATGTGAAATGTGCTCAAACTAAGGAAACTACTAAACAAACTTAGTTGGTCACTTATGTTGAGTCAAAAGGAGAAATTTTAATAAAAGTCAGAATCTTTAAAGTAAGATTGAATACTCTTCAAGAAGGGGAAAACATTATCAAAATCCATGAAAGATTGAGTCTACAGGTGGCCTCTAAGTCCTTGAGACCAGGAACTGCTCTGTTTTTGTCTTTGTATCACCAGAGGGCAGGGCAGTGCCTTGCACATAATAGGGCCTTGAAAATGCATAATTTATTTAATTTAATTGATAAAATAATCACAGTTTGGATTTTTATCATGTTTTAATGTTTAGAAAAAGTTTTGCTCACAACCCTAGCCACCATATTTCACTGCATAATTATCACCGCCACATAATTGTCACACCCTATTTTTTCAGTCCAAAAATTGGTTTATAACCTTTTGTTGCATAATTGTCTCATAGTATAATTCTGTCCATCATGCCACTTAAAAGGTACCCAGAGCAGCAATGTATTCACTAGTGACATGTAGATAGGCGTTTATTTCTTGTGTGTCCCTAGAATTCTCAGAGCACTGGCATTGTCAGTATGTTTCCAAAAGCTCATTTGCATGGTTTGTTTACAGCACCGCGGCATTGTCACTTAACCCAATGAAAAACTGTAGGCACAAGGGGAGTGGGTGGGCAGGCAAAGCTGCTGTGATGTGGTATGACTTGCATCTTTCCAAGCTATCTAAACTGCCCAATTAGTCTGCCAATAACACATTAAGGTGGGAAGCGTTTCTTTCTGATTATGGGCAAATATAAAAACTATTCTGCAGGCTGCACCCTGAAAGTGATTGTGTTTGCTGAACAACATGGAAACAGAGCTATGGAAAGACAGTTTTGGCGAGTGAAAACTTGGTGTGAGACTGGCAGAAACTAAAAGACAAGCAATACAAGTAATAATTTTTAAAGTTTCACATAATGGTTGCACCCCACTTTCTTACAAAAAAAAATCTGTCATAAAATGTGCAATCACTATGTGGTGAAATATAGTAGGTTGTTAAGTATGAGTGTCTCCATTTTTCAGATAAGGACACTGAGGTTGTCACTAGCCCAAGCCAGGATTCAAGCCCAGGTTTCCTAATTCCCAAGTTCAGTGATCTTTTCACTGGATACCACAATCAACAAAATAATGTTTGAACACAAGATTATCTGAAGGACTTCATCATCTATAATAAGAATTCTTAATTTGGTATGCATGAAACCTCAAGGTTTGAGTGAATAAATTTCAGGAAGGGGCAGTCTGTGATCTTGGATGGAAAACATTAACTTCTCGTTGAAATCTTAGCATATCATTTAATTATAAATGTAAAAAAATTGTTCTGTATCCCAGAATAGATGGGATATCACAAACATCTCTTTAAGATAGATTACATTGTTACAGATACAAAGTAAATGAAAGAGCTAGAGTATCCAAGTTCACCATACCCCTACCCCCCAAAGCATCCCAGATATGTGGTGCAATCAGATTTTAAAAACTCTCTTTCCTATTGGCCTAATATTGAATAAAATATGATGAAATTCCACAGAGGCTTGTTCTTAGGTGGTACTTGTCTTAGGTGGTACTAATGGTCCATGGAGGGGAAAATGCTCAGGAAAAGGCACGTTTTCCAAGAGCCAAGTTATACATGGAATGGGGCAATGGAGAAGACAAAGCCATGAGGAGGAGAGAACAATTCCAGGATGAAACTTTTCCTACCCCACAGCAACCACAAAGAGGACAGCAGCAATCTAACCTCCTATCGTGTCCATGACTAAAGCAAACCATCACCTCCACAGTTGCAACTCCATTCATTTCCTGCCTAGTCTCGTGGAATGTGTGGACAGTGGCCCAGTAGTCTAATAGATCGCATTTGAAATAGACCAGGTGGTTCATTGGTGTGTGTCCAGGGACCAGTTATGTATTCTGGACAGAAATGAGAATAATTCCATTGTGAGGGAAAGTGGTGGCACAGTTGGCAATATCACCAACATAGTTAGAACCAGTTCAGGAAAAGTAGATTGGGAATGGAATGGTTGTGACTACCCTGATGTAATAAGACCAATATCTTTCTACCAGCTCCTCCATTTTACCCTCCACACATACACTTTTGGGATTTTTATTGGCCCAGGGTGGAGGGTAGAGGAGAAGGCTCAAGTTATGCCTACTTTGACGTAGCTTTCTGGTAGCTTCTAACTGATGTGACTTCTTAGTCACCTAGAGGCATAAAAGGTGACCCCCCTCCTTCCTACAGAGTTGGTGTCCTTCCAATTTGGTGGTTGCCTGAATCAGCATACCCTGCCCTACTAAACAGACACATGGAGATGTGGTGGGTTGCATTTACTGAAATTAAGTGCCGCTGTGTCCTTGTTGCACATCCTTACTGTGTTAGGCCTAAGTAAATCTTCTGTTAATTATTCAGTGACCTACAAGGGCCACATTCAATCCTAACATCAAATCTCAAGGTCCTAGCAAGAGGCCTGGCCCTAATGTCTAATGTAGGGATATGAATGATAGACTCCTTCTCTTGAATCTGAGGCCATTCATGAGTGGGGCAGAAAGGTGGAGGATCATTAGGGCAGAATTATGCACTGTCAGATATGGATATAGTAATATGTGTTTTTGCTTATTTTTTTTATTATAAACAATGGTTCAGTTTAGATGGAGGAAGTGTCGTCTCTCTCTCACATACACACACCAAGTTACTATGATTTTTCAAAAATGAAAAAAGACATCAATAAAATGTTGGGTTTGGGGGGGCAGCTAGGTGGCGCAATAGATAGAGCACCGGCCCTGAAGTCAGGAGGACCTGAGTTCAAATCTGCCCTCAGACCAAACACTTGACACTTACTAGCTGTGTGACCCTGGGCAAGTCACTTAACCCCAATTGCCTAAAAGTAAAAAAAAAAAGTTGGGTTTTTTTTTTAATTCCTACTTCATGAGTCAAGGATGAAACTACTCAAACCTCAAGTGTTTCAAATACAGGGAACAGTACTTAGAAGCTGCAGGGCTCACAGAAAATCAAAGGCTTAAGAAAGATAGCAACATGATCTTAGCAACAAGGAGTCAAATGTTATCTTTTAGATACACTTTGGGATTTGGGTTATACAATTTTTCAGACTTTTGATCACATATTTTGATTGGCCTGACCTTTGATCACACTAGTGTGTCTTGTGTCTTGAGATCCTGACATTCCTGAACTGCCAATGGGTTCCTACCTATTTGCTACTTGACTCTGATCCATGGCCTCAGGGAACCTTTTGCTGGTTCTTGGACCCTTGCCAAAGATCCTCTAATCGTTGCAATTCCCTGGGAGGGCCAGGGAGATGATATAAGATGTGGTGTCAAAATCAAATAAAAACAAGGGCCCCTAAATCATACATAAGGATCCCTGCAGCCACATATTAATTTAGAAAAACACATTACTATGTTCAGTTTACTATGTTCAATTATATCTTTATTTATTTTTAAAATATTTCCCAATTACCTTTTAATCCGGTCCTAGGAGTATTGCTGACCACAGGGTCCACATCGACATCTCTGAAATAGGATACTACTCATTTTTACTCAAGTTCTCTCCAAAATCATGAAAAAAGGACAAATTAGTTTAAAGCATTTAGCACAGTTCTTTAAATAAAATAATTTCATTTATTCAAAGAAGGTCTTCACAGAACCTATTCCTTTGGTAACTATATTATGGAGAAGACCATAGAAAGGCCATTTGTTTTTGTTTTTTCTCTTCTGTCCTCCTTAGTACCCAAAAGAAAGGAAAAAACTTGCCAACTTGACAATAAGGAGGCCAGATTCCCCTGTGGGAACACGGATATCTTCATTGGAAGTATTTGGCCCCTTTGACTCTGCCTCCTGACAACTTGCCATGGATGTTAGGGTACAATGACCAATTCCCCAGAGCAGTATTATGGAAACATTCAGGAATGACAGCACCAGGAAGTAGAAGATTTATATTTGTCTTGTTGAGACTACCCTGTGCCAATTTTTTTGGCATTTCTAGAAGGGTTGTGATAAAGCTTAAGTAACAGGGAGAGAAGAACAAAAGTATCTTCAGTTAAAGGGACTGATTACAGGCAAGGATCTTTCTATTTCCAATGGTAATTAGAAAGTTTACAAAAGAGGAATACACATTCTGTCAGAAGGGCTTTCTGTATCTGACATCATCAGTCTGAACTGATTTAATCAGCCTTGCCCTTTTGTCATCAGCCACCCAAGAGGAATACATTAGGAGGAGAGGTATAAACAAACACATTAAAAAAAAAAAGCCCACAAGGTTTTCACAGGCAACTCCATACAGAGAATCACAACATCACAGAATGGTAGAACTGGCAATGGACTTCCAAAGCTTCAGAGTACAAATCAATTGGCAGCCATGGTAGCCATGGCAACATCAAGATGTGCAAAGCAAAACCAGGGAGTGATGTTGACCTTTGTGGTAGTAGAAGTGGGTACTTAAAAAGACACATGTTGTTTCCTTGGGGCCTTCTGGTCAGGCGTTGGGGGCCCCCAGCCAATTCACTAATGTACAATTCAAACATTCTAGTTGTAGGTGTCCTTGAGGGTGGCAGAGTATAAGCTCTGGACTCTAATTCCTGCCAAACTGAATATTATCTTTGAGTGCCTTGTGCTCAAAATCTCAAATCTGGTCAGAATGGATCCTGAAAGGACGCTATACACTGAAAATTACCTTGTCTATAATGACCTGGCTACCGTGGAAGCCTTTTAGTTTCTGGTTGTGTAGGTCCATGCTTACTGAGTGAACCAGATTTTGCTTATGTTCTTCCAATCCCCTTCTAAACAATGCTTTCTTGGACTTTGTGTAGAATTGGTTTTGGTTCAGTGCAATCCTCTGTTGGGAAGCTGTGTCTCCTGCATCAGGGTGCCCTCTGGGAAACTGGGCTTTTATCCCCAGGTACCATGATCCTTTCTCTTGATTTATGTCATTTATTGTAGCTCTTCAATCATCCACGGATGACCTGAGAAGGGAGAATTGCTAAAGTACTGCATTTGCTTACACTGATGGCTCACTCTTCAGCTGTGCTTTATTGTGCCTAGCTCCTTCCTGTCACACATCCTCTTTACTATATTACCTATTACCCACAAATTCCCTTTACCAAATGATACCATGATGGGCTTGGTCACATGGGGCCTATGAGATGTGGCCTCTCTATCTACATTTGTCTTCCCTCACAGCTAATGCATACTCAATTTTTATCTATAGTCTAGCTCTTGCTGTGGATATTCAATTAGCCCTTGCCCGAATCTGTCTGTGGCTTAATATTCATTCATACTAAGAATTAAGTTTAATAATTTATATGTGAAAATTACTTCAAAAGCAAAACTCCAATTTGTGAATGGGATAACAAGTTTCACTATCACAGGTCCTTACTGGAAAATGTAATAAACTTCTTCATTGTCTTGGTATAAACCGAGCCCAAGCCCTCAAGGGTGGCATCAGAGTATTAAACAAAGGACGTGTGTGTGTGTGTGTGTGTGTGTGTGTGTGTGTGTGTGTGTGTGCAGAAGTCAGCGCTGGTACATATGTGAAGCACCAAATCCTTAAAAGGCAGATCACATTTCTCATCCCAATGATCTTCAAATAATGACAAATGATTTGGCCCAGATTGCTGCCATTTCTCTTTCCTTCTTTTAGTAATCCTTAATCACGTCCTCATAGGTGAAATCCCTGAAAGACTTTTAAGTTCTCCAAAAATTGTTAGTGGTAGCCACTGGATCCTCAAAATATCTTCAGCTCTTGAAAATTCTTGGGGCATGGCCAGGTGCAAGCACTTCTGTCTTCTCAGGGTCAATATTCACTCCCTATGTGACCTGTATAATGATTCTGTATAACTGGCATGAGTCATCATCAGTTTTATCAGCTTCTACTCTATTCTGGTGCTTTAAATGGTCTTTCATCAGGCTCTTCCATCTTTCCAAATAGGACAGATTTTTTTTTAAAGGACAAGATTATCCAAATCACAATCTATTCATGTAATACACCATTTTCCCCCCCATGGGCTACTAAAATTGACAAGTCCAAGAATTACTTTGAGATATACACCCAAACTTTCCTGTTAGCACGTAAACTCATTGAGAGGAAGGAAGATTTCCTTCTTTCTTTTCATACCCCTAATGCCTGGTTCATAGTAGGGACTTAATATTCTTAATTACTCAAGTACCCTGTTTCACTGATGATTTCTACTTTTTGACTGGTATTCACTATTTTTGATGATTATAATACATTTGAGACCAAGTCATACTAAAACACTCCAAGCATGAAGAATGACTTCTGAACCCATGCATCCATTCCTCATTCCACCCTCAGGCATGTGATTTGAACTGGGTTCAATCTTGGGGAACCTGGTCACTAATAAAAGTGGACTAGATGTCCTGTTTTTATACTTTTTGGTTCGTTAATCACCATAGTGTCCATTGCAGGGACCAATGCAAAACTTTTCTACTTTGGTAAAAAACTGGCAGCAATTCCTTTAAAATGGTACTTGCAAAATAGGCAAATAACTCATTTCCTGTGTCTGTGCATTTTAATTATGTCAGGAAAATCAATGATCTTAAATGTCACAAACTAGATTGTTAAATTTCCAGAAGGTATGACAGGAACTGTTTGGTATTGGTGGCCTTTTCTGGAGGAATGCTGCAAAGGTTTATAATCAATTGGAAAATGCTTGGGGAGCACATAAACCACATTCAACCAACTTCGGCCTTTGAAATACCCTTTTAAAGGGCCTTAAAATGCACTTACCTATATAAAGGAAAAGGTACTTTTCACTTCTATAGATATCTTGTACACAACTATTTATATACCTATTCATATACATGTGTCTCTTCTCCATTAGAATGTAAGTTCCTTGAGGGCAGGGATTATTTGTCTCACAAAAGGAACTGCAAGAAGGACGGTATGTGAAGTGCGTGGGGGCAAAAAGAGAGGAGGCCCTAAGGAGCCTGAGACTACAAGGCCCAGGATACAACATGGCCCAGACGCCCGATCTCAAGAGAACGTGTCTCCACAGCGATGTCGCTTTGCATTCTGGGAGTGGTAGTCTGCGCCATTTCTCCCTCCCTCGGAGTCGTCTGAGAGCCATTCCAGGTTTCAGTAAAAGGCACTTTTGCTTGGAACAACTGCAAAGCTTCTCCCTGACACTCAAAGGTAATCAGGGAGTATACAACGGTCAAAATACGTGCAAACCCTCCACTGCACCAAACTGAACGCATCTCACTTGGATCGCACCAGCTACAGCATTCTTCTCTCTAATTCCCGGCCAGATATCCGGTTACTATAGAAACGGCGTTCTTTCTGGAATGGTACCGAAGGGTGAAGAGTCACGTCTGGGTGACGGCAGTTCCGTTTCCGGTCCCTGCTTGGTGTTTTCTGAGGCTTCTTGAGCTCCTTGGAGAGGAGTTGGGGCACTTGTACAGAGATTGGAGGGCGCAGCCTGTGGATTGGAACAGCCTTTGAAGGGGTCGGGGCCCAGCCATGCAAACATGGCAGCCTCTACTGTGGGCCGAAAGCCCTGGATACCCAAAGTGGCTAAGGAGAAAAACAAAGCTCCCACTTAAGTACAAATAAGGGCAGAACAGCTTTTAAGGGAAGCTAAAGAAAAAGAGCTTGAGCTTCTTCCACCACCCTCTCAAACAGAACACCACAGATGAAGAATTAAATGATTATAAACTAAGGAAAAGAAAGACTTTTGAGGATAACATAAGGAAGGACAGAACTGATTACTAATTGGAAAAAATGTGCACAAAGAGAAGAGAGTCTAAAAGACTCTAAAGGACCCATTTTATATAGGTGTGCCTTAGATGTGGACTACTGAAACATCACTCTCTGGTTAAAATAAGCAGAAATGGAAATGAAGAATCGCAAAGTAAATCATGCCTGAAATATCTGGGATCAGGCCATCACAATTCTTCCCTGGTCAACTAATTCTGGTACAAATACACTTATATGGAGATGTTGGGAAATATTGGTGTATATGGCATTTATGAAAGATTTGTCTTCATGCACCCTGATGTTAAGAACTGGATCAAGTGTGCTGGCTTTGAAGAAAAACATGGCTGCTTTGCTCATTCAAGGAAAGTATATGAAACAACTGTGGAATTCTCTGGAGATGAACATACAGCCTTTGCAAAATTTGAAGAAAATCAGAAAGAATTTGGAAAGGTACAAGTGATCTACAAACATGCCCTGGACAAGATTTCAAAGCAGGAAGCCCAAGAACTCTTAAAAAATTACACAATCTTTGAAAAGAAATTTGGAGATAGGTGAGGTACAGCAGACATCATTGTGAGCAAAAGGAGATTCTAGTGTGAAGAAGAGGTAAAGGCCAATCCACACAATTATGATGCCTGATTTGATAACTTTTGATTGGTGGAAAGTGATGCAGAACCGAACACCACGTGAGAGGTGTATGAAAGAGCCATCTCTAATGGGTCACCGATCCAAGAGAAGAGGCATTGGAAGCAGTATATCTGCCTTTGGATCAACTATGTACTTTATGAAGAGTTGAAGGCAAAGAATCCAGAGAGGACCAGACCCATATATTAAGCTTGTTTAAACTTGATTCCTCACAAAAAATTTTCATTTGCCAAAATATGGCCATTCTGTGCCCAGTTTGAAATAAGACAGAAAAATCTACCCTTTGTCAGAAGAGCTTTGGAAACTTCTATTGACAAGTGGCCCAAAACCAAATTGTTTAAAGTCTACATTGAACTGGAGGAGCAGCTTCAAGAATTTGACCAATGCTGAAACTTTATAAGTTCCTGCAAATTTTCCCCAGAAAATTGCACATCATGGGTCAAATTTGCTGAGTTAGAGACAATTCTTAGAGATACTGAGAGAGCCCAGGCAATATATGACTTGGCTATTAGCCAGCCATGCTTAGACATGCCAGAGGTGCTTTGGAAATCCTGCATTGATTTTGAAATTGAACAAGGAGAATCTGAAAAAACCAAGAAGTCTTTACAGGAGATTACTGCAATGAACACATGTCAAGGTATGGATCAGTTTGGCTCAATTTGAGCTGTCTGGAGGAAATGAAGAAAGCTTAACAACATGCAGACAGATCTATGAGGAAGCCAACAAAACTATGAGAAAATGTGAAGAGAAGGAAGAGAATCATGCTATTAGTAGTCTGGCGAATTTTTGAAGATGAGTTTGGAACAGAATCTCTTTAAGGAGAAAATGGATAAAGTTATGCCAGAGAAAGTTAAGAGAAAAAAAGTGCAAGCAGAAGATGGGTGTGATGCTGGCCGGGAAGAATACTATGATTATATTTTTCCAGAAGATGCTGTAAACTAATCTCAAACTGCTGGCGACAGCCAAACTTTGGATAAAACAGCAGCAAAAAAAGAATGTTGCAGGCAAGACCCAGACAATAACATGGATGAGAATGAATCTTGACTTTTTCCTTGTTGTTGCATTTTGTTTATTTTTAATTAATTTGTTTTGAATTATCCAGTCACTTCCATAAGCTTTTGAGTTTTATTCTCCCCCACCCTCCGCAAGACAGTGTGCAATCTGATATAGGCTATACATATATATTCCTATTAATATTTTTGTTATTTTTACAAATTCTTCAGTTATTGTGACTTAGGAAACTTCTGTGTACAATTTTTTTTAATCAGTGGTGAATCTTGTACCTTTGCTATGTTATAAAATATTCCTAAGTTAACAGAGGAGATTGTAAAGAAAGGACATAAAACTTATTCTTCATAACAGATTTATCTGTTTTGTAGATAATATTTAGTGCCTTTTCAACATACATAATTTTTAGATGTCTGAGATTGGACTGATTATATAACTTCATATCCACAAGAAATTTTTCAAATGTCATCTTGTCAGGTAGTAACTATTAGGCTTTCATTTTTCTATACTATTTCCTATTAAAGGACTAGTGTATCATTTTTTTAATATGTAAAATAAGGACTGCATCCATCTTGGTCTTTTTAATGTAGGATTCCTTATGGGAAATAGTTGCGTGTACTCAGGAATACAAACATTGCACGTAGAAACATTTATAAAAACTTCAACAGCTTCAGTTGAACTGTTTTTAAAGTAATTGGAGTTGGAGTCAGGAAGGCCTGAGTGTGAATACCTACAAGTTGTATAATATTTGGGAAAATCACTTGATTTTCAATACCTGTTCTCATCTGTAAAATGGAAATGATAATACCATCTATCTGTCAGGATTGAGGATCAAGTGAGAAAATATATATGCAAAGTGCTCTGCATACTTTGAGACAGCTAGGTGGCACAGTGCTGGACCTGGAGTAAGGAAGACTCATCTTCTTGAGTTCAAATGTGGTCTCAGCCACTTACCAGCTGTATGACACTGGGCAAGTCACTTCACCCTGTTTGCCTCAGTTTCCTCATCTGTAAAATGAACTGCAGAAGGAAATGGCAAACCACTCCAGTATCTGCCAAGAAAAACCCCAAATGGGGTCATGAAGAGTCAGGACTGAACAACAGATACCATATAGAATCAAGCAGTAATCATGTATCAAACACTTTACATGCTAGACTCTGTTAAGCATTGGAGATACAAAGAAGAAACAAAACTGTTTAAAAGCATCAACCAGGGGTATAGAAATGAATTTGGTTATGATTATATTATGTGATGTTTGACTTATGTGTAGCAACAACATACAATGGAATCACAAAATTTGAGTTGAAAGGGACTTCAGAAGTCATTTAGTTCAATCCATACATGAACAAGAACTCTCTAAAACATACCTAGTAGGTGGGTGTCCAAGTTTTTGCTTGAAGATCTTTGGCGAGGGGAAACCTACAGCCTCTCAAAAGTAGACCATTCACCTTTTGGAGAGCTTTAATTGTTAAGTTTTCAGAAACAATCTACTCTTTCTTCCATGTGACAGCCCTTTAAGTACTTTAAAACAGCTATCATGACCCTAAGTTTTCTCTGAGATCATATATATATATATATATATATATGTGTGTATATGTATACACGCACACACACACACACACACAGCATGATTCTTCTAGTATCCTTCTGGGAGCTCTCCAGGCCTTTCTAAAATGTGGCAATCAGAAATGAGCACAACATGCTGCTATATGTGTTCTGATTAGGGCCAAGTACAGTGTGTCCATCATAACTCCAACCCCGAACAGTAGCCTAAGATCTCATTAGCTTTTTTGGCCATATCAAACCAATGACTCCCATTGGAGTTTTAGTCCCTCAATCACCCAAATCTTTTTTAGAAGCTGGTCTAGCCAAGTCTCATCTTAGTTGTGAAATTAATTTTTAATAACAATTTTATTATTTTTATAACAATTTTTATAAGATTTTACATTTATCTGTATGATATATCCCTGTTCCATTTTTCTTTATCTCCAGCATTTGGTAGACTGTCTGGCCCATTTGTTCAGTGGTGTTTCAGTCATGTTTGACTCTTCATGACCACACTTGGGATTTTCTTGGCAAAGTACTAGAGTGGTTTGCGATTTCCTTCTCTAGCTCATTTTACACATGAGGAAACGAGACAAACAAGGTTAAGTGACTTGCCCAGGGTCACAGAGCTAATAAGTATCTGAGCCCAGATTTGAACTCAGGAACATGAGTCTTCCTGATTCCAGGCCTGGTACTCTGTCCACTATGCCACTTAACAGCCTATCTGGCCCATTACAGACATTTAATAAATGCTTATTGATTGATCCCCTTTAAATGACTAGGTTTGGCCCAACACACTATCCTAGTAAAATACTCTTGAATTCTGTCTGAATGTTTTAATTATCCTTATTAACTTTGGGCCATCTTCAGATTTGCTCTTTTCCTTTACACAAATCATTGGAATAAATGATAGCTATACTACTGCCAGCCTTTTTTTTTTTTTGAGAAAAAAGTATCACATCTTTTAGATCTTCAAATTCACCTAGCACAGGGCCCAGTTAGTTCATTTTATATGCAATTTTAAACACCTGACAAAATTAGATACTACCAACTTTGTTAAGAAAAAGACAGTATTGGTATAGAACATTCTTTGCTAGTTAAAGAGATAGATATAACTATTTTCAAATATTAATTGACTGGTTTTAAAAAAGAACAATATCTCCACTATAGCAAATTAATACTTTAACTACAATGGAACAAACAGGCATAAATCAAATTATCAATATTCTTTTACAAAATGCTTTTCAGATGTTATGTAAATTGTACATAATTTCAATAATTTTAAAGGCATAGAACTTATCCTTTAGAGACACCATGCCATGCCTTTTATCTAGCAAATAATTGTACAACATAACTTCTGTTTTGAATTTCCATGTTTATTAGATTTTTCTTTCTTTCTTTTATGAAAGATTCTAAAATATCAAATGTGTTTTTATTTTATCCTGGAGGCAACAGCAAAACAATGGGGATTCTTGAGCAGAGTAGTGATGTGGTCAGAAATTTACTTTAGGAAAAACATTTTCACTTTGATTTGATGGATATTTGGAGATGGATTGCAGAAGGGAAAGAGATGACTTAGGAAGACCTATAAGGGAGCTATTCCAATAGTCCAAGATGACAGCTGATGAGGGCCTGTTGTCTAATGAGTAAGTTTAACTTACACAATACAATGACAGCCAAATACTGGTATCTTTCACATCATCCATTTGTTTAGCTTTCAGGACATCACTGCTCTATTTAATTAATCAGAAGGCATTCCAGAAATTAAGTAATACATCTTGGAACACTTAGTCCATCTAGAGACAGTCATCATGCACATCATTACTTAACTTCTGAGACTTCCATGAGTTTCATTCTTCATACATTAATATTTTTCTAGAAAGTTTCCCATGCTTTCAGATCTTTAATTTTTCCTAACCTTACAATATTCAATGCAACAAATATTAATTGTGTACAGAGAGTCATATAGGATAGATAACCAGGGATAGGGATTCAATCTGCATTATGGGAGGGAATAAAAACATTAATGTGACCCTAAATCAATTGGACTTTTGGCAAATGTTTCAGGCACAGTTACTAGAGATACAAAACAACAATGAAACAGGTCATGCCCTCAAAGAGCTTACGTTCTTTTGGGAAAAAAAAGTTTATGTTCATCAAGAGCACTGAAAGATAATATAATCATGCTTCCCAAGATATGACTTGTTGCTTTAGGGTTCACGATGAAAACAACTCTACCATATTATTTTTGGAGGGGAGAAGTGGTCCATTTCCCTTTCAAATCTTAAGAGAATGTTTCATTAAGACAGCCACTATCTTTATGACTTTAATCCAAGTGAACACTTAAATTTTTCAAAAGAATTTCAGCAAATATTTTAATATGAGTATAGAATATATGGTTTTCTTTTCCTTCTTATTGACAAAACAGATTCTCATAAAGTGATTTTTTTTATTTTAATGAAAAATAATTTCATCTAAAATGATGATTATATCCATGATATTAACATTTGTGGGCAAAGGTCTAAACCTGCCATTTGGTTGTTAAAGAGATCATTGCTGATCAGCCACTCATTTATAATTTAAAATGTTAGAAAGGTAATTGGGGAACTGAAGGGTTAAATGAATTGTACACATTCATACAATTAGTATAAGTTAGGAAGTGTTTGTATACATGTCCTCCTGATTCCAAGGTCGTTTATCCATCTATAACTACAAACCAAGATAGTACCATAAATTTCTATAAGATACTTTTCTCAGGAAAAATTTGACCCTACCATCAGAAACTGAGGTCTCTCCTAGCCTTGTTATGTATTTTTTAAAAATCATATAAAGTCCATTGATAATCACAAATTAATTAAGCATGTACATGTCAGGTATTGTGCTATCTTAAGATACATAGGAAAATATTTTTTAAAATATCCTGCTCTTAAGGAGCTTACATTCTTTTTTTTAAAATTATTTTTATTTTCCCTTTCTCCCTCCCCATCCACCCTCATTGAAAAGGCAAGCAACTCAGTATAGGTTGTACATGTGCAGTTATGCAAAACACTTCCATAGTAGACATGTAGTGAAAAAGTAACTCTATTTCCCTTAATCCTATCCTGCCCTCCCATTTATTCTATTTTTTCTTTTGACCCTGTCCCTCAGAAGTATTTGCTTCTGATAACCCCCTCTCTATCTCCGCCCTCCTCTCTATCATCCCCCTACTCTCTTGGCCCTTTTTCCTCCTATTTTCCTGTAGGGTAAGACAGATTTCCATACCCAGTTGAATGTGTATGTTATTGCCTCCTTAAGCCAAATATTATGAGAATAAGATTCACTCATTCCCTCTCACCTTCCCCCGCTTCTCCTCCACTGTAAGAGACTTCTTTTCTGTTATTTTTTTTGTGAGATAATTTACCCCATTCTACCTCTCCTTTTCTTCTTCTCTCTGAGTATAATCCTCTCTCATCCCTTAATTTTATTCTCCAGATATGACCCCTTAATCTTCAATTCACCTTGTGTCCTCTATCTATCTATCTATACATACATATATAAAATTTTTTTCCTCCAACTACCCTAATACTGACAAAGGTCTCATGAGCTATAAACATCATCTTTCCATGCAGGAATGTAAACAGTTCAACCTTAATAAGTCTCTCATGATTTCTCTTTCCTGTTTACCTCTTCATGTTCTACTTGAGTCTTGTACTTGAAAGTCAAATTTTCTATTCAGCTCTGGTCTTTTCATCAAGAATACTTGAAAGTCCTCTATTTCACTGAATGACCATTTTTTCCCCTGAAGGATTATACTCAGTTTTGCTGGGTAGGTGATTCTTGGTTGTAATCCTATCTCCTCTGCCCTCCGGAATCTTATATTCCATGCTCTGCGGTCCCTTAATGTAGAAGCTGTTAAATCTTGTGTAATCCTCATTGTGTTTCCACCATTCTTGAATTGTTTCTTTCTCGCTGCTTGCAATATTTTCTCCTTGACCTGGGAACTCTGGAATTTGGCTACAATATTTTAGGAGCTTTCCTTTGGGGACCTCTTTCAGGGGGAGATTGGTGGATTCTTTCAATTTCTATTTTGCCCTCTGGTTCTCCTATATCAGGGCAGTTTTCCTTGATAATTTCTTGAAAGATGATGTCTGGGCTCTTTTTTTGATCATGGCTTTCAGATAGTCCAATAATTTTTAAATTCTCTCTCCTGGATCTATTTTCCAGGTCAGTTATTTTTCCAATGAGATATTCCACATTGTTTTCTAATTTTTCATTCTTTTGGATTTGTTCTGTGTCGTGATTTCTCATAATGTCACTGTCTTCCAATTGCTCCATTCTAATTTTTAAGGAAGTATTTTCTTCAGTAATCTTTTAGACTTCCTTTTCCATTTGGCCAATTTTGCTTTTTAGGGCATTCTTCTCCTCATTGGCTTTTTGGACCTCTTTTGCCATTTGGGTTAGGCTATTTTTTAAGGTGTTATTTATTTCAGTATTTTTTTGGGTCTCCTTTAGCAAGCTGTTGACTTGTTTTTCATGATTTTCTCGCATCACTCTCATTTCTCTTCCCAGTTTTTCCTCTCCTTCCCTTACTTGCTTCTCAAAATCCCTTTTGAGCTCTTCCAAAGCCTGTGACTGTTTTCATATTTTTCTTGGAGGCTTTGGATGTAGGAGTTTTGACTCTGTTGTCTTCTTCTAGTTGTATATTTTGATCTTCTTTGTCACCAAAGTAAGATAATATAGTCTGACTCTTTTTGCACTGCTTCCTCATGATCCCAGCCAATTACTTGAGTTTTAAACTCTTTGTTAAGGTAAAAGTCTGCTTCCAATGTGGAGAATGTACTGTCCCTCAGCTTTGGGGGTTTGTACAGCTGTTTTCAGAGATACTTGTAGGGGGCAGCTAGGTGGCGCAGTGGATAGAGCACCAGCCCTGGATTCAGGAGGACCTGAGTTCAAATCCGGCCTCAGACACATAACACTTACTAGCTGTGTGACTCTGGGCAAGTCACTTAACCCCACTGCCTAGCCAAAAACAAACAAAAAAACAGAGATACTTGTAGGGATCTGTAAATTTTCAGTTCTTCCAAGGTGGTATGATAAGGGGTGAGGTGTTTACTCCTTTCCTGGCCTGTGACCACAAGTACTCCTTTCCGTCCTGTAACTGTGAGGAGGGTTTCCTCTCCCCAGCTACTATAAGCTCCACCACACCAGCGTTCCTCCTCACCCCAGGACCGCCGCCCAGAACTGTGATCCAGATCCGAACACAGGCAAAGCAAGAGATTCCTGCCTCAGCAATGGCAAAGAGATCCCTGCAATCCCCCTCTGATCAGCCACTGGATTCCCCCTCAGTCTGTGGGCCGGAAGTTCAGGAGGCAGCTACCCCGCCCACGGCCACACTCTTGGGTAATGGAACTGAGACCCTGCGTTCCTCTCTCAGCACCACAGAAACAGAGTTTTCCCACTGACCTTCTAAGGTGTCATTGGCATTCATGGATTGAGGAGTCTGGAAGCTGCCCAGCTGCCACAGTCCTGAGGCCTACTCCAGGTTCACTGCAGCCTGTGTGCCCATGCCGTGCTGCACTCTACTCCCAGCCCAGCGTGATATACCTTTCTGATCAACTATCCAGGTTGTCTTGGGCTGGAAATTTGTTTCACTCTGTCTTTTTGTGGGTTCTGGTGCTTTAGAATTTGTTTAGAGCCATTTTTTATGAGTATTTGGAGGGGTTTGGGGGAGAGCTCAAGCAAGTCACTGCTTTCACTCCGCCATCTTGGCTCTGCCCTTTCAAGGAGCTTACATTCTTAGATTTTTCCTAATTCTTGTTGAACAGTAATTTAATCTCACCCTGGAAACATATTGATCTACTTGCAGTATAGGAGACACCAAAATGTAAAGAACTTCTTTGTCAATAAATCTAAAAAGCCTAGAAGGTTCCATCTCCAGTCATCCTGATTTATATCTTGCCACTGCACTCAGATGGCTCCAGAGGAGAAAGTGAGGCTGGAGACTTTGCACAGCCCTCCAATTCACTTGCAAGTCATGGCATCACCTTCCTGATGTCATGGTCCTCTTTGAGAATGAAGGACAAACAACAGACAGCTAAGAAGGCAAAATTATCTTACAACCAAAACTACAGGTCATTCTAAAATGTGCACCATAATCACTACCCTCTTCTAAGACAAAACTCAAAAAGCTTTAAAAGAAAAGGCAAGTCTGATGCCTACTGTTGATTCGTTCAGGAAACATTTGCTCCAATATACTGCCATGACTGATGTCTGATATCATTCACTTCACTAGATAAGAGACACAAAAATGACTAGTCATAATTACACATAAAGCTAATGGAGGGGCCAGGAATAAAATTTAGATCTTTTCCCTTCTATTATAAGTAGACCCTGGTCCTGTGTTATTGCTGCTTTAATAGGATATATACGTCACTATTTCAAGGATCTGTGATTTTACCTATGTGTAGACAACCTTCTAATAAGAAACTGTAACATGTATGTACCTTAGTAAGTGGTCTTCATGAGTTGAAGTAGCTAAAAAAAATCATCTGGTAACTAAACTTCTGTTACCTAATCCTTATATTAGGGAAAGTCCTTGGTCAAGAGTCAGTCACTGAGTTTATCTCTGAAGTTCTTCCTGTTCATCAGAACCTCCCAGAATTCATTCTCTGCTGGTATAGTCTTTATAAGAACCCTGGGTATTTCTATGCCATGATAAGGCATCAGAATAAGGCCTTAGTCAAAATATGAAATGGTAAACAAATTGTCACAGTTCTACACATACTACAGTAAACATTATATACTCAGTAATCTGAGAATAAGATTAATTTTTTTATGCCTTTAATCACTGACATAGTTTAAAGTAGTATAGTTTTGGTGATGTGGTTTTGTTTTGTTTTGTTTTTTCAGTTTGGAACAGGTCTGTTCTATTATTATCTCAGTGAGAAATAATTGTTAATTGCACACCCCAGAGGGCAAACCAATGAATTCAGTAAGAATTTAATTTATAAGTAAAAACAAACAAGACATTTATCAGAGTATTCCCCCAAAAGACAAGATGTCTAGAAAAGGGATATCTTTGCTAAGAGGATATGAAATTGAGACTTTCTTCTCTCTCTCTCTGTCTCTCTTTCTCTCTCTATATATATATCTTTAGTATATATATATTCAGTTCTAATGGACTCTGTGAAGATATAGAGGAAAAGTAGTACCACATAATTCTACCTGTCATGTTCTGAATTCATACTAACTACCTAGAAAGTTCTTACATAAGCCTTGATGAGAGACTAGTCTAAGGGTGGGGAACCTGTGGCCTCAAGGCCACATGTGGCCCTTCAGGTCCCAAGTGTGGCCCTTTGACTGAATCCAAACCTCACAGAACAAATCCCCTTAATAAAAGGATTTGTTCTGTAAAGCTTGGACTCAGTCAAAAGGCCACATCCAAGGAACTAGAAGGTTACATGTGGACCCCTCATCTAGCGTATAAAAGGCTGTTGATGGGGAAGGGAGAGAAATATAGTCAATTTTGGGTCACTGGCCACCCTGCTCTATACTGAAGTCAGGAATATTGGGGCCTTGGATAACTGTGGCTATTATAATTATCTCCTGAACCAGTGTATCCTTATAATAAATCTAAATCTACAACAAGGAGTATCTCAAATAGTACCTTTAAACTATGTATAAAATAGATACAAAACTTTAACTAGACATAATGGCACAGAAATTCTATGTACTATCAACAAACTGCCCACTACGAAAAGCACATTTTTAAAGGATACTTAGCCACAGAGCTGTTTTCTTTCTAGAAAATGGACAGGCCTATAAATGAAGTGAACCTATAACAATTACTTGAGTATTCTTTCAAGGAACTTAAAAGCAGATTCACTGATTGAGAGCCGAAAAGGAATTGAGAGGTAATTGGGGCCACCCCCTCATTTTAAAGATTTAGAAACTTGATACCAGAGAGGTGAGGTCACCTGCCCAAGTTCACAGTATCAGCGCCACAATTTGATTCCACGTTCTACCCCCCCATCCTAGCACTCTTTCCATTGCCTTTTTGACATTTACTTAGTTTACCACAACTAAATTTTTTTTTCAACTTCCCCCACATGGATGCATCAGTTAATGATGGAGAAACACATATAAAGAATAATTCATTTTTTTTCCCTTTCACTCAGGCTTGAGGGTAATAGTCTAAAAATGAATATGGTTAACATGAATAAATAAATTATGTGAAGTAAGGGGAGAGAAATGATTATTGACAACCAATGATTTGGGGAGATACAGATTTCCCCCTTTTTCTATTATCCTCATTTCAAGATCACAGTTTCTACAGGCTGAACTAACATTTTCCTCTATCTGACCCCACCCAAATTTATAAGGAATCTCTAGCCTAAGGTGAATTCCATTCAATCAAGTTTGGGTGGAGACAGATTCTTTTGTGTAGGTTGCCCAAGACTGAGAGTGATCTGGTTACACAGATAGTCAGTTCAAGAGTGACAGGATGTCACTCTTTATCACCCCTCACTGGAGTAAGCTCACTTCTCATTGTAAAGTGGAACCAATCAGAGTTGATTGCCACCCTCAGGAACACTCTTCTTCCAAAAGGTCATATAAGATGTGAGACCGCCACCATAATTGTCTTTGGCTTAAGAAAGAGAGACAGTCAAATGATCATCTTTTAATTAATAAAATAATTAAATTACCCAGAAATGTGTCTCAAACCTTTTCAGCTGCACAAAGGATAAAGTGCTGCAGCTATCCTGCATACCCTTTTTTTAGAGAAACAAGATTCCACTCTGGAAAATAGTTACAAGAATTAAGTTACTATTATAATGATCAGAGACTTAGAATTGGAAAAGATCTTAAAATCAAGTCATTTTATGGGAACTGAGACCAATAAAGGGCAGTGACTTGTCCAGGGTAGTAAATGGGCAAGAGATGGGATACTCAAACCTAAACTATGTGTCCATTTCTAGCACTCTTTCTACTATACCAGGTTGTGTCAAACCCAATTAACAATCTATCGTAAAATTTGCAAGTACATCTTTTGGAAAACCAAAGAAATGAATACATTTTAAAATGCATACAAATATAAATAAAACATGAAAGTTCATTAAAAACTTAATTTTTACTAAGTGCTTAACCAATTAATAACAATAGACTTAGTACTTAAAAGTTTTCAAGGAATTTTATGTACATTATCTAATTTTAGCCTCACAATAACCCTATGTCTGGACCTGTGATTTCAACCCAGTGGGAAGCACCTAGTGTAAAAGGTTCATTCAATGATGCAAATTAGCAGCTCATCTGTAACTTCAGTTTTAAAGAGTTGTCTGGAACACTAAGTTTAAGTAACATAACCATGATCACAGAGCTAGTATGGGTTAGAAACAGATCTTGATCCAAGTTGTCTTTACTCCACATGGCTGGTGCTGCAGCTAAATACCAAACTGTTTCTCCAGGGAGGTACCGCAGGTACCAGTACCCATTTTATACCTAAGAAAATTCAGACTAAAGCAATGCAGTAGGAAGTGGCAGAGGCAGGGTTTGATTTCAAGTCTAGCACGCTATGGACCCACCACACTGCCTCCTGCATCAAATATTACCAGGCCTATTCAAATCATCAACCAAAAAAAAATCTTCCTAGAAGAACAAAAAATTCACTATTAATTTTATTTTTTATGAAACAAATTATCTTAAGGACTATTATGAAAAGAATAAAAATCCCCACAAAACCAGTATGAATATGATAAAAGAATTTAACATTTTGTGTATCTAATCTAAGTATAAAACATGCCTATTAAACTTGCCTTAAAGGGGAGAAGCTCTTCATGCATTATTAAGTCATGCTTTTAATAGTGTGAAAAAGTCCTTAAAACATGGTCTGTCAAATTTCAAAGTTAGTATATTATACTAGAAACTGTTTTACATGATCCATAAGATTTCTATCACTGAACCATTTTATAATTCACATCACTTTTGTAAGAAAGTTAAATCTAAATGAAAATGTGGAGGTACAAAACTGATTTAACTATACTAAATATGTTTCCAGCATAGTCTTAATATGCAGCAATCATTATGCTATATTTTATCTTCAAAAAATTACCTGTCATACAAAAACTTATGTCAATTTCCTAGGCAATTAATATAGTGGGTAAGAAGCAAACATCAAGTTTAGTTTTCACACATCTACTTTCAAGTACTTAAAAATAAAACAAAGCTAAATAAAAAATTTACTTTTTTTAAAAAAACAAGAGTTAAATGTTTTATATAATCTCATTAATTTTATAATGCAATGCCTTTGAGATATTGAAGTCCTAATGGGAACAAGATGAGGGAAATGCAAACTAGATAGCAGAAACCTTCACATAATTTTTGTCATTGCAAGGTAGCATGTGAGTTCACAAATGAATTGCGTAACTATTAATCAACATAAACATTATTATGGATTTAAATCACATACCACATCAATTCAACAACAAATTGAGAAAATAGTTTAATGTGTCTCTTTAAAAGAAATAACAGTTTTCTTTCTTAAAGGAAAATAAAACAATAGTTATGAAGTCCAGCGCCACCAAGCTACCTTCATTCTGTCCCAAACAGCTGTAAGAGAATCAAAAGCAGGACGGACATCCAAGATGGTAAACTGATAGTCCTTATTCACTTCTCCACCATCATAATAATCAATAACATATCTAACTTCCGTTCCACAACGATTAACAATCCAGTCATGTCTGTCAAAAGGCAATTCATATCTGAAATGAAAACACGCTAGTCAATACAGGCTCTCTATTATCAATTAAGCAGTTAAGTATTTATAACACATATTGCCCTCAAGGAACTTACCAACTATATACAGACATAAAGCTAACACAAAAAACAAAGAACCATATAATATTAAGTTATAGAAGTGCTGTGATACTAAATGTCATAATAATTCAGTGTAGGCTGTAGTTGTCAGGGAAGGCTTCAAGAAGAGTTGAGACTTGGCTCTGAAGGGTTTGGGTTGGGTGAAAAAGGTTACAGGGAAGAGTAGCAGCAAGAAAAAAAAGCTAAGAATATGGAAATAAGGTACAATATTTTTGGGTCTGAGAAAATGAGACCAGCTTCACCAGGTTAAGGAGAATGAAAAAACTGAAGTAGCAGAACTGATGCTGGATAGGTAGGCTAGGAACATATTATCAAGGACATTGAAAGGAAGACAGGGCAAACTAGACTTGATGTGGTAAGATGATGAGAGTTACTAATATTGTTGAGCAGGGAAACAGGACACTGAGACCAGGCTTTATATAGTTTAGATAGGCCAGGGCACAGAGAATAGAATGGAGGTAGAAAGGCAAGACTGGCTAAAAGCTATGATAATTCAGGGATAAGTTGATAAGAGCCTGAAATATAGTCCAAGTGGTAGGAGCGATAACAGCCAAAACAACAACAAAAAAGATGGTTGTTGCTACTCCTAGGAAAATTGGTAGGAGTCAGTTTTAGGAGGAAAGATGCAGATTTCTGTCTTGGTCTTGTTAGCCTGGCATGTTAAGTGAAAAAGCTGTATAGGGAACTGGAAATAGGTGAATAGAGTAAAAGGGCAGGAAATATAGATATATGAATCATTAGCACAGTAATAACAGTGGGTAAATCCTCTGAGAGAACATGAAATAAAAAAGTCAAAGAAGGGCTATGGAGAGAGCTTTGGGGGGGAGGGCAAGGTGCCACTCATAGTTAAGATGAAGAAGGTATAAGAGGAATATTAGCCTAATAGTACTAAAACCAAATATTTGACAAACAGCCCTACACAGAGTCCTTTAATACTTAACTCCAAAGTAACAACCTCATTGCCTAATTCAGTAGACTTTATTTTTTCATTTATGATGGCCCCTGTCTTCACTATAACAGATAATCTTGTCAACTCTCTCCTGAGATGCACAGAATACAAGCTGAATGGGACTCAGAGGTCATTCAACCCCACACCTGAGAGCATTTCCTTTGTAACATTTTCAACCAATAGTCATTTGGCCTGTTTGGAGACCTCTAAGGATGAGGAATATATTGAGCCAACCCACTTTCCTTTCTGACAATTCTAATTGTTGTAAAGATGTTTATTATACCAAGTTGGTATGTTTTTTGTATCTCTCTCCTACTCTACTTGTAACACTGAAATCTCCTGTTTCCCCCTTTTATTTGCCTCAGTACTACTTTTTCATATTCACTGGTTTTTCTTCCTTCTGTCTCCTAAACTTGGAAAAAAACCCAAAATGTGCTTGGCCCTCTTCTCTCTTGCTGAGCTCATTATCTGCTTCCATAGTTTCTATTATGACTTCATTCAGATGACTTCCAAATCTCCATCTCTAGCTCCAATGTATTAAGAAGAGCTTAAGTCTCACCTTTCCAAATTTCTGAAGGAGATTTCTATCAAAATTTCTCCCCATAACTCCAAGTCAACATGCTCCAAACATCCAGACTGAAATCTATGATTTTAGGTCAAACATGAATAAGCAAGTTATCAAATCTCACTGATTTTACTTTTTCATTATCTACTCCCTCCATCTAATTCAGGATTGTCTCTCTCTTCACCCAGATAATTATAAAAAAGCCTCCTTATTGGTTTTCCTGTCTCCACTCTCTCAACCCATTTTCTCTCTAGTTATCATAACCATCTCAGGTATAGAGCAAAAATCTTGTGTGGCATATCCAGCGTCAAATTAATACAGTAGAAACTCCTTGGCCTTAAATTCAAAGCCTCCTACAATATAACTCCAACTTATTCTATAGCCTTATTTCACATATTCCTCTTCACGCTGTCTATCTTTCAGCCAAATTAGGTTACTCACCCTCCTGTTATTCTTCTGCCTTCTTCTATTTGTGTCTTTTCTTCATGCCATCTCTAATTACTGGAAGTGAAATCTTCTATCATGTCTGCCTACTGAAATCTTTCCATTTCTCCTATGCTTAGTTAAGGTAACACCTACTCTATGAAGTTTTCCCCAATCATCTTAAGAGTAAATTATTTCTTCTTTTTGCAGTTTGCCATAGCTCTTTGTTTGAAATTCTCTTTTTCACTTATCATATTTTAATTTGTGCTATATTTGTGTCTGTGAACATTTTCTTTCTTCTACTATACTGTAATCTTATGTCATTTTTATCTCCAGTACTTAGTACAATGCTATGCTTATCCTAATTGCTTAATAAATGTCTGTTGAATTAAATTAGAGTAGATTGGTTTCCACAAATGCTTTAAGCAAAATTCTAATACAGTTGGTCCAACAGCTCCAATGATATTCTACAAATAAGCATGCCTAAAATGTGCTAAATTATTATTCTTTAATGAAGGAGTCAATCCTGAACATATATTCTAAAAGTAGGTGGATACAATATGCACAAGATGATTAAACTTCTGAATTTTTGTACATGAAACTAATCAATAATCACTAATTAATATGCATCCCTATATATTCCACAATAAAGCAATCTTCCACAAAGAGGAGTATAATATACAGTGTACTACTACAAATCAAGATGAGAGAATATGTATATGTACAACTGAAGAGATTAAGCTATGAAAAGATAGTACTCAAGCAACACTTCTCTTTTTTAAAAACAAAATAATTAAATGTTAGTTCACATTTTATAAAACTCTATAATACATAGAACAATACGCAAGTTTAGAACCATTAAAAATATTTCTGGACTATAACCTACCCCATCCATGAGCGAATTCTAGCTCTTGGTGAATATTCCTTAGCTTTACCTCCAAACCGGATCAGTGTTGGCCCACATGGGCACTCACTGTAAATACAAATAAAATTACAACCAATCAAAATATGTTCTTATTAAGGATGGTAAGCTAAAACTAAGAATCTTGAAAAAATCTAATTATTTAATTACATTAAATATTTAAGCGATGCATTCATGAAAAATATATCATTTTGCTCATGAATTAAGTACTTCAGGTCTCTTCTTGTTCCTTTCAATAGTCATTGTTTATTTAGAGGACATACTTTGGAAGTAGTATAGAAAAAGAAGTGGCTATTTTCTACTTGCTGGATGGAAATGAGTGTTTTTAGAATGCTCTTTTGTGATGTGTCAGCAAAAGAACAGAATTCAAATCCTATTTTTAGACAAAGTCACTTAACTTTCCTTTTTAAAAAAATATTTCTAAAATTTCTTTTTAAAATTAATTTATTTTTGGTTTTCAACATTCACTTTCACAAGATTTTGATTCTAAAATTTTCCTCTCCTCCCTCTCCCCGTGACAGCATGCAATCTGATAAAAAGCTATACATGTATAATCATATTAAACATAGTTCCATATTAGTCATGTTGTGAAAGAAGAATCACAACTAAAGAGAAAAACCACAACAAAGAAAAAAAAGAAAGAGAAAACAGTATGCTTTGCTCTTTAATTCATACTCCATAGTTGTTTCTCTGGATGTGGATAGCATTTTCCATCATGAATCATTAGGAATTGTCTTCGATCACTGCAATGCTGAGAAGAGCCAAGTCTATCAAGTTAGTCATTGCACAATGTTGCTGTTACTGTGTATAATGTTCTCCTGGTTCTGCTCACTTCACTCAGCACAGTTCATGTAAATCTTTCCAGGTTTTTCCTAAATCCACCTGCCTGTCATTTTTTATGGAACAATAGCATTCCATTCACAACTTGTTCAGCCATTCCCTAATTGACTGGCATCTGCTCAATTTCCAATTCTTTGCCACCACAAAAAGAGCTGCTATAAATATTTTTGTACACGTCGGTCCTTTCCCTCTTTTTATGATCTCTTTAGGAGACAGAACTAGTAGTGGTATTGCTAGATCAAAGGGTATGCAGAGTTTTATAGCCCTTTGGGCATAGTTCCAAATTGCTCTCCAGAATGGTTGGATCAGTTCACAACTTCACCAACAATGCATTAGTGTCCCAATTTTCCCATATCTTCTCCAATATTCATCATTTTCCTGTTGTCATGTTAGCCAATCGGATAGGTGTGATATGGTACCTCAGAGTTGTTTTAATTTGCATTTTTCTAATCAATGTCACTTAACTTTCTGAGCCACCTTTTGTTCATCTGGAAAGTGATGGGCTTGGCTCTGGGGCTATTGCACAATGGCTACAGTGTTGGACTTGGAATCAGGAAAACCTGATTTCAAATCCTGTCTCAAATACTTAATAGCTATGTGATCCTGTGCAAGACACTTAACCTGTTATCTCCAGTTTTGTCATCTGTAAAATTGGAATAAGAGGACCTAGCTCACACAGTTGTTGTGAGGACAAAAATGAGATAATACATGTAAAAGGCTTAGCACTTTTACAGTATTCTACAAATGCTAGCCACTATCATCATTATCATCATCATCATCCTCCTCCTCCTTCTAAGGTCACTCCTAGCTCTAAATCTAAGATTCTATAAACTAAATAATATAATGAAAATATAGGGGATTCTAAGAAGACTACTGCTTTTTTTTTTCAAATCATCCCTAAGGACTGAAAATATTAATTCCCTAAGGTGGTAGAGAATTATGATTATAGATGGTCTGTCTGATAAGATTCAGGTTCAGGAAGTTTGTTTTTTTGTATTGAAGTTTATATTACATAAATTTGTATTTTAGAAATACAAAGCTAGGCATGCATTCTTTAATAAGACTGCATGAGGTGAAGACAGAAAAAATACTGAGCAAATTATGCAACTTCATCCTTTTTAACCATTTCAATGATGACATGACTGAATTTTGATGCTCTCCTTTACCGATTACTAAGAGTAGGAAGGAGGAAGAATCCAAAGGATAAATGCGGGGCAGCTAGGTGGCACAGTGGATAGAGCAGCAGCCCTAAAGTCAGGAGGACCTGAGTTCAAATCCAGCCTCAGACCAAACACTTGACACTTATTAGCTGTGTGACCCTGAGCAAGTCACTTAACCCCAAGTGCCTAAAAAACAAACAAAAAACCCCCAAAACAAAGTATAACTGCTTCTCTATTATCCAAGGCTTGTTATCTTATTTATGGTCTTATGTCTCTAGTTTGTCCCTTTCCTCTTTTTTTCAGGTTTAATTCTTCTATAGGGTGGCCAAAGAACTGAAAACATAATTCAGTCAAAGCTGCTCCTAGCAAGTCTAAAGCATGCAATAATTACTTTTAATGCCTGCTGAATGATAATTCTGTGTGTGTGTGTGTTATGCATTAAGGACCAATACAGGGAAGGCATACAAAATCAAAAATAAACAGTCCCTGCTCTCACTTTATCAAGGTAGACGACATATATGTATAGAAATATATATACAAAATAGAAGTTGACTTTGAAGGAATGTACAGAAGCCTGGAATGGTAGGTGGAAGCCAGGCTGTAAAGGGCTTTACCTTCCAAAAAGAAAATTCTATATTTTTTTAAGAAGTAAGAAGGGGTTGGCCATTAGACTTTGTGAAGTAACGGAGTGTAAATGATCAGACCTGTGCTTCTGGAATATCACTTTGGCTGTGGTGTAGAAAGGGGAGAGGCTTGATGTAGAAAGACCAAAAAGTATAACTGGACAGGAAGTTGAAAATAAGTGGTTAAAAGTAAGTTTAGGGGTTATCTATTAATTATTTTTATTCCATCTATCCCTGTCCCACATTAGTAATGAAATTACCAGATTATACTTTAAAATTATTATGATCATACTACTTTAAATAGAGATATTAAAACTCTAAAGAGTGAGAGGCAGCTGAATGGTATAGCAGATGAAGAGTACAAAGCCTAGACTCAGGAAGACTTGAATTCAGCCTCAGACACTTACCAGTTGTGAGAGCCTGGGTAAGTCACTTCACTTCTGTCTCAGTTTCCTCAGCTGTTTAATGGGAATAATAATAATAATACATCCCTTCCAGGGCTGCTGTGAGGATCTAAATGAGCCAATATTTGTAAAGTGCTGAGCACATTGCCTGGCACATAGCAGGTACCTAATATTCCCCCTTCCCTTTCCTAATGGTCATTTCCTATTGGTGCAAATCTAAAAAAGTGCTCATAGGATTCATTAAAAGTTTGTCATAAATGTACTTACACAGCATGAAGAGCTTCCCACTTTAAGATCTCTTTCCAAGCCTGTTCGTTATTCTGATTATGAATCTTAATAATATTATACATATCTTTCTGACTGATGTCATCATCTTTCCACTTCCACCTAGTAAAAAAGTATTTTACAGAATTCTTAATTACTTCAAAATACTGCTATAAAATTAATCAATGCACATTTTAAAGAAGTCATATACAACTATAGTTTATATACAAGCAAATTAAGCTAATTATTTGGTTCACTGCTTTAATTCTTAGGCATTTTGATGATACTTATATAGTTGAAGAATACATTATGTATATTATATTTACTAATAAACTCAAAATTTATTCAGTATATTAGCTGAAAGGAAATTATTATTTTAATGTAATAACATTTCACAAACTACCAAATATTAGTGAGTTAGCAAGAGCATTCTGGAAATACTCACTGCCAAATGTGAAGCAAGAATACCTATTTGATAGAAATGATTAATGTTCCTATTATTTTTTCAAATACTTTATGTGAAAATAAGGAATTCTTACTTCACTGTGGTTGGATTCACACATATTTTGATAAAGCATGCTTAAAGTCAATGATAACTATTAGAAAATAAGTTTTGAAATGTTTAGTATATATTTGGGGGTAATTCTATATCATACATCTTTCAGGAAATGTTTTTAAAAATTATATTTACAGTCTACTTAACATCATTATTTACCTACCCTTTTCTTAACATGGCATTCCAAAACATCTGTTCTGAAGGGTAAACCCACTTTTTTTCTGAATCTGCCCTAGGAATCGATGACTCTTCCCTAACAGTTGATAGTGCAAACGGCTGACCAGGGGATGGTGTCTGATTAGGCGGTGGCATCTAAACAAAATAATAAGATTGCTGAGGTTATTTTTTTAAACACTGGGAAAATTCTGATAACGAAAATATCAATTATTAACATAAAGATCAACTGCTGATTGCTAAAACACCAAAATTATTATTTGACCATTTTTTTATATCATATACACTCATCAGTCATATAAGCTCTCTATGACCAAATTCTCACACTAACATTTTCAATACTTCATACTATCTATCCTTGGAAATAATTTTGCATTTTTAAAAACCCAAGAGAATCAAACATAAATTGCTTTTCTCCAGCAGTTATTATTTCTACTGTACTGTAAACACAGTTGCTCAATTTCCTGTTTTGTTTAAAATGTCAAACTACAAGCTAATACTTTATTTTTTTCAAAAAAGGTACAAGGCTTTTTAAGCTATTATGAGATTTTATGAAGTATAAATATTTATTAGATGTTAATTTTTAGAAATGTATACTAGATAAAAAAGTGTTACCTGGAAAAGTCACTTAACCTCTGCCTGTCTCTATTTCCTCCTTAGCAGAGTACCGAGCATACAACAGGCACTTAATAAATACTTATTCCCCTGTCAAATGATATCCGTAAATGCCAAGGATAGTAATTTTCAAATGATGCGCTCTCAATTTGTAATTGTAACAGGGCAATAAATACTCTGGATAAAATATACTCTCCTTTGCCCATAGCCCAAATGATCCCTTTCATGCTGAACAGCACAGAACTTTGACATTTCAACTTGGGGGAAATGAGTTCTGTAATGTACTTCACTAAAGTTTTTCTCCCCAAATTCCAAAATGTTTGGGCAAGCTCAAAGCTTTTTTTTTCTTTTGAAAAATTAATTGTGACCAAGTAAACAGAAAGCAACTTAATTGAGCCAAATTACTTTAACTTACTGAATAAATGCCTTCAACAAGATTCAAATGTTAGTTTGGGCTAAGACAGGTAAACATAAGAAATGTTCATTTGGGGAATTTTATGTTTGTTTTTTGTAAAATCATAGCTGAAGATGTTTGTGCATTATACCCCTTTTATAAAAGATCCATATAATAAATTTTTCCTAAATTTAGCACCAGGAAAGCTTATCCTAGTAAAAAATGCATTCTTCCTTTTATCAGCTAAGATGTTGTAGGCCTGGAAGTTTTTCGTTTTGCCTTAACTGCCAGCAAGGTCAGAATTAAGTGCCTGACTGCAATAACTAACTTATCTCAAGTTGATAGTAGTATAAATTCCCCATTTCTTTCAAGAATTTTAGTAAATGCTTAACAAATATTTGTTATTTGACTGATTGTTTTATATTGTTCTGTTTTTCCACATTTAACTTCAGTAAGTTCTTCCAATCCTTTTAGAGAATAAGTGGGGGTATAACTCCTAAGTATGTAACTATTTAACAAAAGCTTTGCAAAAATAATTGCTCATATTTCCAAGCCATAAAGGCTTTAAAATAAAATATACTTTTTCCCCCTTCCTTATTGTTCTTTACATGCTGCTTTCATCCCATGGGTTAATTATAGTTCAACCCTTCCATATCAGGAGTTGGGGAGCAACCCTTTCTCTAATATAGAAAAGGACAGCAAGGTTATTAGATTTAAAAGTAGTACTAGTTTTGAAGTTTGCTCTTATTTGTTGATTTTTACAATGAAGAAAGGTATGTCAGATAAGCAAATTTTTAAAAACCAGTTCAAATCAGAGACAGTAACTCTTTTTGTCTTACTGAATAATTTCACATTCTCCATTTAATCTGAGCTCACTGATGTGTACATCCCCTCCACTGATGCAGACTACAACCCACCTATGCCAGCGTGTTTGTTTCCAGACCATGTCCTCCAACAGTCTGTCATGGAGGTCCCAACTTTGCTTTCTCTGGACAACAGCTATCTCTTGTTCTCTCTCTGTTACCATGTCAAACTGATAATTAATTGTGTATCACCAAATGTTACGGGTAATTTATTATATGGGGAATTTACATAAGGTCTTAGAGAAAATTATATTTTAAAAAAAGAAGTGGCATTAAACATACCATGTTTGAAGGATCAATGTTATCTTTATTTTGATAGGCAGCTGATGTTACAGGACATTCCACATATTCATAGGCTCGATCCTGATGTGCAGGTACTGAGTTAGATTGACTTTCACAAGTTTTGTCAGATGGGTTTACATTCAATGGACAACCTGAAATTTAAAAAAAATATATTCAAAAGAATCATCATAAATGATGACAATCTTAGCCCTTATTATGGTGACATGTTGGGGAGAACCAAAGCTCTAATGACCAGTGACTTCCTAAGAGGGAGCATTTTTAAAAATGTACTCAGACTCAAAAAATAGCAGAGTTAGAAGAGATATTAAAGACCCTCTAATGTAATGCAAAGCTTGACACATTTGGTGCTATAGCCCTCAAATTCAGGAGCCAAACAAATTTATTATATAAGTTAAATAGTCACACATTTTAATCTTAAAAACAAACAAAATCACAACCAAGGAAGTAGGAGAAAGAACACTGCAACAAGAGAACTTCATTGCAACTCAATCCCCAAACTGTTAAACTTATATGACTGGGATATTTTAGTCAATACAGAAGGACTCCTAAATTCTAATATTTATGTGAGAGATAGTGATGGTACCCAAGCAAGAGTGAACAGATATGAGGGACCTGCCCACCTTTCATTCTCTTTTTTTTCTTTTTAAATTGGGCCTCCCTAGTTCCTTCAGACTGGATATAAAGGCAGCTTTGATATACTCCATTTTTCTAACCTGGGCCTGCTTAGGCAACCTTGCATTACCAGGGGTTCACCTTTGATGCAAAACTTAGTATGGACACCAATCAGCTGAGCCCACTCTAAGTCAGAATTCTGCCCACTGTAGCTTATCTAGGCACTATGGGTAAGCAACACCGAGTGCAGCCCCACCTTTCATTCTAAGGAGGCTATATGAAGAGACAGAAGAATGGGCAAACATTATCTGCTGGGGGGTTTTTTGGAGGGGGAAAGTTTAGAACAGGCTTCTTTCCCCAATCTCAGAAATGAGAGCTCCTCCCAAGAAGACCCGGGACCAACATGGTATATTTCACTTATAATTAGGCATCCTAAAACACTAATTACATCATACTAACTCCAAGTACCTTCTTTGAGAAGGACACAGGATACAACACTATGAATGACTGAACTTAACAAGTACTTAAATGTCCATATGTAATAGTAGGAAAATTGCAACCACTACTATGAATCTGACCTAAGTGGTATGAATGAGGGGCAGCACCCTGAGAACCTTTAGCTTCAAGTAACATCTGGTTATATGGCTAACATCCATGCATGTTTTAGAGTTAACTGTAGCATGAGCTTGTCTTAGGAGAATAAACAATGATTTCCATGTATAAAGAACTACCTCTACCAGCAGACTGCAACTCATCTATGACTTAGTAGACAAATCCTAAGGAGTTGCTTGAGGGAAAAGTCAAGTGACTTGCCTAAGGTCATACAACTACTTTCACTACCTCTTAATGTTTTATACAAATTCTTCCTTTGTATCCCCAATGCCTACCATAGAAGTGCCCAGCAAGTACAAGTGTTTAACAAATGCTCATTGCTTGACAAAATGGAAATCTAAAGACTAGAAATTCCTAAGCTATTCTCTCAACACTTTGAAACAAGAAGTCACATACCACAAACCAATCCAATGCTCTCATTCTATACAACATCCTTATAATGGACAAGAGAAGTTCCAAAGTAAAATATAAATTTCTCCATGTTCACTTTTCATCTAGAGAAAGACTTGAGTCAAATAAAACGTAAGTACCTGTGGGATATAATTTAGCCTTGTGTTAAGACATAATACATTCAGAAGTAAACTTAAATAGATACTAAGAGAAATTTGTAGGTTTTAAAAAAATCAGTTCTATGATTTGCATATTGTGTGCAAATGTATATATTATACACCTACCTGATAATGCCTTCGAGGAAAATGTAATAATTAAATGAAATCTGATACCTCTACTCTTTTAAAATAATACGATAATATCTCTGGGTCTCTAGAAGACAACAAGAAGTAGAATCTCTGGTTTGCTACTATTATTTTAAACCATTTTAGGAAGATTCATATTTTTGGAGTTTTCTTACATAAAAACAAGTTACCTTTTTCTTTTCTTTCATGCATCGGGCATCCTGAAGGAGGAGGGCCTGCCTGATGTTGTGAAGCAGTTGAGACCTGCACTGCAACAGCAGGAGTGGATGTGGACATACCCATGGTCTGAATCACCTTTTGGACAACTCGGGACAATTCACTTTTAACGATGTCCTTCAGAAGATCCCCTTTTCATCCACAATCTATCCTACATAAAATCTGAATTGTCAGAAAAGTAAAGACTATTTTATGGAGGAGTAAAAGGAAGGCCAGTGAGGTAAACTAATTTTCCCAAAGTGACACAGTTAATTAAGGAGCACCATGAAAATCAGATACATAGCTCTTCTCTACAGGTGTCCAACAGGGTATTTATGCACCTGGCAGCAACATTAGTAAAGAGGATCACTTTAAGGGAATTTTTTAGGAATCTCCCTATTGGTAATACCAATGGAAGATGGAAATCTATACTCTTTAAGCTCCAATCCCTCCTACACACTATTACTACTTATGTCCCCCCATTATCAAGCAAAAACTGGTGGGTGAACAGAAAACACAAATAACAGTGGAAAGGAATCAATGGTGGATGTGAGGGTGCGGGTTCGATCCACTGTCTGTCTTATAATGACAACTGTGTGACACTGGGGAAACCACTTAGTTCTTCGGGTATCAGTTTCCTCATCTGTACGATGCGGGGGGGCGGAAGGACTTGGTAAAGTACAGGGGACTAGGGCATGGAGAGGCCTTTGAGAGGGATACCCTTGGAGATTAAGAAAGCCATAACCTTAAGGATAAAGAGAGAAAATAAATGGGCACGGGAAGGGAAAGTCGGCACGTCACGGCCGAGGACCGGACGGGAGTGGGGGGACGAGAGGAGGGGTGTCCCTTGACTCCCCCCTGCTCAGGGCCTATCACAAAGGACATAACCAGGAGGGGAAGAAAGGTGGCGGGGGGCACGGGGCAAGGCGGGGGGCGCGGCTGGGGAAGCAGGAGGGGAAGGGGGCCTGGGGCCGGCCCCGCCGCTCTCACCCACCTGTCCCGGGCCTGGCCGGCCGCAGCGGCTGCAGCCCAGTGCCCCTCTTGACCCTGAGCCGCCTCCGGCGCTCTCCCTTCCCTTCCCCTCCTTCTCCTCCGTGTCCCAGGCCCCGCCCTCCCCCTCCTTCCCTCCTCCCACGTCTCCCCGCCCACTCGCGCTCTAGAAAGCCAAGGCTCCCAGGCAGAACCTGCCGCAGTCTGCTCCTCCCCCCCCTCCTCCTCAGGGCCCCAGCCTCACGCTACTCGCGCTTCCTCCCTCCGTCCACTTACTTCCTCCCCTCGGGGCGGGACTTCCGGTCTCGAGAGGGGCGGGGAAACATCATAGCGGAGGGGGAGGGCTGCGACTAGCTACGCCCCCTTCTCCTCCTGCTGCCTTCCCCTTCACCGCTCTACTCTTCCTCCTCCTTTCTCCTCACCGCCCTGCCCACCTTTCCAGGTGCTCTTGGGTATTTGGAGCTTCTGGCTGTTTGCATTTAGGTAAGAAAATAAAAAAAAGAAAGAAAGAAAAGCAGACCAGTTGTAAAATCCCATCCCGTTAGATTGTAAGCTCCATGACTGCCTGGTCTTTTTGTATCCCTGACTCTCAGCACGGGGTTTGGCTCATTGTAGGAGCTCAATAATGATTATTGCCCAAATGTTGATTAATTGGAGTCTGCTTCCGGTATCCTATTAGATATTTAGCTCCTTGAACCCAGGACTCTTTGGACTCTTTGTATCCCTGTGCTATAGGCCCTGTGTCTATGAGGAAAGGCAAAAGACGGCTCCTCCTGTCTAGAAGCTTACAGCCCAAGGGTGAAGACAACACGTAGACAACTAAATAAACAATTATATATAATTTATATACAGGATAAATTGGAAATAGCCAACAGAGGGAAGGCACTAGAATTAAGGTGGTTGGTTTTTTTTTAGAATATGCAGATAAATTATAGGAATTTTTAAAAAATGTTTTAACTTTGGCTTTAAAATAAATGGCAATTCTTCGTTTTGATTTCAAATCCAGCAGGGACGTGGTTTCTCTATACAAGTTATTCTTTGGGGAACAGTACCAGTGTAGATACCTGCCTGTTAATCAGCAAACATTTATTAAGTGTCTACTGTGTGCCAGACACTCTGCTAGGCACCGGGTACACAAAGACAAAGAAGCAGCCCTCGCTCGCAGGGAGTTCACGTTCTGCTAGGGAGACAACGTCTATATGTTAGCAGAGGAATAGGGACTACACCTGTTACTTCATTAGTCTAGGGAACTCCCAGGTGATACAATTCCCTCTGTCAGAGTAGTCTGAGGCACTTTTGAAGCAACTTATAGAAATATTTAGAGCACAGGATTACACTGGCATGTTTCAGAGGGAACTAAGATCTCCTGACTTGAAAACCAACTCTATTACATAATGCTTCCTCTTTACATTAGTATCATGTACAAGGTATATTCAAAATAAATGCAGGGCAATTTGGGGAGGAAAACAAGGCATTAGGATGATTGACTTTTGTGGGCTGATTAAATAATCCTTTTTCTTCTTAGCTTAGTACTATAGGTCAGTGGGGTCAAACTCAAATAGAAATGTGGACCACTCATCCATGCGTAAGGATCCTGTGGGCCACCCATTGATTTAGTATCAAAATGTAATGTTATTTAGATTTTATTGTACTTTTATTTATTTTATAATATTTTATTATTATAAAAGTGTTACAATTATATGATTATATTTGTTATTATACAATTTTGTAAAATGATTTATATCTTTAGGTGTAAATAGAATCCTCTCCCAAACCCCAACATAGATTTGGCTAATTTTTCCCTAAAAAGCTGTCTCCTGGGCACTTGGGGAGAAAAGGGTCAGGAAAGGTCTCAGAATGAGCCTTTGAGGAAATTGGGGATTCTGAGAGGTAGAAGTAGACTGCATTTTGTACCTGAGAGATAGCCTGTGTAAAAGTAAAAAGATGAAAGGTAGCTAAGTGGTGCAGTGGGTAGAGCATGGGCCCTGGAGTCAGGAGGACCTGAATTCAAATCTGGCCTCAGACACTTGACACTTCCTACCTGTGTGACTCTGGGCAAGTCACTTAACCCCCACTGCCTCCAAAATAAAAAAGTAAAAAGATGGGAGATGTACCATCATGTGAGAAAATGCAAGAGAGCCAGTTTGCCTGGATTGCAGAGTGCAGGAAGGGTCACGATGTGGAAAAGTAGCCAGGTTTGTAAAGAGTTTTTAAATGCCAAACTAGAGAAGTGCACATTTTTAATGCTAGAAATTTATTTTTCCATGGAACATGGAAATTAAAGTTACATTTGTTACTGGGAAGGCTTTAAAGAATAAGAAATTCCAAACCTCTTCTTGGCTCACAGCTGTTGAGGAAGAGGAAATAAGCATTTAGTGATAGCTAAGTAAAGGATTAGTACTGGAGTCAGGAAGACCTGATTTCAAATTTGTCCTCAGACACCCACTATCTGGGTGACTGGCCATGACCCTGTATGGAATTTTCTTGGCAAAGATAATGGAATCGTTTGCCATTTCCTTTTCCAGTGGATTAAGACAAACAGATTAAGTGACTGACCCAGAGCCATTCATCTAGCAAATGTCTGAGGGCAGATTTGAACTTGGGTCTTCCTGACTCCAGGCCCAGCACTGAACCACCTCTACTAAAATCTTTTCTCTTAGGAAAGTGCATAAAAGGTCCAAAATGGAAGCTGAGATGGTGCAAAGGATTAAGGGTGGTAACTAAGCAGAATGAGAAATACTTCAGATCTAGTTAAGATCATTGTGTTTCAGTGTCAGTATTTTTTGTTTGACACAAGAGTCTGGTAGCATATTTCATTTGTATTTAAAAATAATAACTTGTGATAGGAATTTTTTTTAAGCTCGAGATAATTTACTATAGGGTTAGAATGTTGTCACTTTTTGTGAATTCAAATTCCCCTACCCTGGAAGGGTAGGGGAATAGAATATGCAGAAATATCTGTAATATAAAAAAAAATTTAAAACCCACTGTATTTTTAAAGTTCCCAGACATCTATCTATCTATATTGTGTGTATGTACATATACACACACATTTCAAATTTAAAAAGTGAATTTTACTGATATCTTCTTATATGTATATATATTTAAACTTTAATAGCTTAAAACCATACTAAGATTTTTGGAACATCCTACACAGTACTCCAACATTTACAAATCTAAACACTAGTTTTGGAGACTGCTAGGTGGCATAGTAGATGGAGTGCCTGGCCTGAAGTCAGAAAGACTTCCTGAGTTCAAATCCGGCTTCAGACACTTACTAGCTGTATGACCCTGGGCAAGTTACTTAACCCTCTTTACCTCAGTTTCCTCATCTGTAAAATGAGCTGGAGAAGGAAATGACAAACCACTCCAGTATCTTTGCCAAGAAAACCCCAAATGGGGTCACAAAGAGTGACTGTTTCATGGCTGAAACAATTGAATAAGAACAAGGACGCGTAATTCCTACTATATGCCAGACACTGTATTAAGTACTTTACAAATATTTTCTTATTTGATCCTCACGACAACCCTAGGTGCTATTGTTATCTTTATTTTACAGTTGAGGAAACTGAATCAAACAAATGTGAAGTGATTTGTCCACGGTAACACAGCTAATAAGAGTTTGAGACTAGATTTGAACTCAGGTCTTCCTGATTCCAGACCCAGCATTCTATCCCCTGTGCCACCTAGCTGCCTGATTTAAGAAGATCACTTTGGATTTTTTGGACATGGTCAATGTGAACGTTTATTTTACTTGACTATTCATATTTGTCACACGGGTTTTTTTTCTTTCTTTTTTTCTTGGTCAGTGAGAGGGAGAGAGATACATTTTTGTTATTTAAAAAGTGTAAAAAAAAATCAGTTTGGAGGCTGCGTGGAAGACACTGAAAAGGGTAGAGATCTGAGACAAAGGGAATTATGAGGCATTTGAAATAATCCAGATGAAAGTTAGTCAGTCATCCAATAAACATTTATTAAGCATCTATCACGTGCCATGCTCTGTGCTAAGCACTGGAGATACAAATAGGAGAAAAGAGAGAGGCGACCCTCAAAGAGCACACAGTCTAAAGGGGAAGAAAACAAGCAAGCATATATGTACAAAAAATATACAGGATAGAGAGGAAATAATTAAAAGAGGGAAAGTGCTATAATTGAGAGGAGTTGGGAAAGGCTTCCTGTTAAAGATGAGATTTTAGTTGGAACTTAAAGGAAGGGACGGAAACAGTAGATGGAGATGAAGAAGAACTCAGCAGATGCGGGGGATAGCCAGAAAAATATTCTCAGAGCTGAGAGATAACATGATTAGGATCTGAACTAGAGTGGTGGCTGGAGGAATAAAGAGAAGAGAACAGATGAGAGAAATGTTGAGGAGGTACAAATGAAAAGATTTGACAATGGATTAGATACGAGGGGTGAAGGAGAGTGAAGAGTTGAGAATAACACTGAGGTTGAAAATCTGGGTTTTTGGAAGGGTGATGGTACCATTGAGAGAAATAAGGAAGTTCAACAAGTGGGTTTGAGGAGAAAGTTAAGTTCTGTTTTTGGCATGTTGAATTTGAGATCAATCATCAATCAATCAAAAAAATTCATTAAGTTGGATTCAAAAAAATCAATTGCCCAAGTAAAGAATGAGAAGGTCCACGGTTACACAGACCTGTGGGTTTGGTAGTTCAGTATGAGTTAACAGCACTACAAAAAAAAAATAATGCAACTTTATGTTGTCAAACTTATTTGATGTGCTGGTTAGTTTTCCTGAACTCATTAATACACTCTATTTTCCCTCTTTGTTACCAAATATGGCATGCTGGATAGAAGAGGAGAGAAGCATATATTCAAGGATGAAAATTATACAAAGTTAAAGATGTCAATAAAATAAAAAATGCAACATTGCACATTGCACCAATGCCAAGAACAAGGAAGATGATAGATCTTCTGTAATCTGTACCTCTAAGGGTGTAATACAATCAGTTCTTTGTGGTGCATTTTTTCCTTCTGAATGGAAATTATCTTGGTATATGGTGTGAGGTGTTGATGTAGGTCTGATTTTTATGAGACTGCTTTCTGATTTTCCCAGTAGTTTTTGTTAAATTGTAAGTCCTTGCTGCAGTAGTTGGGGTCTTTGGATATATCAGACACTGTGGTACTTGGTTTTTTTTTCCCATATATTCAATACCTAATATGTTCTGCTGATCAAATTCACTACTCTTTAACCAGTACCAAATGGTTTTGGTGGTTACAGTCTTGCAGCCTAGACTAAAATTTGGCAGTGTTAGTAGATGCCATATTTTAAGGATTATGGCCATGTTCAATTCATACAGTCATACAGTCTTTAAAAATATAAAAACAAGGCTCACATTCTTATAATCTAGCCAATAGCTCACTAACATTCAGACTCCTTAAGAGTCTGCCCAATATGATGGATGTTCTAATAAACCTTGTCTTTGGCTGAAAGAAGGCTTGGGTCTAATTCTTTAGGCCAGGACCCACGTGTTGTGATTTTGGGGTCCAAGTACCCCTAACCCTCAACATTTTGGTTAAATTTCCCGTACAGGGAAACTGCCTAACCCCAAGTTCTTCTCTAGCCTAGACTGGAAGCATGGGCCCCACTGGCAATGGCCTTGGGCCCTGGGGCAGCCTTTGCCTGGAAGCATCACCCAGATTCAGCACATCCTGCTCAAGGTAAAGAAATTAGCCTCCGAACTTATACTACAAGCCATTCACCTACAGTTGGTAGCAAACATTGGGTACCAGCCAGTGTTCCCCCCCTCATCTTCTCCCTGCCCCCACAGTTCCCTGGATGCAGCCTGTGCTCCGTTCCAGTCAACCTCCTCTTTGGGACCCCCTCAAGGAAGGGACAGCTCTACACCCCTTGCCAGCAGGAAACAGTTTAGAAGCCAAGGCCTTCACCTCTTACCCCAAAAGAATTTGGGTCTCATTTGTTTGAGGAGGGAATGATGAGGATGAGAGCTAGACCCCAAAAAAGGAAAAACCCTGGACTTTCCCACATGACCAAATCTCTGGCATTTGCCTGAGGCTATGATCCCATTAACTGGCCTTTCTTCTTTTTTTTTTTTTGGGGGGGCTAGGCAATAGGGTGACTTGCCCAGGGTCACACAGCTAGTGAGTATTATGTGTCTGAGGCCAGCTTTGAACTCAGGTCCTCCTGACTCCAGGGCCAGTGCTCTATCCACTGCACCACCTAGCTGCCCCTCATCAACTGGCCTTTCATTGTGGCTACACCCAGTCTCCCAATTCTGTTACTCTTAACCTAGCCTAGCCCTCCACTGTCTTATCTCCCTATGGCCCTCAGCCATTTCCCACCCTTAATCCTAGCTAGGCTTCATTCTCCCTTGGCCGGGTCCAGGTCCCAGGTGTTTCGTTCACCTAAGCTGAATTCTTCAAATCCAGCCCAATATGACGGATGTTCTAATAAACCTTGTCTTTGGCTGAAAAAAAAACTTTTGTCTAAACACCCTCTGGTTTAATATTAAGGGGTGCAAAAAACAAGGAGATATATACTCACCAAAAGTGTTTGCTTCCATCATAGAGGGCAGCTAGGTAGCACATTCAATAGAGTGCTGGGCCTGGAGTTAGGAAGAGTCATCTTTCTGAGTTCAAATCTGGCCTCAGACAAATACTACCCGTGTGACCCTGTAAAGTCACTTAATCCTGCTTGCCTCAGTTTCCTCATCTGTAAAATGAGCTGGAGAAGGAAAGGGCAAACCACCCCAGTATCTTTGCCAAGAAAACCCCAAATAGAATCATGAAGAGTTGGACAGGACTGAAATGACTGAACCACAAAAACCATCATGGAGGATATCCAGTACAAAGGACAAATGGAAGAGCAGAGAATTCTTCTGAAATCTTCCCTATATTTTTTGTGATTCCATATATAATTTTTCCCTATATAATTTTCCCTATATAATATTCCCTATATAATTACGTATATAATTTTGCGTTGGATCTTTTGAAACAGAATCTGCTTATCAGTCAGTTAATCAGTTAGTCGGTAAGCATTTACCCAGCATCTCCTGAGGTGTCAGGTATTGTGCTAAGTGCTGGAGATGCAAAGAAAGGTAAAAGGCAATCTCTGATCTCAAGAAGCGCCAAGAAAGGAGACAACATGCAAACAAATATGTACAGATAAGCTATATATGAGATCAATTAGAAATAATCAACAGAGGGAAGGCACTTGAATTAAGGGGGATTGGGAGATTCCTGTAGAAGGTTGGCTTTTAGTTGGGACTTGAAGGAAGCCAAGTGAGCCAGGAACTAGAAATGAAGTGGGAGAGAATTCCAAGTATGAGGAACAGCCAGTGAAAATGAATAGTTAGGAGACAGAGTAATTTGTTTGAGGAACAATAAGGAGGCAGATTTGGATTAAAGAGTATATGTATTTTGGGTTTGGGGATGCCAATTGAGTAAGATGTGATAAGACTGGGAAGGTAGGAGCAACAGGTTATAAAGGACTTTGAAAAGAGCATTTCACATTTGATCCTGGAGGTGATAGGGTACCACTGGAGTTTATTGAGTAGGGCAGTGACATGGTCAGCTTTTGGAACATCAATTTGATAGCTGAGTAGAGGATGGACTGACTGGAGTAGAGAAGGCCTTGTGGCAGGTAGACCAACCAGAAGACTGTTGTAATAGCCCAGGTATGACATGATAAGGGCCTGCGCAAAGGTGGTGGCAGTGTTAGAAGAGACAAGGGGGTGTATAGGAAAGATATTAAGAAGGTAAAATGGACAAGTCTTGGTGACAGATTGGATATGGGGGGTAAGAGAGAATGAAAAATCAAGAAATATACCTAAGTCTTGAGCTTGGGTGACTGGGAGGAGAGCGGTACCCTACTCAGCACTTCTTAAACTGTGGGTCCCAACTCCATGGGGTCAGGACCCACAGCTTAAGAAGCACGGAAGGGGTCACAAGGGGAAAAAGTCTAAGAAGGCCTGCAGATAGTAATAGGGAAATTTGGAAGAAGGAGGGTTTGGGGAAAAAGATAATGAGTTCAGTTTTGGACATGTTGAGTTTAACATACCTATAGGACATCTAATTGAAGTTGAAGATGGTCAGCAGAGAGGTTAGGATTGGATAAGAAAATCTGAGAATCATCAGCACTAGAGATGATAATTGAATCCATAGGAAATGATGACATTATATATGAAATAATATAGAAGGAAAAGAGAAGAGTTATTATCTGGGGATTTTATATACAAGTCTCACATGAGAAATGAGTTAGGAAAAGTACAGATGGACCATCCAATTAAACATTATCTGTAAAAGAGTTAAGATAATGCTCAAATTTTTATTTTAAAACACACTTAAAATTAAAACTAATAAGTAACTATTAGTTTATGACAAGTTTTGAAAGCCCTTAGTTTATGTAACTCTTCACTGACCTGCCTCAGTGTTCATTACTTCTTGGTTTATTTTTTTTTAAATATGCATTTGAGTTTTCATATGACAAACTAGTTTTCTACGTTATGTGGTAATTTGCTTGTCTGAGTAATTCCTGGAATTATTGTTATTCAAAATAAGATTAATGGAGAATAAGATCACATATGGTTTTAAGATGTCTTTTTGTTAGCTAAATGAAGCTCCCAAAATGATAATGAAATTCATGGAAGTGTAATAAAACTGAATTCTTTAGAAAGCCTCAAAGTGAGGTAACACTTATTTTCCTATTTATTAAAGCTAAAACATTTGTCTAAAGATTTCAGTTCCCTAATATCTATTTAGCTTCATAATAATTTAAGCAAATAGAAAAGATTGCCTATCTTTGCCACTTTATTATTGCTCTTTTTAACAATTTTAAGAATTAACATCGATAACAAATAATTAACTTTTGTACTATTACAATTATAATCTTACCAATAAAGATATAATAATAGTAATTATTAATAATAATTGCCTCAATTTATAATTTTTGCTTTAAAATTGTTCAAAATGTTCCTTGTATTTTATGCATTTCTTTCACATCACTGGTTTTTTCCTGTTTGGATAGTAATAACAAACTCTTCTGAGTGATTGTGGAATTCATCTAGGAAGTTCAGCAGTGTTCCACCCTTGGCTTGTTGCAGTCATTATCCTGTCATCCTGACAGAGGCACATCTGGAGAATTTTATCATTTTTAGAATTCCTTTTCAGCTAGAACTTTGTACCAAACATTCTGTATGATAGTAGAAATCACCTTTGGTAGGTATGTTTCTCCCTATTTTGCATCACACTTGATATTAATGAGGGAGTCATTGAACAAAATCATCTCTTGTTATATCTTTCCAGGACTCCCATATAATTTAAACATCAGCAATTGGAGTAAATATCTACCTACCTGGTATGATTTGAAGAGCATCTGAACAGCTTTCTGTGCCTAAAATATCTGTTCTAGTAACCTTACCTTAATATTGAGATTCTTATGTTATTTATTCCATCATATACTAGCTATCAAAGGCAAATATCGGGGCAGGGGGAGGGGGAGGCAGAAACAGGTACTAAACCATTACCAAAGTAGTTAAAATTAGTTTTTTTCAGATTTGTCATGCTGTCACCCAGAAGAGAATTGGGGTGGGGATAGGGAATAGACCTCACATTATAATATAACTCTCAAGTGAAAAAACTTCCTCTCCCAGTGTAGGTTGACACCTTTTCTATAACTTGGAGTCTGTTTCCTAAAGCACTGAGACTTGCCCAGTCACACAGTGAATATGAGTCAGAGAAGGGAACTGTGATAATGGAAAACATGGAATATAAGTTTTTATGAGTGGTGAGGAAGGAAGGAAAAGTTTGGAACACTTGACTCTTGTGTCTAGAGTGAAAAAGCCCGATGACCAGGGCATTGGGCTTCTGAGATCAGGTCATCTGCTCTTGCCTTCCCCTCCAAGATTAAGTTCCACCACTTTAGAGCTTCAGAGCTTTCCCACTGGGACTGAAATATTTTAATTCAACTAACAAATTCGCTTATCTTACCCAAGGGGAAATTCTACTGAAGTCTCTAGTGTAGCAAGCTGGAAATAGGGACAAGTTCAAGGTGCCAGCTTTTCCCTAAAGTCTTTTTTCTCCCTCCAAGAGCCTCTCCTTGAAGCAGATTATGAACCATGTGTGTCCTCCCTTGAAATAAGGAGCCAGAAGAATTCTTCTCTTCCAACCTCTGGACAACTGCACCCCTCATGCTAGCACAAAACTTGAGTAATCATTGTTTCCACAAATAAGGAGAGTTTATTTAAATGCCCAGACTTATACCTTGAGTTACCCAAATGCTTAAGTACCTTTTTTTTCTCCCCCAGATACTAGAAATTCTGAGTTATCTAAGGGTTCTTTTTTCCTCAAGTTTTCCAATTCCATATTATCAGTTTTACTTGCTACTCCTCAAAATGCTTAACTTAACAGCATTTTTACATATAGTACATTTACCTTTTGATGTCTGGGCATTCTTGCCCAAGCCCCTGGGCCTAGGGAAAAAGCAAACTTTATCTCTCCTCACCACTGAAAAGTTGCAATATAGTTAAAATCTGGTCAGTATGACTAATGAGCACAGCTCTCATTCAGAAAAAGAGGACATATCATGAAAGGACAATAACCAGCCAAAAATAGTTTACAGATAGACCTAATGTCTTGACTTGTGCTGGTTTTATGTATACAAAGTACCCATCTTTTAAAAAACATAAATGAATGGATAGATAGATAGATAGATAGATAGATAGATAGATAGATAGATAGATAACAACTACTGACACTACTTCCTTCTTCTTGAGCAGCCCTACTGTCTAGTTTCTAAAATCTTGAGAGTGCTAAGGGATCATCCTAATTTATCTCAGCATATGGTTGTCAGCAGTTCAGGGTTTGCACAGCTGACTCAAATGCAGTTTCCCAGCAGGGGTACCATCCGGCTCATGAGCACAGGCAAGGAAGGATTTAAACAAATCCATACTTGCCAGTGGGAGCCATGCACTAGTGAGCATCTCTAGATATAGTCCCACCATCATCAAGGTACTAAAAGTACAGACTTGCAATAGCTTGGTAGTAGCCTCACACAGTGCTGCTAGACCTAGGTGGCCATTGTTATTATTTCAAAACAGGATCCTGGGATTTAAAATGGAAAGGGAATTTGAATATATTATCCGTTTATCTCATTTGACTGAGTTCTAGAAATGAGAAGTTGTTTGCCCAAAGTCACAAACCAGATTCAGATTCAGCATGAAAATTCAGATCATTCCTGAATACCCAAGCACTTCTCTTGCTACATCATACATAAGGCCACATCAGCGTAAGGTAAGGCCTTGTCTGACAATGATGATTACAGTTGCTGTTGCCTCCATTCCTATCCAATGATCTACCTAGTTTTTCTTTTCTATTTTACCAGGAAGGATATTTACAGGTTTCAGGCTGCTCAACTCATGCCAGAAGCCTAGCTCCCATAAACGTGTTGCAGCAAAACCCAAAAAATAGCGCCAAACTGAATAATGATCAAGAAATCTAATGAGAAGCCTCAGAAGGTGACATCATCCACCCTAGAACTGTATAAAAAGTCAACCAGAAAACCCATGAACATTAGGAAAGTGGGCCTTCCAGAAAAGACAGTGCAAGTGCAAACAAGACAGAAGCCTTCCAGCCTGACCAGAGATGGACTAGAGATACCTGTAGCTTGCATATCTCTATATTCAGAAGCAATAAGAGGCAAAGGCTCCCATGATAATGCCTAGATTGGTTGGAATTCACTGCATAGATTATGGAAGTGACTGGGAATGTGAATAGGCAGTGCTTTCACCGGGACAACCCAGGCTCAGGAACTTTGATGTTCATAACACTCTGACCAGAGATCCCACGAGAGCTTTGAAGAGCAATCCAGGGGGATCTAAAACTTAACAGTGTTATTAGTGTAGGTACACCATGGGAGGTGGATAACAGTGCAAGAATGAAGATAACCCAGAATGAGACCAAGCAGAACTGATTATCCACCCAAAAGTACAGCAGGGGGCAGATCCTGGACCCTGGAACAAAACCCCAAAGTTAGGAAGTAAGACTGGAGATATAAACAAAGACATCTATCACTATATAAAATATTATATAGATTTACAGATACCAAAAAAAAAGATCTAAGAGTATTTGTACAACTTCAAAGCAAGAGACTCAAAGGAAAAAATGGATTTTCCATAAGGACTACACAAATATCTAGAAGAAATGAAGCAAGATATTGAAAAAAAAAAAAGAAATAAAAGCTCTGAAGGGAAGAATTAAGAGAATAAATGGAACAAAAAAAATTATAAACCTTGCCCAAGTCATAGATACCCTAAAAGTCAGAACAGACCAAAGAGGTCATTGATTTCATGAGATAATGAGTATTAGAACAAAATCAAAAGATTGATAGAAAAAAAAAGAAAATGTAGTGTCTACTATGAAAAATAACTGACCTGGAAAACAATTTAAAGAGAAAATTTACAAATCATCAGACTCCCTCAAAACCATGATTAAAAAAAAAAAGCCTGGACATCATATTTTTACAAAATTATAAGAAAAAACTATCCAGACCTATTAGCAATAGGAGGTAAAATAGAAATAATCTACTTTTCCCCTCCTTAAAGAAACCAAAAAACATTAAGACCAAGGAATGTCATATCCAAAATCCTGAATTTTCAAGTTGAATAAAAAATATTGTAAGCCAGTGCTTTAGTACAGCATAAATAGTAGGAGCATAATAAAGGTTTATTGATTAGCCAGAAAGAAAACATTAAGTACTAAACCATAATTGGGTCTCACACAACACTTGGCAGCTTCTATTATAAATCAAAGTAGATCTTAGAATGTAATATTTCAAAAGGCAAAAGATAAAGGCTTATAACTAAAAATAATTTACCCTTCAAGACTGAATGTAATTTTGCAGGAGAATCTTTAATGTAATAGAAGACTTTCATGAATTCCTGATGAGGACCTAAAAAAAAACAACTTTGAAAGGGCAGGCACAAAAGTCAAAAGTAACCTAGAAAGGTAAATTTATCTGAGTATTTGCAAGGAACTGTATTATTGAACAGCAAGACAAAATTATTTTTGAACAAATTATGGTATGTGTTATCATAGCATATTGTACTGTAAGAAATAACAAGAGAGAATTTCATAGACTCCTGAGAAGTCATATGAACTAATACAGAGTGAAATGAGCAGAGCTGAATAATTTATATAATAAAAACAACATTGTAAAACAAAAGCAATTTCTAATGACTTAAATAAATACTCTGATCAATGCGATGACTAACAGTGGGTCCAGAGCAGCTATGATGAAGCTTTTTATCCACCTCCTGGTGATGGATTCAGTGTGCAGAGAGACATACATTTTTGGATACAGCCACTGTGGGGATTTGTTTTGTTTGTGCTTATTTGTTACAAGGGCTTTTTAAAGATAATTTCTTTTTGGATGGATAAGGTTTTTAGGTAGAAGGGACTAGGATTTATGGTGCTAAAAAATAAAGACCAAAAAAAAAGAGGTTATAAATTAGGTTTTATATATATATATATATATATATATATCTAAATTTTATAACCTTGGAACATTTTTGTTATTGTTCTTAATGTACAGAAGAAAACAAAAGGAAGTTCAGAAGGAAGCATGGACAAGCAGCACAGCTTTGAAAATAGTGGGTAGAGGGGCAGCTAGATGGCGTGGTAGATAGAGCACTGGCTCTGGAGTCAGGAGGACCTGAGTTCAAATCTGGATTCAGACGCGTGATGCTTGCTAGCTGTGTGACCCTGGGCAAGTCACTTAACCCCAATTGCTTTACAAAAAAACAACAACAAGCAAACAAATAATAAAAAAAAGAAAAGAAAATAGTGGGTGGGATTTATATATTTTTTTAAAGCAAGCTATTTAGAATACAGATTCACAGTTTCACATTTAATCCCCTTTTCCCCTTTATTGTGCATAGGGAAATGTTCATTTTTGAGTGTATGTTAAGTTTAGAAAAAGAAAGATTTTTACACAGCAGAGGTATCTATGTGACTGTAGCTAGCTATGGATTATAAGGAGGACAATACGCACAAATCCAAACTGTCGACGTCTTCCAAAGTAAGATAACCCTACGATTGCCACTTTTGGTTCTCTTGATTCTAAAGCTGTGTAGATTCATGGTAGCAAACGGGAAAAGCAATTTCTTAGGCACTCCAATTCTGCTATACAGGTACTGGTCTGTAAGGAGGCCTGGCAAATGTTTGAGGTGAGTCCTGTCTCCTTTGTGTGGCTCTGCTGGCTGGTATAAATGTACACCAGTGCAATTCTTATTTTTTCTCTTTTAAATGTTTTCTCACCTCCTTGGAAAATCTTACAGAGGGTTTTGTGGTAGGTGACATTTTCAAAGGCATATCGTGACTTACAAAAACAGCTGAGGAGAGGGTGATTTAATTGGTCTAGAGGAAGCATACTCTGATATAGCTCCTTTGTCTCCTTTTAATAAATTCATTTGGGACTAATCATTTTTAAATCGGGTTTTGCAGTTAAGGAAACAACAGAGAGAACAGATTGTCTGAATGATACTTGAGTGGGGAGTTCTGGCCAGTGAGTTCTGTCAGTTGCATGATTCTATTCCCCTATAGCCCAGCAGCTATTAACTGGGCTTAATTAGTGAGCTGCCACATGCAACAAACACTTTGTAATGTGCAATGTGTGAAATTTTTTAACAGCTTGGGAGGGACAGAGGAATATAACCTATAACAGAAGTCTTGGAATTGAAGTGTGTAAAGGGAGAACTAAGAAATTGCAGTTTGTCACTGTGGCCACCAGGGGGTAATGGAAGCTCATAAATCAACACCATCCCTCAAAGGCAAAGAATCACATTTATTTATTTATTCAAGACTGGGTCTTGACAAGTGAATTACCAAGGGCAGGGAAAATCCTGACTGAGGACAACAGTCATCACGGTAGGCCGAGGAGACAGGTTAGAGGAGAAATTAGGAAGGGAGGATGAAATAATCACCTTGGTAGGACTTCATCAAAGGAGATAATACTTGTAAAGTGCTTAGCACAGTGCCTGTCGTGTAAAATGCTCATTTCCTTCTGGTCCCCCTTCCACTTCATCACAGAGATATGTTCTTCTTAAGATGTCTTTACCTGAATCTACTTCTCTTTTTCCCATTTTCAGTTTGTAACAATAGAGGGGAAAGTTCAACTGCAAGGAAATGACAGAACAAAGGAAAAAGAAGGTTTATTTATCTTTACCTGTCTACACATGTCAGCACACAGTTCAAATAGCATTAAGCAATCTTTCCCAACCACTTGGATCAGATTTTGGCTGGTATGGGTGGACCTTATGTTCTACCTGTCATGAGGCCCTGTGAAGCTTAACATAAACAAAGGTGACTCCCAGTTAACAGTTTCTATGACAGCTAGCATATGAGGACAGAAGTAGGACAAAGGAGTAGAAGCTGCAAAGAAGTAAATTTCAACTTGATTTCTGTAAGAACTTCTTGGAGTTCTCTAAAATTAGAACGAGCTTCTTATGGGATCCTCCTTGGAGGTTCTCAGGTAGATACCAGATGAGTACTTGTTGGGTATGTTGCAGTGGGCATTCTTTCTTGGTTATGAGTTGAATGAGATGGTGACTGAGATCCCGTCCAACTCTGAGATTCTGTGATCTGCAGAGCTGGAGGTTCCAAGTCAGAAGAACAACAAAGGCTCTGGTATGCTCCATATATGCCTCAGGACATGTAGAAAAATGTGAGCTATGTGGTGCTTCCCCAAGGACAGAGACTGACAAACAAAATGATTGTAAAAGATGTATCCACACTGATATACATTTGTAAGGGGAGGTTGATTGGAGAACTCATCAAATTGATCAGGGAATTCCCTATTCAACCACCACTACACAGTAAAATTGCATTTCTCTCCCCCGGCTTTTAAACAATACTAATAGAACAGATCTGGTTTCTTTTATAGGTAATTTAGAGAATGTCTACCCTAATTCAGAAAGGATGTACAGAGTGCCAAAAAAGAAAATTTGGAAATTATTTCCAAATTGATTAATACCTATGAATATGGAAGAAACTCAAGATGCAATTGCATTTTTTTGCCTATGTAACCAAGGAAGGTAATATGTCTAAGACAAAATATTGAAAGGAAAAGGAAATTTGATGCTAATTAATGACAAATAGTAGCATTTGGTTTGAGAACCCCTCTCCCAAATTGATCTTTAGATTCTTCCTTGGATTTGCATAACTATTTGCAGAGATACTCAAATAAAGAAACTTTAGTTTCTCTTACCTATGTGTAAGACGTAACCTTATGCATAACATATTTTATATGTTGAGGGGAACATAGCTCCTGAAAACATATTATGGTACTGGACACTGAGAAGAACAATAGGGTCATATGTGCATAGATTTAGAGCTGGAAAAAATCATGGAGGCCATGTAACCCAACTTTCATTTTACAGATGAAGAAAGTGAGGTTCAGACATGTCAAATGACTTGTCCAAGGTCACTTTTGGTGGTGTAGTGTCAGAGCCAGGCTTCCAACCCAGCTCCTCTAGCTTTGTTTTCACTTTACTTACCATGTTCCTTCCTGGCCCAGTCTGAGGGTTTTGTTTTGTTTTGTTTTAAGTTTCTCTCTCCAAAGACTAAAGTAAACCAAAGACTCATTTGGCACTAATAAGTATCAGCTTGGATAAGCATTTGATCTGGCAGAAAGCAGATCCTATATTGAATATATCACTATTTGCATGTGTAGGTCCACATTTACATATCCAGTTGCCTACAAGATAGCTCCACTTGCTTGTTCTACCAGCCCCTCAAACTCAACATGTACAAAACAAACCTAATCATTTCTGCCCTCGACCCCCTCACATTACAAACTTTGGTGAAACACTGGACTCATTTCTCACATTCACATATCTAACATTTTCCATGCCTTATTAATTCTACAAGCACAAAATTTCTTTAATCTATCCCCATGTTTCTGTTCTCACTGTCATCACTCAAGTTCAGGCTTTTGTTACTACTTATGCAAATCATTACAATTACATCTGCTTGCTGCCATTTTCTTCTGTCTCCAACCCATTTTCCAATTTAGCACCAGAGTACTCTTTCTTTTTCAAAGATTGGATCATGTTTTTCTTCCAACCCCAACTCTTCAAGGGTTCACTGTTGATAATCAAGTAAAATTCAAGGTCCATAGCCTAGCATTCAAAGTTCTCCACAATTGGGTATCATACCAACTTTCCGAGATTATCTTATGCTATTCCCCTCAAAATAATTTGTGCTTCAACCAAACTGATCTGTTTCTTGTCTTCCATATATGATCCAGCCTTTCTCATATTGGCATCTTTCTTCATGATGTTTCCTATTCCTGGAGTGACACAACCTATTCTCTGCCTGTCTATTTCCTACCCATACTTTAAAGTCAAACGCAAATGCTGTCTCTTCTAGAAAACTTTCCTCAGTTTCCCCAGTCAATCATGACCTTGTCCCTCTTGGATCTCATAGAGCACTTTGCTTGTCTATCTTTTAGGTACTTATCACATGTTATTTTATATTATACAAGTAATACTCTACTAGAGTGTAAGTTCCATGAAGGTAGGATCCATACATTATTTGTATCTCTCCTGGTACATTGTGTGTTTTGTAGACATTTGGTACTTAAATAAATATTTATTGAATTGAATTGAACACAGGTAGAGAAGTACAGTGACCTAGGAAAGAATTTTGGCTGTGTTGGAAGTAATGAGTCCTAATCCTATTTCTGGCTTACAGTCTTCCCCTCTTCCTCTTCATAATAATAATTGGCATTTATATAGCACTTGAAGGTTTACAAAGTGCATTTCTCATAGGCATATAAGGAAAGTAATATGACTATTACAGTATTATCTCCATTTTATAGAGGTGTAAGCAGAGGTTCAGAAAAGTTAAGTGATTTGCATGTGGTCACAGTTGTCAATTCGCAGAGCTAGGATTCACACCCAGGTCTCTTCTCCATGCCATTGGCCTTAGAGACTTCATTGTCTACATCTATCACTTTTTAAACACTTTTGTCCCTCAGCTCCTTAACCATTTCATCTCCTAACTTCTGTGTTCACTCTCTGCCACTCACTTTAGACTTTATGATCTGAAATCAATTTGGAATTATTTCAAGATCCCAAGTTCTGAAATTATCTTTTCTGACCTTAAGGGCTCCTTCTATGCCCTCTTTTCTTAACTGTCAGGATCTCTGGTTTCTTGATTCTTTCCTGTTTTCCAAATAATCACTTTTGCTCTGGTTTCACAATCTTACCCCTATTGTCGGCTATTTCGTGATGCATTCTCCTTCATCTAAATCAGTTATGTTCATAGTAGCAACTGGAATGAGGTTTCCTTAGGATCAAGGAGTTTAAAAATGAAGAGATCAGATTAGTTTCTCCTACTTATTTCTGTTCTTTCATATGGTGGCAAATGCCTCTCCAAATTTAAAGATGCTCCCTCCTTTTTAGAAGGTAGTGATTTGTGGGGAGCCCAGTGTGATCTGCTACCCAGATTTCTAGATCTACACTTTGGGAATCCTTGAGGACAGTAATTGGTTGAGGGGCATAGAAGTATGAAAATAGAATCTTTTCTGATTTACACAAGGTTAAGTAATAAGCAACATATGCAGGGTCTTGTTTATGATATTAGGTGCTGAGCCCAGATGGAAATTTATCTATGAAATTATTATTAGGAAATGATGGGGAGATTTATCAGCTGGTTTTAGGACTGAAAACAAAAAAGCAAGAGAAAATTAACTATTATAGAATACTTAACAAGTAATAAGGGTATGAATCTTCCCAAAGCATTCTGTTTCTTAAATTATCGAACAAATGCCAAAAGAATGTCTCTGGGTTATTCTTCCAAGGGAGGAATCCAAAGATTTATAGTGGCACTCTTGGATTTCTCCCTTCCTGCTATGCCAGTCACCAACTCTGGATCCCCCCACCATTGCTCCTATTCCAAAATTGCAAATGCTGCTGGAGGGAGTACATGTGCTTGGATATATGATATTGCAAGCAATCTTGATTTATTTGCACTCCTCAGAGGTAGACAAAGAATGATGTTGTCACTCCATTTCCCTGATCCAGGCTGGTATAATGGAAAGATACTGATTCTGGTGTCAGAGGACCTAGATGCAGATCTGGTCTCTGAACCTTTATGTGTAAATCTTGGAGAATTTACTTACTTCCCTCATCCTCAGTTTCCTCTTCTGTAAAATGAAGAACTGGACTAGATGGCCTCCGCAGTCCCTTCGAGCTCTAGATCTATAACCTGATGTTGAGGTGTGTTGGAGGGTGGGGTGTACTGGAGAATGAAGTCCATGTCTCCATCCCTCGTTCTCCCTAGGCTGTACCATGCAAGGATAATTGCCTTTTCCTTCCCACACTGTAATTATGCTTCTGTAGGAGAAGGCAGGGACATAGCTTATACTTTTTAAAAAGTCCCCAACAGTGTGAAGCATATAGGGAGTATTCAATAAATATAAGGATTCAAGAAAGAAAGTACTGTGCTTCTTTGTTGGTAATTCCCTTAAATCTTACTCTTTCAAGTCTTGCCAACTGGAAACCTTACTGAATTGGTTGTCATATGACCTCATGTCCTAGTCCTACCTATCCAGGCAAATTACTTAAATTTTGGGGTCTCAGTTTCCTCTTCTATACAATAAAGTTGATCTAGACTACGAGACTTCTAATGTACCTTCCAATTCTATGATTTTTCAAACTTATAAAATAACCATTTTAATTAAACCAAACAACTGGTTTGATTGTTTTAAAAACTAGATTTAGCCACACTCATTTGTCTTGGTATTATATGAAATAGCTTTAAACAAAGACAATTCAGTTCAAATGAAGCTTTTAGTGGTCTAGGCAGACATTGTCCATCAGCCAATTAATTTCTCTGGTCTTGGCTTCTATTGACACAACTGAGAGGGATCAAAAACAAGGATGGATTACAGAGAGAAGGGCAAATGTTTTCTGGAGAGTATTTAGGATAGTATCTTTTACTACATTTTTGTTGTTCAGTCATTTTTCAGTTGTGTCTGACTCTTCGTGGCCCTATTTGAGATTTTCTTGACAAAGATACTGGAGTGGTTTGCCATTTCCTTCTCCAGCTCATTTGACAGATGAGGAAACTGAGGCAAACAGGGTTAAGTGACTTGCCCAGGGTCACACAACTAGTAAGTGTCTGAGGCCAGATTGAACTGAGGAAGATGAGTCTCCTGACTCCAGTCCTGGTGCTGTATCCACTGTACTACATAGTAGGTTTAAATAAATATCAGTCAAATATGTAGATGACTGAATTAATGAAAAAATTTTAAAATACTAACTGAGGCCCTTCTCTGACTGCCATAGCTGCATTCTGCATGAAGTGCTGGGACTAGGGTGTGAAATCAGAGGACCTGGGCTTACCAATTTGCTTTGCTGCTTCCTACCCGTGAGACTTTGATCAAATAATTTCTTTCCTTTTTAGGCTTCGTTTCTTTCCACCTCCTGGTTTCTCTGAATTCTTTCAAGTCCTAGCTAAAATCCCATCATCTCCAGGAGGCCTTTCTGAGCCCTCTTAATTCTAGTTCCTTGACAATGTTGATTATCTCCAATTTATCCTGTATATAGCTTGTTTGTACATAGTTATTTGTATGTTGTCTCCCTCATTAGATTGGGTTTTTTTAACCTTTCTTTTGAGTCTCCAAATAGCATGTTTATTGAATGTTTATTGATTGACTGACTGATTAAGAAGGCTCAATTAGATGATCACTAAGGTACCTTTCAACTAATAATAGCCAAAATTTATTTAAGATTTTCCATACATTATTTAATTTGATTCTCACAACAAGCCTATGTTAATACAGAGTGTCCCAAAAGTCTTAGTGCAGTTGTAAATTTTAGTGGCTTAAATCTACACTAAGATTTTTTGAGACACCCCGAGATGCTATTATCATTCCCATTTTACAGATGAAGAAACTAAGAAAGAAAGGTTAAGTGGTGTGAATGCTATGAGATGATCAATTCAGCCAAATATCTGGTTTGATTTTTTTAAAAACTAAATTGGAACAAACCGATTTGTTTTAAGCAAAGCCAGTTCAGTCCAAATGAACATTCTAGTTAGACACTACCCATCAGCCAGTCAGTTCATATGTCTGGTCTTGTCTTCTATTGATACAGCTAAAGGTTTAATCTCAAGTTTTACTGCTAATAAAAAGTAGGACAGATCAAGAGTATACTGGTAAATGTCTAACAATTGGTTCTCCAAAAAGCTAAACCCAAGTTAAGTTTAATCTACATTATTAACATTTCCCCATCACTTTATTAAGTCTGAACAGTCCACAAAAAAATAAATCAAGCTATGATTTGCCAGTTTCTAAGGTATAAATGCTCATGCTAAAAATTTAACACTTGGCTTTCAGGCAGTGATATAAGTGGGCTCCAGCATGGCCTTGGATATAATTCACAGCAATGAATAGGTGCTAAAGGCAGAGCCCAAAGTATCTGGCTTTGCACAAGTTCTGCCTCAGATGCTAGTTCTAATACCTGCCCCCATAATGAATTCAGAGTACACTGTCTACTGGGAATTAAAACACTACTTTCCACCCTTTAGTCAAAGGAGAAATTGAGATTAAAAAAAAAAAGATCCTTTGGAGTCCTTGAATATAACACTAGGGAGACTAGAGCCTGAACTTTCTGCTTCCCAAGTACCCATATCTTATTTCATATTGAATGCTGGAAACCAAAAAAGACTTCTTTTGTTAGTGTGTGTGTGTGTGTGTTTTAAGAAGAAAAGGCCTGGACACGTCTGGAAGCATAAAGTAAATTCTTGACAAATATTTAATTATTCTAGTGAGAGGATTATAGAGGTTATTTGTCTTCTTCACTGGAGATTTCAACTTACTTTCCTTTGTGGTCCTGAAACCCTAAGAGGCTGAGTGCTTAATCTTGACTTAAGTGCCTGAATTAGTTTGTTTGTTTCTTGAACAAACATGGCAGGCTCCTGTTTTATGTTTCCAAACTTCAAGCTATTTTAAAAGTACCTGATGACCCAAATGCTTTGTGGTTTTGCATACTATAGCAAATAAACCAAAATCACCTTTAGCTTCCCTTTGAGCTCAAATTGTGTGTGTGCCTCAATGCTTTTGTTTCATCTGTAAATTATTTTTTCCTTCTTACTTTTAACATTGCTAGGGAGAGGTTAGGAAGTGCTTCTGATCAACCATCTGTTTCCAAGAAAATATTTGTTGTAGTACAGAATCTATTGACTCAGTCCCTCTGAGCCAAAGCTGGTTTAAACCTGTGCCCATACATTGCTGTATTAAAAAAAAAAAAGTATAGACTTCTTTGTATCTACTTGAGAGGATTATGATGTGTTGGACTGGCAAAATGATTTAAGCATCAACAGCAACTGAAAAGGTGGTGAAACCGGAGAGATATGCAGCATTTTACCCTTTTTTCTATCTTAGCCACCCTTTGGGGCCTGTTTTTAGTGGGAAATTACCAATGTCCACAGAAATTGTTGACATCAAAAGAAAGATGAAGAAAGATAAACCTTATTAACATAGCACTTGGACATTTATAAAGTTCTTTCCTTTCCACAATCCCATGATGGCAGTAGTGCAAGTATTATTATCCCCACTTTACAGATGAAAAGTTACAAGCAACTACTAAAGTGTCAAAACTGGCCTTCTGATTCCAGAATCAGTGGTCTTTCCATTTAACGATGTTATTGGTTTTTGGGTTTTTTTAAATAAGGAAGAAAAAAAAACAGTTCTAGAACATGGTCAACAACAATAGGAGCAAAGGAGTATCACTAGATAAATTAACCACTCCTGGCTGTGCAGCTAGAATGAGGGCTCTCCGTGTGAGTGTGACCAGTTTTAAAATGAGGAGACTTGATCCATTTCTCCTAATCAAGACATTTTCTGAGAGGATTTTTTTTTTAAACAATGAAATGAAAATGTGAATAGGTTGCCCAATTCCTCCAGATTTGCATTCAGATTAGGGGGATAGTACAGCAATCCCTCTCAGATGCCAGGAGGACTTCCCAGATTTCCTTTCTTTTTTTCTTTCTTTTTTTTTGTTTAGGAGAAAGTCCCATCTCTGACTTGTATTAGAAAAGCAACCTCCCCCCCCACTCTCCTTTTGTAGGACTGCAATATTGAGATTGGTGTATAGATTACCTTTACTTACAGATATATTCTTTGGGATCCTTGAATACTGCAATTGTTTGAAGGCCAAAAGAATTTAGGATTGGAATATTTCCTCCTTTACTGGAGGTTGGTTAACTGGTTGATCAGAGGGTATTATCTATGTTCCCAGGCGGTATGTCATCAAGATAAGACCTTTCTCTGAAGTTATAATTGGGGGAAAAAGAGACTTTCTCTTCTGGTTTCAGGGGTGAAAGCAAAAGAAAACAATAAGCAATTAAAACTACATAGGTATACTGGAGAGTAGGCAATTAATATGAACTAGGGTCTTCCCTGGGAGTTCTGCTTCTTAAATTCCAGGCCAGTGTAAAGACAGTGCCCTTGGGCTGTTTTCTTCAGAAGGCTCAAGAAAGTACTTAAAGCTTTTCTTTGTAGATTCTATATAGGAATGCTAACTCAGATTCCTTAGGGAAAGACAGAATAAGCTTCAGATGATATGTTGAAAGATTCTAACTAGGGGGAAAAAAGGCTTTATTATTAACACAGCTGTGTATAAATTTATGTAATCATATGTATATTCTTTAGCAAGAGATATCGATTAATTTAAATCCCTCACAGGCAAGATAGCACTTCCAATTACAAAACTCTAAAAAGCAAACAACTTGATATATGTAACAAGAAAGAAATCAAGGATAAGACACTATGAAATGAATCATGGCAGTCTTATTTTAAGGGTTCTTACAACAGTAGAGAAACATGGGATATGGAAGGAAAAACAAGCAGTTTTCTCTTTGAATGCCAAACATGTTAACTTACAGTGGCATGGGAACTGTAAAAAGAAGATGCATCCTATGCTTATGTAATCAGCCCTATTAATGGAACAACATGTAGAACATTTATGTGTATGTATGCCTCATAACTAATACTTTATATCTGCAAAGAAAAGCTCATACACTGGAGGCATAGAAAAAAATCAGAAGGGGCAGCTAGGTGGTGCAGTGGACAAAGCACCGGCCTCGGAGTCAGGAGGACCTGAGTTCATATCTGGCCTTAAACACTTAACACTCACTAGCTGTGTGACCCTGGGCAAGTCACTTAATCCCACTGCCTAGCAAAAAAAAAAAAAAGAAGAAGAAGAAGAAGAAAGAAATCAGAGCCAAAGGAAGCCAAGCAGCAGATCCAAATGAAATGCAACATCTCTGCTCATCCTTTGATTTGATCTTCATGGGAATCTATGAGGGAAGTCTGAATATATTGTTTATTTGTTGTTGTTCAATCATTTGGTCAGTCTTGTCTGACTCTTCGTGACCCCATGGACCAGAGCCTGCCAATGCTGTGCATGGGGTTTGCTTGGCAAAGATACTGGAGTGGTTTGCCATTTCCTTCTCTAGTGGATTAAGGCAAATAGAGGTTGAATGACTTGACCAGTTTCACACAGCTAGTAAGTGACTGAGGCAGGATTAGAACTAAGGTCTTTAGGACCTGAGGCCCAGGGCTTTGTCCCCTGAGCCACTTGTTTACTACAGATTGAATCTCTTTCCAAGAAAAAAAAATGCTGTCCAAATTCTTTGGCTATTATGTAATTTTATTTAAAATATTCCTTGAAAAAAGTGGACATTGCCTGGGGATGCAAAATATTTGTTATCATATAGAAATTTGGAAGTCTTCTACTTCCATTTCTCTCCTTTCTCCAATTCCTACTTTATGTTGCTGCCAGACCAATTACACTTATGCATCAATCCCAGCAGGCAGTTCTCTGTTAAGAAATCTTTATTAGCTTCCTATTGCCAATTCAATTCAGTCAAACAACTATTAAGCACCTAATACATGCAAGCTCATATGCCTATTGAATAAAGTCTAGATTTCTCTACCTAGTAATTAACTCCTTCTGCAATCTGACACTATTCAAGATTTCATCCGTATCTCATATAATTCCCTTCCATGTACAATATGCTCTATACAATTTGACCTATTCTCAGATTCCTGAACATGCTGTGTACTTCAACTGCTGTTATCTACATCTAGAATGTACTCCCTGTATTCCCCTGCTGAATTTTCACACACTTTTTAAGGCCCAGATCAAATATCACATTTATAGTGGTCCAGAGGATCTAGCTAACATAAACTACAGGTATTTATGAGACTTTTGTTCAACGTAATGTTTGTTTCATGACTTAGCATATTTCCACTCTGGAAGACACACCCTTACAGTTCTCAAAATTGTCTTTGTGCTTTGTTGTTTCCCAACTTGGATTCTTAGAATTTTTTTCCTATGCTTCTACCCCATATCTGATCCAGATAGGAAGCCCTGATATGTTTTTCTCTACAAGCATATAAGATAACTTGAGTATGCCCCTATTCAAATCTAATTGGAAGGGGAAGCTAGGTGGTGTAGTGGATAAGCTCTGGCCTTGGAGTCAGGAGGACCAGGGTTCAAATCTGGCCTCAGACACATGATACTTACTAGCCATATGACCCTCACCAAAAAGGCAAAAAAACCCCAAACCCCACAACCTCTAATTGGAAGGTATTCAGCTACTCTGTTATAACTGACCAAGCTTAATGCCTATCCATAATTGGTCATACTGCATTGCTTCATCCACAATGGACAATTTTTTAATGCTGTAAATTGATTTTTTCAAGTCTTATGATTCTTGTTGATCATATTCCTTGAAACTATAACCTTTGGCTTATACAGTAAATTTTGACCTATGTTCGACAACTTCTGGTTGATGAATACTTTGGTGATACCTATGGTGCTACATATCCAGATTTGAGAGTAGCAGTGTGGTTGATTCTGTGTATATTTCTGCCTCATATCCTCTCTAATAAATAGACTAACAATGTGTTCCCTGTCTCAAACTTTAATATTTAAGATGTATTAGGCAAACTGAGAGCTATCTATCTATGTATTGATATATACATATGTATTATACTAACATATACATACATAATATATTTCATGAAACATTCTTTGATTTCCCTGTTACTAATGGCATTCTTTCATGTATGTCACATAACATCTTATTTTGTCTGTCTAATCCAGGGGTGGGGAGCCTGTGGCGTTGAGGCCACATGTGGCCTTCTAGGTCCTTAGGTGGGGTCTTTTGACTGAGTCCAAGTTTTGCAGAACAAATCCTTTTATTAAGGGGATTTGTGCTGTGAAGTTTGGATTCAGTCAAAAGGCCGCACTTGAGGACCTAGAGGACCACATGTGACCTCGAGGCCGCAGGTTCCTCACCTGTAGGCTAATGCATTTATCCTGTGTTGTGTTGTTGTGTGTTGTATGTTGTTCTAAGCAACTCTCTAAGACTATAAATTATATGCAAGTTGCTGAACATCTATGGACAGAGTTTCTATACTGTGAATACACTCACATTAATATCACACCATGTCTAGGTTCTTCCCTTCTGCTAAAAAAATGCCACATTTTAATAATTGATGTTTTTGTTATCAATAACAATAAGCTTCATGAAGGTAGGGACTTCTTATCTCAATTTGATCATTTCTCTTAATCCTTGAACATTAGGTCATACCCTAACGTATTACGTGAATTATCTTAGAGTAGTGGCTAGACAGCTGGCCTTGGAGTCAGGACTCAGGTTTGAGTTCTGCCTCAAACACATACTGATTATGTACAAGTCATTTAGAATCTCAGTGTTTTAGGCAACTCTCTAAAATTTAAATTACAGAGAAGATGCCAACCAGAATTGGTAGGGAATTATCTTTATCAGTTAAATTACAGGTCCAGTTCCTATCCCCATCCCCATCTGTATCCCTATCCCTATTCCTATCCCTATCCCTCTTTCTTTGTCTTTCCTTTTCTCTCTCTCTCTCTCTCTCTCTCTCTCTCTCTCTCTCTCTCTCTCTCTCTCTCTCTCTCTCTCCCTCTCTCCCTTTCCCCCCTCCCTCTCTCTCCCTCTTCCCCTCTCTCTTCTTTTTCCCTGTCCCTGTCCCTTTACTTATCTCTATCTCTGTTCCTTTTCCCATCCCCAACCCCTTTTCCATCCCCACCCCTATCCCTTTCTCCATCCCTATTTCCATTTCCATCTTTATCTCTGTTGCTTTCCCCATTTCCATCTCTATCCCTGTCTCTATCCGACTCCTACATACATTAATTTATTATCAGTGGTCACTGAATTGAATTGTGATAGTATTTGATATGAGGTTTTCCTTTTTTGAGGGGAGAATGCAAAATGTATTCAAAATACGAAGTTAAATAGGGTATAACTCTAAAAACAAGTTTAAGCTAGTTACAGGGAAAAAGAAGAGAGTCAGCTTTTAGGTAGTATATGACAGAGGTAGATTTTTCTGCAGTGTATGTGACACCAAGATGAAAAATGAGGAAGGAATATTGGCTTTGACAGCAGTGCCCTGAAGAGGATTAAAGGAAGAAAGACGAGAAGGCAGTAACTACAAAGATGTGTCTATTTAGTGTACACCCATACTGCCTAGTTTTCAGTTTGAAGCTGTCTATGATGAACTTTGCCTCCTTTCTAAATTAGACAGGCGTCACACAGAATGGTTAGTACATGTAAAGAAATGAGAACACTGAGACTTGTAGCTTTATATTCATATAAATTTGTTTAAAAGCAACAAGACTGAAAACAAAATAGGACTCTTTGTGCTCAGATGCTTCAGACTAATCCATGACTAATTTTAGTTTTGGTCTTGGCTTTTATAATGTCTCTTACTAATTTTGTTTGTAAATCAGGATGCATTATGTCAAGCATATCACTAGAAAATGACTCATTTTGATTAATTAGGAGAAGGCAAGTCTGAATTAGTGGAAAATCTGGATTATGGATTGTTTTTTAGAGATGCTGTTTTGTTTTCATATTCAGTAACTTGAAGTTGTCTGATAGAATGTTTCATAAGGACAGGTCATGAAGGAATCTGCTGTAATCTGTATTTTTTTTAAGAATGTATAATCAGCCTATTAGTGAATGAATGGTTTGAAAACAGATGCTTCTAAGTATTTATAGTTTTTCTATTAAGTACATAGTTTGTAACATTTCTCATGACATCTCTTTACACTATTAATTTTCTTAACAAACCCTTCTTTCATAGAAAGTAGGAAGGTAAACTTCAGCCAAATATCTGACTAAAGTCACACAAATCATAAATTACTGTGGTGAGGGTGCTATAATCTTTTCCCACAAAGTTTTAGACACAAAAATATACATGACAAGGATATTTTTTAGATCACCATTAAGAGAAACTCAGAATTGTATAAAAAATAAAATCCTGTCTTCAAATAAATATTTTTCCTAAGCTAAAAATGATTCCTGTCTGTGGAAAAAAATATCCCTTAAATACACAAAACATTAATTTCAGTTCTTCAAAAGATGCTACTTAATGTGTAGGGTACTTCCTTCCCCTGAAAAGATGGAAACCCCACCCTCCCATGCCTTAGTAGAAGTGGTCTTCTTAAGTCATACCTTCCCACCTCCTGCCAAAAAAAAAGCCCCCAAACCATAGACTATCTTTTTTGGTAATTTGAGCTTCTATGAACTTAGGTGGCTTTGTTCACAAAGGGTAGTCACACAGTCATCACTGGGACTGTACTTGAAATTTTCTGTTTATGTAGGACCTGCCGGGGAATTGCTAAACTGACATAACTTTGGAGAACTAATGATCACTGCCATGGTGAAGCATCTAAGTAGGATGTTAGTGAAAGACAAATAACATTAGTAATGTTTAATTTGCAAAATATCTAAATTTTAAAAATAAAAGCAATGATGATAAAATTGCAAATAAATGATGTTCTTGTTTAAATTCCTTATGTGGAGCCTGAGCACCACCAGAAACTAAGAGATAAGTCTTTTTACATCACTTGGATAATAGTATATTGAAGTTGAAGCTTCAATTAGTCACTGATTCAATTAGTCATTAGAACAATTAGTCACTTCACTCTGCTGTTTCTTTATCTATGAAACAAAGAGATTGTACCAAAGAATCTCAAATTCTCTTCCAACTCAAAACCTTGTGTTCCTGTGATATTCAACAAATATTAATGAGCTGATGATGGTGGGTTTTGATTACAGTTGATCAGGGAAGGAGGGAAGTTCTGAGGTATGCACACTTCTGTGTGTTGTTGGAATAGAATGCAGTCAGAGGTCTTGGGAGTTGAGGAGGTTAAGAATTGAGAAGTCAAAGTCTTTGAAAGGGCAAGAGTTTGTGTGTGGGAAACACTTTTACCTAGCATTGAACTTAATGGAGAGGAGGGGAAATAACCTAGATGTCCATAGTTTGTAGCAACAAAGATCTGGACAGGTAGCAGTGAATTGTGAAGGAGTTAAGGTGGTTTCTGAGTGATGGAGACAGAGGGAGAGTCTTAAAAGGTAGGAGTGGGGAGCAAGGTATATGCCAGCATTATCTTTTGACCCTGAGAAGAAGAGATCTTAGATCACAGCTTTAGAGTCAGAAGGATTCTTAGAAGTTTCTGGTCAAACCACTTCATTTTATAGCTAAGGAAACTGCGTAGTGAAGAGCTGGGATTCAAACTCACTTTTTCTGATCCTAAATCCAGAGATATTTCTCATTTACTAAAATAGGAAAGGGTTCCAGAAGACACATCAGAAAATGAGGGTAAAGGAAGATGTTACCACCTTCAGAGAAACAGAGCACAAACAAGTATGCTATGGTCTCACACAGATGCATATGAATGTATATGTGTATATATGTACATATTATAGATGTATACGTATGTATGTCTATATATGTGTGTATATATGTATATATGTGAATGTGTGTGTATACATACATATATACATATATACACACACTATATGTGCTTAATTGTAGCCTTTGTGAGGGAGGTGGAGAGGAAAGAGAGAAAAAGAACAAAGTAAAAAGTGCACAGTGGATAACAAAATAAAACATTCAAGAAAGTAAATAAAAGGACAGCTCTGAACACAACGTGTAGTATTTCTTATGTAGCCTTTCTTGAAATGGAAATTTATTGCTTTATATTTTGAATCTCACTTATATTCACATGTTGACATATCTCTCTTATGTACACATGGCAATTTTTTTCTTTTCCTATTTTGTATTTAATTCTTAATATTTAAGTATATTTCTTTTTTCTTTTCTTATTTTATATTTAATTTTAAAATTAAAAAAATTACAAAAAAAAAAAAGAAAGAAAAAATGAGAGTAGAGGAGGATAGAGCCTGGGCAGGGCTAGGGTTGAGTTTACTGTTATGGAGAAAGGGAATAGGAGTAACAGTGGCTGGTATGGCCATTGGTGATATGGGGCATGGGTCCTAGATGGGAAAATGGTCTTAGAGAAAGGCAGTTATGGGTCCTTGGGATATGGCCATCCAGGGACCAACAAGGAATCTCTGGATTAAACAAGTACTAGGTGACGATGGAGAGTGAGGAGGAATCACAGCCCCAGGTTTTCAACATCTGAGGGAGAGTCCCATCTAACCTATGGTAGTTCCAACTCTGATAACAATCTGTGTTCTGTGTTGTATATTTCAAATTAGAAATGCAACATTGCAGTTTCTTTGATGGAAAGAATCAATTCAGTTATTCCAATTATGTCATAACTTATTTTAGAGCTTCAAAGTATCTGTGACCTCATTGATACGAGCATTCTCTCCATTGATACAGATTTCAACCCATCCTTGCCTTCTTATCCTGAGTAATTTTTACCAATTTGAGTATAAATTTAGCATTTCCAGGGTGAACCAGAATAAAATCGATAATAACAAACTGTTTCATCTCTGAAAAGTAGGAATAACTAATTTAGATGTTCAATACTATTAACTTACTGGATTTTTTTTCTTTGCAAGGCAATTGGGGTTAATTGACTTGCCCAGGGTCACACAGATAGTAAGTGTCAAGTGTCTGGTCTGAGAATGCATTTGAACTCAGGTCCTCCTGACTCCAGGGCCAGTGCTCTATCCACTACGCCACCTCACTGCTCCTTAACTTAATTGGATTTTTAGGGCTTTTGTGAACACAGAGATCAATGCTAGAGAAGATACAGTTTTGAGAGTTCAGAGAGAGTAAATCTCAAGATAACAGAAAGAGGTGAAGTTACCAAATGTTTGGGAAGAAAAATAATCACTACTAAAACAGGCAATCAAGAAGAAATTATCTATCAAAATATGCTTATTTTTTCATCTTAAAACATTTTTATGAAAATAATTTATACATATATAGGGTATCACTGATGAAAATATAATAAAAGAACATGTAGGCTTATCCAAAAAACATTCTACAACAAATCACCTCTTTACTATCACACAATGACTGAATGGTACAAAGACTCCAACATGGAGCATATTAACTACAAAAAAAATTTTGATAGAGTGGGCTTTCCTTTAACAAAGTGTTTCTAATGCATATTGTATATTAAGATCATATAAGATTCCATAATATTTGTAATAATAGAGATACCTTTAATGACCCTCTGATTATTAATAATAAAAGAGACATAAAAGAGGATGGATGATGTATACTTGTCAAAGACATTCACCACAGTCATTGAGAATGTGCAGCATAGAGACCAAAATGCAGAGAAAGTCCCCATAGGTGATGAAATCCTCCAGATGCTCCTTTTTGCCAGTGACATTGTGCTGATTAATAGTTTAATCAGTAAGTATTTACTAGGTGCTGCCCAAGTACCAGGCACTATTTTAGGTGCTGGGGATACCAGTAAAAATGAAACAATCCCTTTTCACAATGAGATTATATGTTAATGGTGGACATAGTTAAGTACACATAAAATATATACATAGCACAGATATAATGTTAATAAAAACATAAATATAAAGTTAATAAACATACACATGTCCACATATACATACGCATATGCACACACATACTCAAAGTTAAATATAAGGTTATTTTGGGCAGAGTGAATTAACAGTTGGGTGGGGTGAAGTCAGGAAGGAACTCATGCAGAAGCTGGTGCTCAAGATGTATCTTAAAAGGAGTGGTGTGGAGTCAGGAGGGCCTGAGTTCAAACTTGACCTCAAACACTTGACACTTACCAGCTGTGTGACACTGAGCAAGTCACTTAACCACAACTGCCTCACACACACAAAAAAAGAGTGGTGCTTGAGGATGAAGCCAAGATGGCAGAGAAAAGGTAGAGACTGCCCTGAGTTCTTTCAAGTGCCCCTCCAAACCATTTTAAATAACACCTCAGAACAAATTCTGGAGCTGCTGAACCCACAAAAGGACAGGGTGATACAAGCCCAAGACAACTTAGGAGGTCTGCAGGAAAGGCCTGTTGAATCTGGGTGAGAGTAGAGTGCACCCCCACATGGGCTGTACCAGTACAGGCTGTGCCCCAGTAAACCCCAGCAGGCCTAGGGGGTGACCGACTCAGCAATGGTGGCTTCCAGAACCCTCAGATTGAAAAGGGGTCAGATAACTAGTCAGAATGAAATTAAAGGAGTCCCGTTGCTGCACTGGGTGCAGGATTCTGTTTCATTGACCACATGTGGATATGGGTCACAGTTTTGTGTGACAGTCCCAGGGCAACGAGGAGTACTGGCACATACCAGAATTTGTGGCTGCTGGGACCCTGGTGGAAAAGAGTGCCTGTGGTCACTCACAGACCACAGCAGAGGCCTGGAGAGAGTAAACACACCTCTCCTTAGGTCATACCATCTTGGAAGAACTGAAAACTTACAGACCCCCACCCCCCCAGAACTAGCTCTGAAAACAATTTCACAAAAAAACCTAAAGCTTGGGACAATGCTGCCTCTACCCTGGGAGCAGAGCCCAATTTTAATATAAAGTTAAAAGCCAAGACATAGGCTAGAAAGATGAGCAACAACAACAAAAAAAATCCTGACCATAGAAAGTAACTATGGTGACTGGGAATCAAAATACAAACTCTGAAGAAGACAATAAAGCAAAACCTGCTATATTCAGAGACTCAAAGAAAAATGGTAAATTGGTCTTAGTCCCTTCCCCTCCCAATTCCTGGAAGAGCTCAAAAAGGAGTTTAAACATCAAATAAGAGAGAGAGAAAAAATTGGTAGAGAAGAAATGACAGTGATGCAAGAAACATATGAGAAAAAGTCAACATCTTGGTAAAGGAGGCACAAAAAGTGTTTTGAGAGTGAGAGTAACGTGGTCAAATCTGCCCTTAAGAAAAGTCACTTTGGCAGCAGATGAACAGGCCATGCACTTCATTTGTGCCAAAATAATATAATAAGAAATGTAGAGGTACATGGATGAACCTCATGTAGAAGAGCTATGGGAATAATAGACAAGAACTGCACAGGATGAGAAACTGGGGATGAGTTATGATCTTTGGGAGTACCTATGTCAATGAAATCATAGATCCATGAAGGTATTGAAATAAGGGTAGTAATATCATTTGATTTCTCTTGTGTAGTGGAATATTGTATGGGTACACCTAGCTCCATAGGAAGTGTTCCAATCCAACCCCTGCCACATTTATTTTTATCTAACTGGATACTAGGTGCTATATGTCTGTCCCAGGTTGACTGACTGAGCTATAAACAGGATTTTGGAGAAAAGAGAATGAAAATACATCTTTACAAATTATGTACATTATAGCCATATTGTGTCCATATGCAGCATATGTTAACTTGTAAAAAAATTCTAGCCTATCATTTCATTGTTCTTTACCCTCTCACATTGGTTCTAAAAGAAAGAATATTGAGGACTTCTATATATGATTAAGTGAAATGTTGTACATGAGGTCAGCTTTCGCACATAGCAAATGGGTCTGAAGCCAGCAGGAGAGTCCTAAGCTAGCTTAAGCTCTGGGAATCAGAGCCTGAAACCAAATCCCAGTCTGGCCTTTTAGAACATAAGTGAAGAATGGATCCAGTTCCCATAGATAACCATAGGGAAGTAGCACCTGACTTTTCATTCTTCAGAGCACTGGGATCCACAGCAAGAGATACAGCCAATTCAGTTCTGGATATCCATGCCAGGGGCCTTGGAGGAGGCCTGAGATCAATGGGATCTCAAAATATAATATACTTTTCAGAAGAGATCACAACCAACTACCAAATTTTATAGGGAGAAGGAGAGAGATGGTTTGAGGGTAGCACCTGTACTAAAGCACTAAGAGGCTGAGACAGAAGCTGGGAATGGAGGTGGAAGAGGGGCCTAGTACCAGCTAATCTATTCAGAATAACTCAAGCAGTAGCATCCAGACTACGGGGAAGATGGGACCAAATAGATCCTATTGAACCTGAGCAAGAGCACTAGAGAGGGATGGAGCCTGGGACTGGCACAAAGTCCAGCTCAAGAACTGGGGCTAGAAACAAGTGAACCAAAAAAATTCTTAAACACAATTAAGAAATAGTTTGAATTAAAAGAAATCCAAGACATAAATGCAGAAGATGGGACTAACTCCACAACAAGTAAAAAAGTCTCAGAGGAAAAAAAGGATTTTGCCAAAAAGGGCTACTAGAGTTGCTAGAAGAAATGAAACTAGATATTTTTAAAAACAAAATTAGAATTGAAATAAGAGCTGCTGGTAGGGAATTAGAGAAGGAATACCTTAGAACAGAAGGTAGGAAAATTATCCAAGTAATGAACTCCCTAAAAAAGAGAATGGATCAATCTGAATTCAATGACAAGACACAACAAGAAATATTAGAACAAAGTCACAAGATTGGGGAAAAATAGAAGTTTTTTTTTCTTCTACTATTGAAGACAACTGCACTGCAAAACATGTCGGGAAAAGATAATTTAACTGAAAATCATAACAAAACTAAACTTTGGGTGCCATATTGATTTTACAAAGTCCTCTAAAAAATCTGCCCAGATCTTTTAGAACCAGAGGGCAAAGTGGAAAAACAAAAAGAAAGAATCCATAAATTACCTCTTCAAAGAAACTCCCAAGCTAAAAATATCCAGGAGTATTATAACTAAAATCAAAAGCTTCCAAGTTAAAAAAAAAAGATACAACAACTAAAAAGAAAGAGTTCAACTACAGGCAGGATTATCCCAGGCTATGCTACAGTTACAACAAAGGAAAAACAGTCTTAGAATACGTTTCAAAAGCCAAAGCATAAAGGCTTATTAACACCCTGCAAAATTGAACATAATCCTATAGGGGAAAAAATGGGCCTTTAAAAAGTAGAGATTTTTCAAACATTCCTGATTGGGGGGGGGGTGGAACAGAGCTGAGTAGAGATTTTGAAATGAAAACACAGAAGTCAAGAGGAACATAGAAAGGTAAATACATTTGAATAATTGGAAGGGGCTAAATGATGATGAAGTACTTTTAAATGATTAAGACTATAAATTATAGAGATTCATGAAATTTACATTTTAGCTAGGCTCTATCATGGGCTTTGGTTGTATAACCTTATTAAAAATATCAGCTCCTTAGGTTGCCCTTTTTCTTTCTGACCATTCATTATACTGTGCTATTTTTCCAGTAGTGGTGATTGAGTGGTTACAATGAGCCACCTGTGATCCCCACCGTGTATTGTTGTTGGGTCATTTCAGTTGTATCTGACTGTTTGTGACCCCACATGGGGTTTTCTTGGCAAGGGTACTGGAGTGGTTTTCCATTTCCTTCTCCAGCTTATTTTACAGATGAGGAAACTGAATCAAGCAGGGTTAAATGATTTGCCTAGGGTCACAAAGGTCAATCTGAACTCAGTTCTTCCTGACTTCAGGCCCAGCCACACCACCTAACTGTAACCCTCTCCATCCTCATCATGACTACCAATGCACAATTGGTGTTGGAGAATGGTGTATGGCTTACAGAACACAATTTTTCTCTGCGCAAAACTAACTGATCTATGTGAAAATAGAATATTCTTAACATTTTCTAACCAGCAGACTTAATTAATCCAAGTAAAAGAGATTTATTATCTATACTGTAGTTATAAGGGACATTATTTAAATTGCACTAACATTTGTAAGGGCTGGTAAATTTCTTGGCAAAGGGACTCCTTCAGTTCAAGACAGTATTTAATATTGTATCCGGCAGGAGGACCAAATTGTCTAAATAAACCAAATGTCTTTAGTTAAATGTGCTTTTATAATATCTACACTGTAAAAAAAATGCATTTTAGTATATACATCTAAAGCTACTTTCTTCTAAAGCCAAGCACATGGATGTGCATGACAAGAGGTTTGAACTCCTTCACTTAGAGCTGCATATTGGATTTTTCTAGAATAAATAACAATAAACTGAGAATGAACAGAAGTTGGCAAGGAAGTACAAATTGGTCTTACATTGCTTTACACTACACAGACCCTTTTCCTACAGTGGGTTGGTGAAAGCAGCAATGTATCAGGATGAACACCTCTGCCAAAAATTCCAGTGGAGAAATGGAGCTTGGTGAAAATATTATTCTTTTCAAGAATTGAATTTGCTCTTACTGGAACTAGGGCTTCAGAATCTAAGCATGGCATTAAAATCTTTTTACTCGATATTCATTACGGGTGTGAACTGATATCTAGGATGCCTTATTCACATGCCACTTTAATAAGAGGAAAAACAGGTATACTTATGGGAAGGGAGAACTAAGCAGGTCTCTGAGCAGTGATGTTGTTGGAAAAGGGTTCACAGAATACCATGCCTAGAAATTTAGTTGGGAAAAATGGGGACCAGGTAAGGTGTGGAAGGAGGGAGAAACATCTGGCAGGCAAGTCTAGGAAGGAAAAGAAGAAAAATGAGCTTGGCTGGTGATCCTGTCCTCAGAGAAAGTATGAAAATGCCGAGTGAGCAGTGGAAAGGGAATGGAATGACAGGAGAGAAAGGGTATCCCTTGGAAGCATAGATAGCATTGTGCTTGAAACCGATTGTACGACATTGAAGGGGACACACACACACACACACACACACACACACACACGGCAGGGGTAGGGGGGAAAAAGAGAGAGAGAGAGTTACATTTGTGAGTGCTGGATTATTGGAACATAACATTAACAGGAACATTATTCATTAGAAGCAATAGACTAAGAATGAGAAGTACTGGCTTGTAGCCCTGGCCCTATTACTGTCTTTTTGGCCTTCAGCAGCTCACTTAACCTCTGTGGGCGTCAGTTTCCTCATGTATAAAATAAGGACTGTAGAAAACCACTTCTAGCTCTGAAATGATGCAGTTCTATTATCCTCTGATTGAGACCAAGTAGTACTGATGAGGAAATTTTAGGGACAGACCGTAGCATGAAATAAAAATAATTGAAGAAAATATTTTAAAACATATTTTCAGTATATGCCCAAAATCTCTGTTAAGTCAATTTTTATCAATTAGTGATGACCATTTTCTGTAAATAGTATTTTATTTTTTCTAATTACATGTAAAGATAGTTTTCAACCTTCATTTTTATAAGATTTTGAGTTCCAAATTTTCCACCCTCCCTCTCCTCACCCCTTCCCAAGACAAGCGGTCTAATATAGGTCATACATGCATAATCATGGAAACATATTTCCACGTTAGTCATATTGTGAAAGAAGAAACTAGAAAAGGGTAAAGCCACAAAACAAAAACAATGTGCTTCAATCTGTATTCAGACTCTATAGTTCTTTTTCTGGATGTGGATTATTTTTCTGTCATGAATCTTTTGGAATTGTCTTGGATCACTGTATTGCTGAGAAGAGCTAAGTCAATCATAGTTGATCATTGCACAGTGATACTGTTACTGTGTACAATGTTCTCCTGGTTCTGCTCACTTCACTCACCATCAATGCATATAAGTCTTTCCAGGTTTTTTTTTTCCTGAAATCCACCTGCTCATCATTTCTTATAGCACAATAGTGTTCCATTACATTCATATACCACAACTTGTTCAGCCATTACCCAGTTGATGGACATTCCTTCAATTTTTAATTCTTTGCCACTACAAAAAGAGCTGCTATAAATGTTTGTGTACATGAAGGTCCTTTTCCCTTGTTTATAATCTCTTTTGGATACAAATCTAAGGGTATCATAGGGTATGCATAGTTTGATTGCCCTTTGGGCATTTGATGACCATTTAATATTTTAATAGTTCCTTCCATCTCTCTAGATATTGAAAATTCTCTTTTCTCATCAGTGCCTCCTTTGTCATAGCTGAAACGGGCTAATGGAGAACCATTTTTTTTTTAATCAAGGACATTTTACCCAAAAGCTCATACTTAGCTTTCCCAAAACCCTTACTTTATATCTTTCCCTAAAATAACAAAGCAGTTTACCATTTTTAAAGAACTGAAACCTCCCCTACTAATTTTTCTACTTTCTGAATGACCCTGCTATTTTCTTTTAGTTCAACATATAGGTTATTCTTTTCTATTTGTAGAAATCCAGCCACTGTAAGAAGTTGTTGAAGAATATTTTTGTTCACTAATTAGGCCTAATTCTCCTAATATGGAGGAGATTATTTCTACTGGGATAGCCTTCAAATAATTTTTTTTTAAAAAGAAAGAAAGGTTTAGGTATAAAAGTAGAATTCTTTATGTCATAAATTCAGCTCTTTAAATGTGATTGAGAAGATTTAAAGAACAAATGGAAGTATTGAGAAAATTGGTTTAGCTGTTTCAGAGACAAAAAGCCTCATGTAAAACCAGAAATTGTGATCTTCATTTTTTTAAATTAAGGATAACAATCTGATACTCAAAGAGATTTATGAATTCGCTGATGTAGGAGTTCCCTCCAGTAATACAATTGAAGTCCATCTGTGCCTGACCATCTTGTATCACTTTTGTCCAAGTCCTCCAAAATGTTCACCATAAGGGGTCCATTCAATGTGCTGGAGAACTCGGGGGCACCAATGGAACACTCTGGCTATCCACCTGCCACCCTTTTCTTTTGCCATATGACCATCCCATCTTCTTTCACACCTATTTTTGTTACAGTTAACACATGCCTGCCCTTCATTGCTCTGTGATGATGATAATAATAATTACAATAATAATAGCTAACATGCATATAGCACTATAAGGTTTACAAGTGCTTTGCATATTATTTCATTTGACCCTCACTACAATTCTAGGAGAAAAAAATGCGATTATTATCCCCATTTTGCAGATGAGTGAACTGAGGCTGAGATGAGTGAGGTGATTTGCCTATGGTAACACAGTAAATAGCTGAGGTAGGATTTTAACTCAGGTCTTCCTGATTCTAAGTCCAGTGCTCTGTGTACCACACCATTATCTGTCTCTATCTTTAGTTCTTTGGAGGCAGTGATGTAACAGGTCTCACTACCATGCAGAAAAACCATTGAGATGTTTATATTGAAAAAAAATAGGCATTTATTTCCAAAAATAAATCCATTTTACTGTCAAGTCTGGGCTCAGCTCATTTCCATTTGTATTGTTTGTCCTAGATACACGTTATTTCTGTTATATTTCTGTCATAATATTTCATATTATTACATAGTATCAGACAAGCTCTAATAGGGTGTCTATTCAGATGCATGCAGAAATCTAGACAATAGATATTCTTTATCCATTCGCTCTTTCCTGTGTGGATGGATAGGCCAAATTCCTTTGAGTGATTACAGATTCCTCCCAAGGAGGCTCTTGTCTTGGGGCTTGATACAATCAAGCTAATATCTACGAAAACAGGGGCATCTGGAGGACCTTGGCTTCCACAGAGAATCCCTCCTCAACTGGATTCTGCTCTGGATTGCCTTTATCACCATGAAAAATACTTTTGATGATGACACTCTTTTCCTTCCTCACTCTCTCTTTCCCACATGTCTTCATCCCTCATCCTTCATCCTTACATTTCCTTGTTTTTGTTTGTTGGTTGGTTGGTTGGTTGTATTTTGGGTCTTGTCTGAAGACATAACAATAATAGCTTGTATTTATGTAATCAACTTTACAAGTTTCAGATCCCTTTCACCTATGTAGCATGATTTAAATGTAAAAATGGAACACTTCATGTCATAAATTCAGCTCTTTAGATGTGATTGAGCAGAGGTTTAAAGAACAAATGGAAATATTGAGAAAATAGGCTTAGCTGGGGTTTATGAGGTTTGGGGTCTACCACACTCATTTAATAATAAAAGAATAATTTTTGTATATTTTCTCATTAATTAATAAGATAGAAAGACAGATGGGTAGATAGATAGGTGGATAAGACATGTGCTAAGTTCCTACTATATGCCAAGCACTATGCTAAGTGCTGAGGATACAGATACAAGCAAGCCAGACAGTCCCTACCCTCAACGAGCTTCTATTCTAACAAGGGAAGACAACAAATAAAAGGAAACTGAAAATCAGGGAGGGGGGTAGGGAAGGAAGGATACTAATGTGAGTGAGGTGAAACATAACTAGCATCCATTCTACTGTTGTTACCAGGGAGGGAATCACCCATCTAAAGAAAAGGGCCTCTCAACAGAAGTTTCTCCAGGGTGACATGATGGCAGTCAAGGAGGAGGAAAAAAAGTCCAGGAAGGGAGTCCAGCCATAAGTGATATTACAATTTCTCTCTCATTAGCTAATGAATTAGCTCACAGCTTCCAGTCCAGTTTATTTAAACTGGATGAAACTTTTCCCCTATAAACAGTTCTTTTTAGGTCTATATCAAAACTCTTAAATCTTCTAGAACCAACTTAATATTAAAGTTACTAACTATATAATTTATTAACAGAATCAATAATAACAAAGACAAATAAATATTTGCAATATTTTAATTATAAGAAAGATCACAACCGGAATTAACTGCATATGACATATTTCTTTCTCTGTCTCCCTCTCATTCACTCTTCTAATTCTCCTCTCTTCCTATCTCCCTCTCTTTCTCTTCCCTTTCTCCTTTTCTCTCTATCCTTCCAACACTCTTTTCCTCCCTCACTCTCTCTTTCCCACATCTCTTCATCCCTCTCTCTTTTTCTGTCTCTTTCTGTCACTCTGTCTCTGTCTGTGTCTGTCTCTCTCTGTGTTCCTCTACCTCTGTCTCTGTCTCTCAGGACAACAGGAAAACAATCCCTTCAGCTTCCCTCAAACCTTTTCTGTAAACAGTCTGTCACCTCTTCATAATATTTCTTTATAAAATAACAGTTATAACAAGAAAGAAGTTTCTCCTATCTGTCTCTCTGTGTTCTCCCTAGTTTAACTTACTAATCCTCATAAATAGAAGCTAAACTCACAAATTTCCTGACTCCTTAGCATTGCAGAGAGGGAGAGTTAATTGGTTGTCCTTAAAGAGATAATAGTTCCTATAGCCTTTGAAGGAAAGGCTATTGAAATAGAGTTTATACTTTTAGGAGAATTAATGCTGAAAATGCATTGCTTAGAAAGGAATATCTTTGAATATACTCCAGCAGAAGTACACAAATATTCAGAGGTAATCATATAGCATTCTATTCTGTTTCATAGTAATCCAGTTCTTCCCTTAATATGTAAAATAGTATAACCATAATCACAGCAAAGCATAAACATTCATTCATATTATCTATCCATGTGTACTCATAGATATGCACAATATGCATGGAGCTTAAAAAAAACTCCTTAAAAGCCAGATGTTGGGAGAAAGAAAAGATTTGGAAATTTCTACTTCATGAATTTACTGTGGGGGTAACTATTAGTCATTTAAAACATCTAACCATGTCTTATTCTGGGAGATTTAGTGGAGATACTTAGCTAGATGTTAATCTGTATCTGTATTTTTCTTCTTGGCTTTACTTCTATTGCTCTTGTTACAAAAGACTGTTTTGCTCTGTTTTTTATTATTTAAGTGAAATAGCATATACAATTCTCCCTCCATGGTGATTTGTTTCTAATTAATACTAAACAAATGATTTTTCACTCATTCCTCTGCCTCTTTCTGAATTCTTGTCATTTATGTATCTGAAATGGATGAAATTACTGGTTTGGACTGTGGCGTTGCTGTCATTCCAAATAAGAAGAACTGAATCAATATCCATACCTCTGAAATGAATCGCCTTCTCTCCCTTTACCTCGTTTACCTCCCCTTTTTTTCCTAACTCCCACCCCATCACCTGCCACAATTCAGACATACCATACTTTACCGTAGCATTGAGCTTGGCACCTGAATAAACATTTGCAAACATTTTCTAATTCCCCACTTTCCCAAGCTTTAGAGGATACAGGAGGTCTTTCCCATAACTCCATTTTCCAAAGCAGTTGAGTCCCACCCCCTGTCTCTCTTTTTAGTATAAATACAGAACAAATGTATAACTAGTCATCATGGACATCTGTTGCATGACTAGTGGTGATCCCACCACTCACCAATTAATCAGTATGGTTTTTATTCATCAGAATGTCTGAGCTCTGAGAGTTAACTCTCAGATGAGAAAACAATCTCTATTCTGTTTTACATATGATGAGGAACAAATACAGCTCTGAAATTGCATCAGATACAGTGCATGAGGCATGACTGTACTAATTTGAAAAAAAACTTTTGAATACAAACATATAACTCTAACAATGAGGAATTTATGTAATTGAAACCTAAAAATCAGCGTCACCTACATAAAGTTCTTTCAACTGTAGCCTAGGGGCTGGTAATTTCCTGACAAAGATTTTTGATGTACCCTATTCTCCCCCTTGAGACCTGAAATTCTAAGGAGCTAGGGAGCATAATGGAATTATAAGAAGTTTAGTTTTGAGATTACTTTGGAGGGGATTGCACTTTGTTTATTGCATCATTAGTGATAAATTTTTTTGTTGGAATAGTGTATCTTCATAGAATCATCATTCCACTTTGATTCAATCAATCAAAAAATACTTTGCTAAGTGCTGGGGCAATAAAGACCAAAAAAAAAAAAAAGGAAGAATCTCTGCTCTCTAGGTGTTTATATTTTAGTCTTGAATAATTTCAGCCTACATGAATGAATGATTTATAGTTGTAAACCATTGCCCATTTATAGTATCATAGACATAAAACTGAAAGGCACCTGAGGAATGAAGAAACTGAGGTACAAGGGTTTAAGTGATTTGCCCAAAGTCATATGGCTAGGTAGTAAGAAGCAAAACTGGTGATCAAATGCACGTCCTGCAATTCTTTGCCTCAATATCCTCTGGTTTGATCAGTGAGACAAGAGGGTCACAAACCTAAAGTCCTTCTCATAGGGGTATGCATATGGGAGTTACAGTACAGGGAAGTAAGATGAAGGTCAATCTGGAGGAGAGTTAGTGCTTTCTGCCTCTTCCAATTATCAAATTATTTTGTATTTACTTATCTTTATAAATACTTTACCTCACCACTGAATAGACATGTAGTAGGTACTAAAAAATGTTCAACTCACACTCACTTTTGATTTTGGTATTCAACTCCTCCCTCCCCACCTCTCAGCTTGTTCTAGGGGAGAAAATTGCCTTCTTTCCTTTTAAGGGTTTTAGTTCTGCCTCCCATCCCCAAGTCTTGCTCCCAGCACTCAGACACAAGCATGACAAATAACTATAGTTGATCTGTAGCATAAACTAGCAAGAATGCAATTTTTTAAGAATTTAAAGGAAGAGGCTTCTACGTAGAGACTACAGTGACAGTATAGCCAGCAGGGTTATTGAGTCTCTTTCTTGCTCTCTACTTTTCTCCCCTCTTTGCACTTTGGGAGACGAAAAAATAAGAAGGAAGTAGTCATAAAGACAATGGAGATATAGAGACATGGTCTCCATGGACTCTACTCCCTGTGAAGGGCAGAGGAAACAAAGCAGATTTCTGACTGCTCTCCCTACCTGACCCTAACGCTCCTATTGCTCCTCTCATCAGCTTTCGGGAATAGTCTCTGGACCAATCTAATTAGCCACTGCCCTCAGTTCCTTGGTTCATGAAGGTCAGTGAAGTGTCTAGGGGGATGCTCCCCTCATCAGTCTGCCATAGTTTCCAGTTCCCTTGAACAAGATGGAAGCCTGGAGATGTATTTGGTTACCCTCTCAGTACCCTCTGTGGAAGTTTGTCACTCTCCTAGGCTGCCCAGACTAGAAGAAATTAAGGAAAGAGGGCCTGCATTGTTCTACAGCCACTTGGTTTCCTGGACTCTTGTTGACCTGAGGTGGGGGAAGGGGTCGGGGGAGGGCAGGAGGGGATGTTACATCTACAAGAGGGGTGATGAGGAGTAATTCTGATGAGCCAGAATGGTGAATTAGAATCATAAGTACATCTGGATGGGACCTCAGAAGCCAACTACTTCTGCCCATGATTTTACAGATGAGGAAACTGAAAGTAGATCGTTTAAGACAAAGAAGTTGCAAATAGTAGAATCAAGATTTAAACTCAGTTCCTGAAACTCCAAGTTTGGCAGTCTTTCTATTGCCCCATACTGGGGAAGAGGGCAGGCTGGATGCTTGGCGTCAGTGCTCATTAACTCATTATGTAGCAGATTGCTGGTACACAAAGAGCAGGTGGCTTGTTCTGCATGTCCGTTTGGCCACGGGTCTTGCATTTTATTTGCAAGGCTCTGTGGGTGTATGAATATACATGCAGCTGTAAATTGGGCATACGATTACTCACCACCCTAAAGAAACAATTCTGAATTCTGCTATAGTCTGTGAAATGAGCTGTTGGAACTAGCTCAACTTCCTTAGGTTGAGGTGCAGGTTTGTCTTAATGATTCTACATATCTTCTAGTCCCATGTTACTGATACTTGAGAAAGCCAGGGGAGTTGAATGTATGGCAAGCCAGTAGCTAGGGACTCAGATTTGTAGCAGGGCATTGGAAAATTAGTTTCTGTGGTCATGGGTAAATTCCTCTTAACACCTGACTACCTGAGAGAGGGAGGTTACATTGGATTGAAAAGACACATTTTTTTCTCCTCTTGTATGAAAGTGAAGCAGCCATACAAGTCCTGAGAAAGACAGGATGTGGCAGGTGCGGGGAGGTAAATTGAGACTCAGCTAGTGAGTTTTTCAGAGAAATTCAGAAGCAGTCTGGTTGGTGTTGGAGCAGCCACTGGAGCCCAGCTGGCTCTATCCCCCAGTGGCTGGAGAAGTAACCTGAAGTTGAGACATGAAGTATGCCTGGGTATAGTTATAGCATTGTCTCTGCGAGACAACTGGCAACAGATGGGGATTTGCCTGTTTGTTCCCTTCTTCCTATTCTCCCAGCCTAGGAGAAAAGTTCATTAAATCCTAAGCTTATCTGTTCTTTAAAGTTTGTTTATATTTCCATTTAAATAGTATAAAATGATGGCTTAAGAGAAAGCATCACGAATAATAATAATAATTTCTGATTTGTATGTACTTCATTTTTGGATTAGGGATTTGGCGAGGACAGTGGTGATTATTGGTATACAGTGAAAGGAAATGAGATAGTGAGCAAAAGACTTTCTATTGGAAATTGGGCTTTTGGTCAGGCTGGAGCTTTTGGAGCGAAATGAAAGAAAATTCTATTGATTTTCATGTTCTATAATTCACCCCAAAGCAGAATATACAAATTCTATAGCTACTTTACCCAATCCCAATTTAAACTGGCAGGACGGGTCCCCAGAAGGCAGCTCTTGTTTCTTCCCCCAAACCTCTAGGGGCCCTGAAGGATTGAGGTGGGGGGAAATATGTTTTAATGCTATCACTTATAAGTGGGATTGAGACCACTTACCCGAATAAAAATTCAGAGGTTTCTCTCAATAGAAACAGAAGTTTTATTCTAGCAAGACTTGCTTGAGAATTGGGCATCACCTACCCAGGGCAGACTGGAGTAGGGAGGCAGGATCCAAGCAGCAAACAAGCAGTTTATACCCTTAGACAAACAACTCTAAGAAACCACCCCTGCCACCGACTTGTTTACCTGAATCTCTTTATCCCTGTTGGCTGAGGTAAGAGACAAACAACTTTACCCAGGAACTAAGAGATACATTTTACCCAAAACAAGCTTGGAAGCTAGCAGATTGCCTTATTTGGCAAAGATAAGGCTGGGGTAGTGGTTACAAAACAAGGGAGGGGGTGGGCAGCTGGTGTAGGACTTTATTTCCCCCAAAACATAAGATTTACAGGAAAGTAAAACTTAGGCCCAGCTCATGCTAAAGCTTTACTACATTTTTGGAGCATAGCTACCATTTTATATGAGAAACTTTCACTTGTCCCACACAGTCCCCCCTCTCATTTCATAGTTGAAAGTTTCTCACGCCAAAACTGGTAAGTTTCTGCAGCCTCCCTGTTTGCTATTGCATCAGGGTTTAACCTTCCATCTTCTTCCTGACTGACTGGCATCCACCCTTGATTCCCCAATATCATTAACCTTGTGGACTCACTAGCAGGCTCTCTTAATATAATCATCCTACAGAGTGTCCTTTGTACAGTAGTCATGCAAGGGACACACACTGGGAGTAGTATGACTCCACTCACTGCCATCAATAAGGACCATAAAACCTGCTTCCACCAAGTTCCCCCAAACCAGGACAACCCCTTTAAGTAAATATGGGAAGGATTAATCTAAGCATTGACAAATCAGAGGGGCAGCCCCTTCATAAATGTAGATACAGAGACCCAAAAGAAAGCAATTGTCCCTTTAAGATTCAAAAGTCCCTTCTTATATAGCTGCTGACAGGGAATACCATCAATGAAGTACTTCTGTCCTTGGTATTTGCTCCAGCCATCTCCAGCACAGCATCTCAGCATCTTCCTCTTATTCTTCTTGTAGGAATCACTTTCTGTCCATTCTCCTACAGAAGTGATCTTAGCACTATTTTAAATTACTATTTCTAGTCCTTATAACCCTGATCATTTTTATGAGCTCGAAATTGGAATCATGGCCAATTGTCATGTCTAAGAAATTCACATCAGAACCCAGTGTCTTATACTTTACATTAATCCATTATTAATTTCCTCACTGGGGGATGTGATTTCACTAAGGGATTAATCACAGGCTTCAGTACATACATATCAATTTTTAATACAGTACCTATAAAATATTAAAATTTTAGTCATGCCTTGTTTCTTTGATGGCATTTACAACATAAACCACAAGCCATTCTTCTTTTAACATTATTAATCAATGGTAACAAAACTTTAGATGAGTATGATATTATCCAAATAACAAAATAACATTCTCACAAGCTCCTGATTATCTCCATACCATTACCAAGAATTAAAAGACCCTAACTCATACTGGTACACAGTCCCAGTTCTATAATGACCTAAGATGTTCCATAATCAATTATTTTAGTAAATTTGTTACTGTACTATAAAACCTTCTGATTATAGAAACTTGTCACTAAGAGATTAGAATAAGGGAACACAATATTTCCCTCAACTTCCTGTTAACTCCAGACAGAGTGTTATGTCAAACTGCAAAATGCATTGAGCCAGACTTAAAGTCCACCAGGCTTCAGTTAAGGACACCTGGAGTCAGACTCAGAAAGTCAGTCATTAGTCCAGTAAGTTCCAACAATCAGTTTAAGATATGACTATAATCTAATCCTTTTCTAATGTCTCATGCTGACTACTTGCTCTGATCACAGAAACTTACTATAGAAGGAAAAAGAGCAGGGACAGGTGACGTATCAAATATGACAAGATAAAACATCCTTAGCTTTGTTTAAATTCAGATGGAGTCGCAGTTCCGCAATCATACAGTATCTATTTCTCCTCATAGCCAGACTCAGGAGTAGTCAGGTGGGAAACATTCCTTTCCAAAGGAACACAATGGGGAAACTGAGCCAGGAGGATCCCATCCTAGATTGAGGCTAAGCTTGTCCCCTCGGTCTTTTTCCCAAATAAATCACGTTTCCTCTGAGTAGACCTCCACCTGTTCTTGTGGCATTTCTCTCAGATCCTGAGTTAATGCAGACAACTATTCCCAAATCCAAACTCAAAACAAAATTAGGTTTAGTCCAAAGAGCCTTTTACCTCAAACAGCAAGTCTCACTAATCACAGCTTAAAGCCAGATGCAGTTAATTTCACTCTCACGGAGTTGCAATCAGCAATATAGATTTACCAGGACTCATACATAAGAGATCTCACTTTACATCTTTCCTTCTCAAATTTAAACTTGCCCTGGTGTAAAAGCCAATCATTAGAAATCACTTCTGTCTACTGTACGTAAACTTGCAACTTCTCAGCAAGCTAAATTCATTATCTAGGAACTGCATGATCCTAACAAGTTCTTTTCTCAGGGCAGATGACCTTGCCCACACAGATGTAGTAATTAATTATCCCTCTTAGGTTTCAGCACTGAAACAGTAATCCCAAACAACTTAGTTAAAAATCTCACAAATTTCATAAATGATAACAAAACGATTTTAACTGAAAATTCCCTTTAAATACAGACAAAATTTGGAAATTCTATGCTTTCTTAAATTACAATACTTAGAAGGAAATGTTACAAAACAGGATCATATAGAGGGCCCCAACAGCCAGATTCATTCCTTTTCCTCTCTGCTCTAAAGGCACAATTAATTTAACAGTCTAGATTGTAAAAGACATTGCCCTTCCAACAACATAACTAATACAATTGAAAACAGACTCAATAAAAAATTCTTTCTTTCTTTCTAGACCCCTTCACCAGATTCAACAGTCTCCTGGGGCCACATAGTGAATAAATTTCTTAATGCCAAATAACAATATGTGCTCTTAAAATTATACAAATACACATTTCTAAGTTCAATACCCTTGGCCCTTTATAAAGGGATATTATCCACAAGTTCATATATTTCTTCAATATTTCAGTTCCCCATTCATGTCCACATTTTCTTGCGAAAGTTTTACAAACAGTTTGGAATCAACTATTGTAATCAAGTCAGTTTAAAATGTACTGGGCCAGTATTCTAACTACTCCTTTTTGCTTTCCCTCCAGGTAGGCACCTCTGGAGCTTAATAATTAATTGAACAGTAATAATCATAACTCACAATAACCAATATGGCATCCTCCCAGGGTGGGGAACTTAAGACCCCCCCCCAAATTTTGCTCATCAAGACTACTACACAGCTTTCTTTTTGCATTTCTGAAGGGAGATAATTGAATAGGGCTCTCCCTCCCTCTCTCTCTTCCCAAACTGCCTGTACAACTTTACTATGCACTCTAAACAACTCCTCGTCTTACACTATTTTCCCACTATTCTTTAGTTTCTTTCAATTTACTTTAGTGCCAAACAGTATAATAAGTTCTGAAATTAAAAACATCACATCTTTACCAATTTGAATGAGTTGGGGCTTGTGGGGAAACATCATGGTCTCGGCAACAGTCAAACCCAGTCATCCCCAACAAGCTGCAGCCTTCAGCACAGCCCCCGGCTGCCCATAAACTACCTTCTGTTTATGTTCTGGTACACAAAAACTTTTCTCTTTTATGAGAGGCAGAAAAGATTAAATGCTACCTCTCTTTCTGATCTGAGGAGAAAAGATTCCCTTTTTCTCTCTTTGTCTCCACACTCAAATTTGGTCAGAATTAGAATGCAGAGAGAGACAGAGAAATTATTTTTTTTTCCAAAAGTTTCAAAACCTTCTTACTTTCAAAACTTCTGTTCACACCTTCCTTAAGCTTTCTACACATACTCCTCTCTCCTACATGCTTAAACTTTCTTGCCTTTCTTTCTGATGGACTTTGATTAAAGTCCCTTTAAAACTGCACATATCTTATTTCTTTCTAATTCTGACCTGACCCTTCAAAAATCCTTTTCAACTTGCTTTTTGCCAGTCACATAACCTAAATAATAAAGTATTTTTCTCTCTTTCTCTCTCCCATCCACCTGTTCCTCTGCGGCTGCTGTTACCAGGGAGGAAGAGGGGGGAGAGAAAGAAAGCAACTGCAGCCTTTTGCTGTTTGGCTGCAAAAGATACACACTGACACTCACTCATACCACGCACAGACACAAGCACAAAAAATATAGACATACAACAACCTTCCACCCTGTAGAATCCTCAAATCACCAAATCATATTTAATCATTTTCTTCCTATCCTTTCCTCTATATTTTGGGAGTTCATTCCAATTCTGCAATCAGTTGCCTAAAGGACTGTCTATAGGTACCTCACAGATTTAGATTGTCCCTTTCCCATTCTTAGGGAACCTAGGCCCTCACCTAAGAAATTTGCAGGAGCTGTCACCAAACTCCCCGAGTCTAAAGACTCAGCTGAATCACCAACCAGGGTCGCCCACTTCTCACCAGTCACCCATGAAGCTTTGTCAGCGGTGTCATTTCCATGAGGTATCAATTCTCTGCCTAAACTAGAATCCACCCTAAAGGGCCCTCACCCTATGCCAATTACCTCCAGACCCCTGAGTGCTTACCTCTGGGTTGCACGTGTACAACTTACATGACTGCTCCCACTCACCGGCCAGGCGGCATTTCTTAGTTTCATTTTAATCGTCAGAGCCCTAACAGACCTTCTGTTCCTCCCTGTCCCTCTCTTTGGGTTTATTTCAAAGACTGGGCAGTAACCTCCCTCCCAGCCTCAAGACCTCTGAGAATTCTCAGATGCATGCTTGGTCTTGACCTTGGCAGGGAAGCCTCCTCCCTAATCAAAGAAAATGCCCAGCGATTCCCCAACTGAGTGGGATTGAGACCACTTGACCCAAATAAAAACTCAGAGGTTTCTCCAGGTAGAAAACAGAAGTTTTATTGTAGCAAATCTCCCTGGGAGTTGGTTATGACCTACCCAGGGCAGACTGGAGTAGGGAGGCAGGATCCAAGCAGCAAACAAGCAGTTTATACCCTTAGACAAACAACTCTAAGAAACCACCCCTGCCACCGACTTGTTTACCTGAATCTCTTTATCCCCATTGGCTGAGGTAAGAGACAAACAACTTTACCCAGGAACTAAGCGATACATTTTACCCAAAACAAGCTTGGAAGCTAGCAGATTGCCTTATTTGGCAAAGATAAGGCTGGGGTAGTGGTTACAAAACAAGGGAGGGGGTGGGCAGCTGGTGTAAGACTTTATTTCCCCCAAAACATAAGATTTACAGGAAAGTGAAACTTAGGCCCAGCTCATGCTAAAGCCTTACTACATTTTTGGAGCATAGCTTCCACTTTATATGAGGAACTTTCACTTGTCCCACACACTTATAAACTCCCAGTGGTATTACTTCTTTCTATGGTTACTGGTTGATATCAATTAATCAGCCAGACAATTAGCTTTTAGAAAAGGGTGTCTACTAAGGTGGTAAAAAAAGGGGGTTTAGTACAAAATATTCCCCTAAAAGTCTTGGGCACATTCTCACCCCAGTACATAAAATATCTAGGGTAAAGTAAGCTCAACTTAGGGAACCCATGTGATGAACCTGGTGATTGGAAGTCTTTTTTTCCTCTCTGTGGGGTAGGTACTCATGAGATTCCTCTTACATATTTTTGTTTGTTTGGATTTTTTTTGGAGGGGGTTGGGCAATTGGGTTAAATGACTTGCCCAGGGTCACGCAGCTAGTAAGTATTATATGTCTGAAGCCGGATTTGAAGTCAGGTTCTCCTGACTCCATGGCCAGTACTCTATCCACTGCACCATCTAGCTGCCCCAAAGTATTTATTTATTTATTTATTTGCTTTTTGGTGAGGTGATCGGGGTTAAGTGACTTGTCCATGGTCACACAGTTAGTAAGTGTCAAGTGTCCAAGGCTGGATTTGAACTGTGGTCCTCCTGACTGCGACGCTGGAGCCCTATCCACTGTGCCACCTAGCTTCCCCTACATATTTTTTTTCTGATAGGTTTCTTGCAGAATTTTGAAGCTGCCTTTCCTTAGTATGTGTCATTTGTCTTTGTCTCCTGATGCAGACACAAACACCAATCTCTGCTCTTCCAGAGACACTGTTAGGAGGCCAACGACAAAGTCCAAATCCTTTAGCCCTCCAGAGTTTTTTTTTCTGGTTAATGGGGATTTAGAGTGGGGAGGAAATGACTAAGGGAAAACCATGCCACTGGGGGTGACTGAAAGACGAAGTTGGGAAAAAGTGGCTCTGCCCACAGGAAAGTGGGGCTCATACAAGACAGAGTAACTGGCTTTCCTGTTAAACCAAATACCTCCCATCTCATACACTGCTTTAGGCTGACAGATTTATGTTATTTGAATCTCCTTTTTTTATATTTGCAAAATTTGTTGCTTGTAAGTAGAATTGCTGAATTTAACCATACGTATCTTGGAGTTTGCAGCAAAAATGTTTTGTTTTTTCCTGAAGGCAATTAATAGATTTTTTTTGGTTGTCATTTTGTTTTCTGATTTTGTTTCATACACTTTGGGCAATTTTCTTGTATTATTTTTGATTATTGTGTACAGCTTTTTTTGGCTTGTATTTTTTGGAAGACCTATAATCCTTAAGTTGTCTCTGTGCATCCTGTCTTCAAGGTATAGAAATCATATTTTCTTGTAATGTTATCGCTTTTTGTTTCTCCTCTTCCAGATTATCCTTCACTTCTGTGTCTTTCACATCCTCGATCAGTTATTTTTTCTTTTGTTTCTGTAGTGAGATTTGCCACCATAGATTCTTATTCTGCTGATTATTTCTGCTTTGCAGGTCATAACTTCTTTAATGATTCTTATTTCTGCCTTGAATCATTCAGGTTCTTCCTGTTATGGTTCCATGGTCCCTCGAGAATCTATGGTGTCCTCTGCCTCATCAAGTGTTGATTCATTTTCTTTTGTCTTGAAATGTTTATTCATAGATATCTAGACTAATTTTGATAATCTGGAGGCCATATTCCCACCTATTATTGATATCTTCCTTGTTGGTTTATGTGCTTGTGCTCAAGATTATTAATTGACTTTCTCCTCTTGAAGTCTGGTTATTTCGATCTTTCCCCCTTGTGTTTCCCTATCTCTCACTTTCTGACTGATTCTCCTTTCATAAGCAGATTTCCCAGGAATTACTCCTCAAAGCTGTTTCAGCCTCCTCATATATTGGAGAATCTGTTTTTCACTGCCCTCAGTCTCTGCCCCAGATGACTTCTGAAGGGAAAGAATGGGCGTCAGCTAGATGCTGGTTCCTTTTGCTTCAGGCCTAGTAGATTCCCTCCATACTAGAGCCCTGCCCCTGTGTCCTCTGCTCTTTAGTTCTGTGGCTGAGCTCTGTTGGCCGTGCAGTGACTGTCACACCGTTGTCCTGACAGTACAACCCTGCCAGAATGTCCCCTTCGAGAATGAAGGACAAACGACAACAACAACAAGGTTGGTAGGGGAGGTGATGCTGCATGCTCATGTTAGGGATTAAGGATTCGCCTTCTCTGTTCTTAAACATTGAGTTGTTACTTTATTATTAGAGTTTTTGGGGATGTAGATCATGGTGAGAGCTAAAACTTATTTATTTCTTGCTCATAATTACTATTTTGGAGAGGTTTGAGAGGTTGTGAGAAATGTTTCATCCTCTATCTTGTTGGACATGTGACCTAGAAATCTTAAACTAATAAGTTTATATCTGTAACCTAAGAGGTCATCAAATTTGTTTTACTGTTGTTCATTTGTTTCAGTCAAGTCTGACTCTTTGTGACCTGATTTGGGGTTTTCTTGGCAAGGATACTGGAGTGGTCTGCCATTTCCTTTTCCAGCTCATTTTACAGATGAGGAAACCAAGGCAAATAAGGTTAAGTGACTTGCCCAGGGTCAAACAGCTAATACATTTCTGAGGCCTGATTTGAATTTGTGTCTTCCTAACTCCAAGACTGGCACTGTCCACTGTGCCTTTTAACTCCCTCATTTTACAGATGAGGAGACTGAGACCAAGAGATGTTAAATGACTTGACCAAGGTCACACAGGCATCAGTTGGCAGAGCCAGAATTTTAACCCAGTATCTTTGACTCCAAATCATATATCCTTCCCACCTTATTGGGCATCTTTGCCTATAACCAGCACATAAAAGTTCAGAAAAGCAACATACTTAGTTGGTGTTGGTAAAGCCTGAGCCATCACAGTGTTGCTGCATATTTGTATTAGAAAGAGAAAAATATAGTGATAACCTCTTCATGGCAGGAAAGTGTGACTTTGGGGATCCATTGTCATAGTTATCTTTTTCTGTTTTTCTGTTTTTATGCTCCCCTCTTCTGTGGGTATCCGTGGACAGATTTTTTCTACTGTATTGTGATTGCCAAGAGATGAAAATGGCTAAGAGTTGGGATGAAGGAGACCTGAGCAGATGCTGGTGCATGCTTCTAAGATGTAAAAGAGAAGGTCTCTCAATAGTATTTGCAATATCCTCCCAGTTTCACTTTAAGAATGTATTGTAGCAAGTATGTCATCTCAAGTATACAGGGGGAGAAAAGAAAGAATCCTGTATTCCTGGGATTGAGACATGGGATTTACCTCACACTATCCTGGGGAAGAGAACTGGAAGAAGACCACAGGAGTTCAGAACCAATGGAGAGTAGTTCAAGATACCTACCAGGAAGATGAACTGAGTCATTAAAATGCAAACATAATTACAGTCCTGTAGTCTAATAAGAACAATAGAGGGCCCAAGCTGGGCATATGGAAGACTGTGTGCATGAATATTAATGACGTTATAATGAGGGAAAGCAGCAACAGAGACAGAACGTCTAGGACTGCTATTTGAGTGACATTTAGGAAGACGTGAGGGTTGACTTGGGACCTGAGTGTGCCAAGGGATAAAGAAGTGGCTTATTGAACATAGCTTCTTGTTATACATAGACTATTACACCCCAAGCAAATTTGTTTCTCATATCTTTTACTTGGTGTTATATGTTATATTAGATCAATATTGTCTTAGATAAATCCAGGTTATGTTTTGCATAACTTCATATATATAATGGCTAGCATATTGCTTACCTTCTCAGTGGGTGGGGGATGGGGGCTAGAGGGAGGGAGAAAATTTGGAATTCAAAATTTAATACTTAAAAAATTTTTTTAAAAGAAAATTTTTTATAAAGATAAACCCAGGTTTCCTCTATGTTACTGTCATCACAAGAACCTACAATGGAAGGGAGGCTAGTAGCCAAAATGTTTGCCAGTGATGAATATGTCTCAAGGTAAACTACAATTGCATCTTTGATTATTTCTTCTTGACCATTCCCCTACATTCCCACATGGGCATGAAAAGTAGGAATACGGGTCATTGTCTTTTGGCTCTTTTTTTTTTTTAGTAAAAATATTCTTGTGATCATTTTGCCTTTATAGTACTCCCCTTTGAAATATCTTGAAAACCAGTCCCAGAATATCTACATGAAAATGTGTTCCCTCCAGTGCAAATTTCTTCTGAATATATTAAATCAAGTCCAGAAGCTCTTCTGAGATGTATCCTAATGACACTGCTACATCATACTGCAAACCAAGGTGGCCAAATGTCCTAAGTAGCCTGATTAAGACAACTAAAGCCTGTGTTTATTTTTCCAAGGAACATCCCAGAAGCTGTCCTTTCATTTAGCTGTGGCTTTGTTATATCTTTGCTTTTGCAATGGCTAAGACGATTTTAGGAGAATCAAGGGTTTATAGAATTCATGTACTTCAGGGTTAGTCTCAGGTGCTGCCTAGTTCTGTGAAGTCTTAACTGAACCCTGTCAACCTTCACCCCAAAATGATGTGGACTCCACTTTCCTTTGGACTGTTTTATGTTCTGAGTACACTGTTTTTAGAATGTTGTATTGATGTAAAATCATATGTCCTAGTATTGGAGGGTATCAATTGAGGAAGTATTTAGGCTGTATTGACATTTCAAAGTATAAATTGCTTATACCAATAATGTCACCACCATACTTCTGTATTAGCCACTACACTAGAAGACTACATTAAAAATGCTTTTTTTCTCAAGAAAATTTTCTTTCTTTTTTTTTTTTAAAAAACTCTTATAAAATTGAATTAAATTGAATTAAATTAAAATTTAAAAATTTTATGTTTAAATTAAATTTAAAGCAATAATAACTGAGCGCAAACATTCCAAATGGGAAAAAAGAGAATTATACAAAGGAAGCCAATAATTTCTCTTACATAATTGATTTTTTAAATAGCATATATTCAATTTTATACAACAGTAACAAAATTGCATTGTTTATGTCCCTATGAAGGTGCTGTTAATATCCCCTTTTTACAATTGAGGAAAGTGAAGCAGACAGAAAGGCAGTGAGGTGGTGTAGTAGATAGAGGTTAGGGCCTAGAATCAGGAAGACCTAAGTTCAATTCTGGCCACAGACACTTACTGCTTGTGTAACCCTAAGCAAGTCACTAAAGCCTGTTTGCCTCAGTTTCCTCATCTGTAAAATGAGCTGGAGAAGGAAATGGCAAACCACTCCAGCATCTTTGCCAAGAAAACACCAAATGAGGTAACAAAGAGTCTGAAATGACTGAACAACAAGAACAAAGTACACAGAGGCAGCTAATAAATGTTTGAGGTCAAATCTGAACTTAGGGCTTCCTGACTCCAGGTTCATTGCTCTATCTACTGTACTACTTATTGTCCATAGGAGAATTAATTGGAATTCTAGATGAGTAGCTTGAGATAAGAGATGGGCACTTATATCTGGACTGAGGAAAAGAGATTGCCCACTGGTTTTACAAGGAGTATCTGAAATATTTATGGGCTCAAAAAGTTGTGTTTCCAGTAAAGGTGACATTGGTTACCATCATCCAACAATCTTGTCTCAAACAGGGGAATCCTTGGAAAGGGCAAGAAGACTGAGTCCGGACACAGTGGCTTTCTTGCCTAGAATATCAACTATGGACAATTCTAGGGTACAGGCACAACCTCCAAAGCACAAAAATACTAACAGCCAACTTGGCTCTTCTGAGTTTTGGTGTAGAGAACCAAACCTATATCTATGTCAGCTCATATCATCTACCACCTCAGGTATAGGAGCAGAGAGGTTACCAAGTTAGAGAACTAGTTTCATTTAGCCACGTGTAGCTTCAACAGCCTATGTGGAGGAAAAGAGGGAGGCTTTAGAGACAGTGATTTCCGCTTGGGGAATCATACACCTTTGGTGCCACTGCAAGCCAGCACAAGATTGATAAAGGAGGAAAGATAAGTGGAGAGATTAATAACCCAAAATCAAAATGCCCTAGACATCATCAAAACAAGCCTCTTGGGGCATATATTAGCCAGTTCTGGACTGTGGAAAGGAAGCTTTCTGAGTGTTTTCTGGGTCCCCTTTTGGATTTCTTTACAATTGTAAATGCAGTTGCTTATTTCACTTATTTCACTTCCAAGAAGCTAAATGATGAGGATTTTATATGACAGAGAAACACCTCATTTTCATCTACCTCAACTTATACCTTCATGCCTATTACATAAAAAAGAACTTGATAAAGAATTACATTTCTTATGATGCATGCAATTATCATATTCAAATATCATGATAAGAGAATTTTAAAATGAAAACTCTAGTTTACAACAAAGTTCTGTGCTGGAAGAAGTTCTTCAGATCAGCTAGTGTTCATATTTTCATGAATACAGAAATTTTATCCTTCAGTGTTTTATGAAATAATACATTCTTCTCAACACTAATCCCATGAATTTTCTCTCTCAACAAACGTTGATGGTTGTTGATTCAAAGTATATCTTGGGTGAAGTTGAACTTTAGAATTCTAGAGTACTTTCCCATGGAATGCTCCCTGGGGAGGTTATGCTATTAGGAACTAGTTCCAAACTGAGATTTGGATTTTTTTTTTTTGCTTTGGACTGTGCATCAAGCCAACATTTCTGAAGGTTAGCTGTTAACATCAAATGACTATGTTTTCCAGTGACTTATTTCTCTCTCAAAGGCAAAAGGGTGTAACTAGTAATGTGCTGGCAATTATTTAACAATAGGCTTTCCAGGGGGGAAAAAGCAAATGATACATTTAAAATCTTCATTATTATTAGCATATTCTCCATTATTTTCTTAGTCCAAGAGTCCAAGCCTGTAAAACAATAAATCAAGCCCTGATTTTTGGTGTTTGCTGATTTCTTAGGCATATATGCTCACACTGAAAATTTAACAATCACTTCTCATGAATTGCTATGTGTTGGGTGGATGTTTCTCACCTACTCTAACATTCCTTCTGATCATTCCACTGATCCATCAAGAATGTGCACCAGTCTTAAGAACAAAGGGACTAGAAAGCAGTCCACTTCCTGACGTTGAAATGTCAGCTAATATTTTTATATTGGACTGTAATGTGACAGTGTCCACACACTGAATTCTGTTTAAGTTGCTTGCTGATGGATGACAATAGATATCAACTGAGGTATAAAAGCCATCTGTACTTTGTGGGAACTAGAATACTTACATGCTCCAAAAAGCAGTTCCTTCTGCAAATATCTGAAACTTAAATCCCCATTATGTGGTGACTCCCTCCACCCATTCACTGGTATGCAACTACATAGTTTGGGATTTTTTGCTTTATGAATACCATGTAGAAAAAAGGACCCATTTAGCAGCTTCAGAAAGAAAAAAAAAGGACTAAATTATGTAGAGATGTTTCCCAGCCAAGAAATGAAATGGAAGATGGCAATAAGGTTTTAATTTTCATAATGTTACAGTGGTCTCCATTTCTTCCTATGTTCTTCTTTCATGTTGAGCCACCGGTTTTTATTATTGTGCACTTAGTTTGTTCTTTGAAAATGTATTTTTTAAAACTTCCAATTGATTATGCCCACTGTGAAAAGTCTTATAAAAGCTTGTATGATCTTTTAGTATTAATGGGGTTTTGCTTATTTGGCATCAAAAGTATCTGCATCAACTCGTTGCATTCTTCTTTTGTTTGCTTCTCCTCAGCTTTCCATAATTTTGAAAAGTAATATATTTGTTCCTCTGCTCTTCCCCAATTGCCACTAGCAATTTAGTCTCAAAGGCATATCAATAACAAAATATATGTGCACATATATAGGCACACATATACATATATAACCATACATACATAGCATATATATATGTGTGTGTGCATATATGTATGTATGAATATATATGAAATATATATATGTATGTGTGTATATACACACACACACGCAAAACATATCTTTGTGTTAGAGTAACAAGTGGATTTCTGTTGCTAGATTCTGTCTCTTAAGAGCAGAACTCTCAGCTAGTTAACTAGAAATGTCATATCAACAATTACTAGAAAGGAGAAATTATTATATAAAGAATATAATGGATCCCATCATTTAATAAGGTCTGGTAGTTCTTCATCTATTTTTGTGATCATTAGTTTCGTATGTCTCTTTTTATGATATCTGTTGCTGAATGGCTTCTGTGCTCAGGGAGAAATATTAAATGAGAAGATGAGAAGAGACAAGAGGCCAAAAGCCTTGCTTGGGTGCTTTATTAAGGTTATTGTGAAAGGGTTGGTGAAATCAAGTTGGGAGACTCTAAGTTGTCTTTAGGAAAGAAAAGAGAAATTTTAAACATATTCCAGATACTGGTTTTGAACTTGTAAAATGGTTTCCCCCCTGTAATTCAATATAGCTTTAGGATTAGAAGGGGCTTTAAAAGCTATCTCTTTTCATTTTCTCATTTTGTAGATGAGGAAAGATTGTGGCTTTCCCGGGGTCAGTTAGTCAGTCAGTAAATATCTGTGAAGCACCTAGTATGTGCCAGGCACTGTGCTAAGATCTGGTGATACAAAAAAGGGCAAAAGACAGTCCCTGCTCTCAATGAACTCACAGTCTAATGGGGGAGACAACATGCAGACAACTATGTATAAACAAGCACCTTATCCGCCACTGCATGGTAACAGTTCTTCCATATATGCCTCTTTTGTATGAGATCATTTGTTCCATTTTACTTCTCCCTATCCAATTTTATTTTTTAGGATCATCCCAGCATAATCAACACAATCCCAAGCCTCCCATGTCTGCATATCCTTTCAATCTATCCTAGTAATAACATTTTCCCATATAAGCAAACAGTTTAACCTTATTAAATCCCTCATAATTAGTCTTTCAAGCTTACCTTCTTACGCTTCTCCTGATTCTTTTTTTTTTTACATGAAAAGTTTTTACTATGACAAAGACATCATACAGTTTTTATGATCTTGGTCTTTCCTTCTTGCCTTTGTACAAGGCCAGAAAAGAAACATTTGCAACTTTTACAATCTTGAATCAGACTCCAGGAATATCACCAACAGCATGACGTTTTCAACTAAATCCAGCAACCGCAACTTCATCATTTGCCTCAATAAAGTTCAAGCAGCCATCATTGGGAACAAAGGCAGTGATTTCTTTTGCTGTTCTTAGTCAGCTGGACTCACACATACTTCCTGATGGCAGAATTGGTCTGCTTGGCTTCCACACTAACTTTCTCCAAGACAATCTCTTTTGTGTGAGATGCTCCTCCAAATGGGTTGGTTTTCAAAGCAGTGCCCAAATGAGCTTTCTTATATTGTTTGTCATGCCACTTTTGGTCTCTCCTGTGGCTTCAGAACTTTCTAGCAGTATGAAGACCACTGCACTCACCCATGCTGCCGCCATCTGGGCCAAGAGAAAGCAGAGCTCTCCTGATTCTTATAAGTGAAATTTTCCATTGTTTTGATATTTTTCCTCAAGAATATCTGAAAGTCCTTTAGTTCACTGAATATTCACTTTTCCCTGTGTAAGATTACACTCAGCTTTGTTGGATAGGTTATTCTTGGTTGCAACCCAGCCTCCTTTGGTCTTCAGAATATTATATTCCATTCCCTTCAGTCTTTTAATGTAGAAGCTGCTAAATCTTGTGTTATCCTGACTGTAGCTCCACAATATTTGAATTGTTTCTTTCTAATTGCTTGTAATATTTTTTTTCCTTGACCTGGGAGCTTTGAAATTTAGCTATAATGTGTTATATATCTTTTTTCTTACAAGATTTCTTCAGACATGATGGGTAGGCTCCCTTTTTGGTCATGCTGGTATTCAGAAAGCCTAAGGATTTTATCATTTTTTTTCTGTTTCTGTTTCCCAGGTCAGTTGTTTTTCTATGAGATAACTTACATTTCTCCCTAGCTTTTTTACTTTGTTTTGATATTTCTTGTTGTTTTTCAGAGTCTTTGGGTTCTATTTGGTCCATGCAGTGTTTTTAGGACATTTGTTGCTTACTCAAGGGTTTGAATCTCTTGAGATAAAATGTTAACTTCCTTAACAATTCTTTCTTCCATAGCCTTTTTTTCCCCTTGTTTTTTCCTCAAGCATTCTTATTACATTTATAAAAATATTTTAAAGTCTTTTTAAATAAACCATTGCTCAGGAATTCTAGTTGCATTTTTGCCCGAGCTCTGCTTTTCTCTGAGATGTTGTAGATGTTTTGGAGTCATTCTCTTCTGCTTTTGTTTCTTGAGCATCCATGCTACTATAATAGCTCCTTATGGAGCGGTTCTTTGTTTGTTTATCTATTCTTCCAGTCTATTTCCTGACTTAGAACTTGACATTAGGACTGAGTTCTGCAATACTCCTGGAAGACAAGTCTGAACTGGCACTGTTGTGGCTTTCTTGGGGCATTGAGTGTTATTTATTGCCATATCTCAATGACAGTCTGGGGACCTGCACATTTTCAGTGCTTCCAAAGTGATCTGATCCAGAACAAAGTTTGATCATTGCCACCCTGGTCTGAGTTCTGCAAGTTCCTGACCTGGGTTTGGGTCTGAGAAAGAGCTGACTGCTCCTAGATTCTGCCCTTATCAGCCGCTTGGAAAACTCTGTTGACTCAGAATGGCAGAATTGTAGGCTGCCCTTTGGTCTGGGATTCCTGCCCTGGTCGTTCTCTGTAGGCTTGGCTAGATGTTGGACCTGAAGCCTTGCTTTTCATCTGAGGTCTGAGCCACACTATTGCTGTTACTGTTGGCTTCTGAACTTCCTCTTTTCTCCATACACTGCTCAGGGCCTCCTTATCCTGGAAACCCCTTTTCACTCTGCCTTGAATCTGTGATCTGGTACTATGTAGAGGCTGACCACACTGACACTTGGCACCTGTCAGCCCCACAGTGCCCATATGTTGTTCTGGAGGTGCCTTGGTATGTGTCTGAGACCTTTTGCCCTGCTGCATAGCCTCTCCCTGGGTACTAGAGTGGTCCATGCAGTGTACTCCTGGCCCAATCCTATCCCCAGTCTCAGAGACCCCTCTGTTTGTCTCCCTGTATGGAACTGGGATGGACAAATGACTTACTGTGACTTTTTTTTTTTAATTTCCTCATTAGTATTCAGTCTGTTGCATTTCCCCAAATCTGTTAGGAGGAGTTTGTGGAGAGGAGCTCACTTCATTACTTCTTATCACTCCACCATCTTGGCTCTGCCTCCCCTAGCCATTTGTTCTAAGATAACAATTCACCTTACCATTCTTTCTTCTTTCATAGTTATTCCATTTTGTATATTTTGTTTCATTTCCATTTCTATATTTCATTTCATTTCCAGGTATTCTTGTAATCTTTGTGATGAGAATATTTGGTGTTGTTGTTGTTATTGAGACTCTACTTGGACTTGTAGGGTTGCATTCTTCCTTCAGTGTTGCCCCTGGGGCATCTTTCAGCACAAGGTTATTTCCTCATAGTATTCAATGTCTTTTTTTTTGGTTGGTTCACTCAGCAGCTATGGAGTCTAGTTTGAGGATGGGGAGTGCTTAGGTCAGTCTCTGCTCTTGCATTCCTGAATAGCATGGGAAGGCTCTGCCTAATTCTGTGGGTAGTCACCCAATCTTCTGTAAGAATTGCCTCCTGCTTTGGTTCAGACCCTGGATGCTAAATTGGATCAATGTTACATGGATGCTCCTCAAGGTCTTCCTGTATTATGGCCAGGGCTGCAAGACATGCTTCCATTAAGGCCTTTTTCTTCTGCTTTGGGGACTACTGGGCCACCTCCACATTCAGCTATGATCAGGGTCCCTCCTTCATTTCTGTTGCCAGGGAATTCAGGGCCATTTCCCTCTAACAGAGATCCACAGAGCCCTTAATCCCAACTTTCTGTTGCTGTGAGTTTTGACTTTTGCCATGAAGCTCTAGACCATCTGATCTGGTCACTGTTGACACTAGGACTGACCTCTCATCTTTCTTTTGCCAAGGGGCTCTAGGGTATCTCTATGTTTACTCTGCCTGGGACCTCCCTCTTGTCAGAGGGCTACCTGGAGCCCTTTCTCCCACCCATGACCTCAGGGCCTAAATCTAGGCTGGGATCCTGCCATTGCTGGAGGCCAATTCAGGGTGGTCACAGAAAAGCCCACTTCTGGGCTCCAATCATCCTGGACTCTGCTTGAAGCCCTTCTTCAGTTGCTTCTGCAGTTGCTTTCCATCTATCCCAGCTTGTCTACTTCAGGGTTTCTGTAGGATTCTGTCTGTGCATCCCTAGCCTGGGTAGAGGAGTCTACAGGTGATTTTCTTTATTCCTTTTTAAACTGATGCATTTTAAAGCCTACAGTTTGGCAGTGGGAGATCTGGACTGTCCTAGATCCCAACATGCCACCATCGTCCCACAATCCTTGGTAGTTGTATTTTCACTGTCACTTTTAATTTAGTTTTTCTAATCCCAAAATTCATTTCTCAAGATTGCTTAATCCACCTTAATTGCCCAAATCTTCCTGATGAGATAGTTCTTGACTTCATTCAGAATCAGGTGTTTGGGTGCATTTCCTTCTTTATAGTCTCAGGACTTCAGACTCTGCCTTTTCATATTTTAGAACTACAGCGTCCGACTGTGCCTTATTCATATTAGGTAAATGTTCAATTAAAATGAGTTTAATCATGTCTCTCATTTCTGTGCCAACCTCGAAGTTCTGAAATGACTCTTTGTACCTTTGCAAGTCCTAAGATGACTCATTTTATATTAAAAATCAGAAGAAAGAAAAAGTTGGTGTTTGGATGGTATTCCTAACAGAAAGAACACTTTGGAAACACCAAACTATTTCCAAATTCCAGTTCACCACATAAGTGGAAAAGTGACATATGACTGTGTGAGATAATTGGTGACAGGCTTGTTGCACTGATTATTTTGCATACATATATTGCTTGTTTCTGATGTTTATAAAAAAGAATGGTAATTCAGTCATAAATGCTTAAAGAGTGTTTGTATCAATGTGTGGTTATTAGTAGCCTTACATGTCAAAAGGCCTCATAGTTTTTGGTGGGAATTTACTTTTATTTGTATTTATAAATTTTGTTCTGACTGTCTTCATGAGACTGTGTGGATGAGTTTGGGTAGAGGAGATTCGAGAGGATGGTTATGACCAGGAAGAGATCTCTATGTTGTCATATCTTTCTTCCTTGGTTCATAAAGTGATTCACAAGGATAATGATTAAAATAGTGTTATTTAACATGCATTCTCACGTCCCAGGCAATCTATTCATCCTAGTCACAGACTCAGTGTACTTGTTATGGACCATTTGTGGACAAGAATCTACCTGCAAATTTACCAAAGATCTAGTCCAAATTCAAATTAGTTCCTGTCAACAATGTTTAACTTATTTTTAAAGCCTATTTCCATATTAGGGTGGATTAGTTTCCTTGCTTTTGTAAACCATTTGAAAAGTTCTTAGTTTTTAAATAAACTATTTGCTTTTTCTTAAAACACATAATCAATGAATTGTGTGTTTTTGACTTTTCTTGCTTTATAAAGCATATATATTTCTGTTTAAAGTCAGAGTGCGTACCTTGTTAAATGATTTTCCCTTCCCTACCTTTCTTTTCTCTCTTCCCTTCCTTAGAATGCATCTGAACCTGTAATAGAGTAACCTTGGAACTTACTCTTCTAATAATAGCTCACATGTATATAGTACTTTTTAGCAGCTAGGTGACACAGTGGATAGGGTAGCTGACCTGAATAAGGAAGACTCATGTCCCTGACTTCCAGTATGGCTTCAGACACTTATTAGCTGTGTGACTCTGGCCAAGTCACTTAATCTTGCTTGCTTCAGATTCCTCATCTGTAAAATGAACTGGAGAAGGAAATGGCAATCTACTCTAGTATCTTTGCCAAGAAAATCCCAAATGGAGTCATAATTGAAAAGCAACTGAGCTTCAACACAACATATAGTGCTCCAAGGTTTGCATTGCACTATATAAATGTTATCTCATTTTATCCTCAAAAAAAAAAAACCCTTGTAAAGGAGATGGTATTCATTTCCCCATTTTACAGTTAAGGAAACTGAAGAAGACAGAGGTTAAGTGACTTGCCCAGGGTCACAAAGCTAGTGAGTGCCTGAGTCTAGATCTGAGCTCAGGTCTTCTGGAGCAGGAAATGGCAAACCACTCCAGTGTCTTTGCCAAGAAAACCCCAAATGGGGTCACCAAGAGTCGGATATGACTGAAAACGACTGACTGTACAACAATAATTTCCTGACTACAGGAAGTTCAGTGCTTTTAACCACTTGTTGTTGAACTAGAAGACCAAAGCTGTGAAGGAAAGGAATTGAAGTTAGAGCAGGGGTGATGGGTTAGGAAAACAGAGTACAGTGGAGGAGCAGTAGTTAGAAGTGAAGATGATAAATAGATTTCAGAGGAGTGAGAAAGAGAGACATGGAAGGATAGGAGGGTGGGGGGGCATTGCACAGTTATAGGTGATGGTGAAAACTCAAGTATTACATCCTTGTGGATGACTGAAGTACAGAGAATATTAAAGCGATGAAAGATGAGAATTTTGATGAACTGTGAGAGCAAAGTATTCACATCAGCAATGTGCATAATGACAGGTGCATGGGTGGAGAGGGAAACTGAGAGTTACTGAGCAACTTAAGAAATGAGGGAGTGTGACCTGGAGGTCTTTTGATGAAAGCAATGAGCATCTGGACTGGGTAATATAGATGGATTGAGTGAACTTCAAAGCAAGTACATGCTGGTAGTGGAAGAAGGGTCTTGAAGTAGCTGTGAGAAATATGGACAATCCCTATTCCTCTATACCAAGGGGCATCTTTTGAAAAGAACTAGCTTTTCGTGAGCACCAGAAGATAAAAATAACATGAAATGAAAAGATCTAGAACAAAAATAAATTTGTTAACAATAGAGTGAGGGTTTCAGAGGATACAAGGAAAGTTTAGGGCAAAGAAAAAAATTGGAGTTTGGGAGGGGTCTGATTTGGTTAGGAATGAGAGAAGGGAGAATGGTAGCAGTGGAAGGAGGTTTTCTCCTTGTTTTTTTGCAACTTTGAATCAAAGAGATTAGGGTCATACTAGCATAGAGTTTGCAAGCCCTAGGAGAAGGGCCAATAAATTGGCCCCTCTGGAATCTTATAATTGTAGAAGAAGTCAGCTTTGGTTTTTTTTTTTCCTCCTTGAACATCAAGGATCTGAAGTTGGAGTTAGCAGGGTGATTGGGTCACGTTTCTAGGTGGGCAGATGCCTTGAATTCCCAAGGGTCTGGCTGAACTTACATTTAGTTACAATTTCTTTGCCTTTCTCAAATGGCGGAAAATGATGTACCCACCCAGAGACATCCTGCATGTGGAGCATACAATTGGCTTCTGGTCAAGCTTGGTGTCTCAGACCCTGGCCCTGGACAGCATCCCGGTAGAAAGAGGTCTGACATCTAGAAGTTCAGTGGTTAAGGAGGGCTGAAACATTGCTGACCTCATATACAGTTAAGACACAGAGCAGAATAAGTACTGTCTCCACATGCTCCACATGTCTCCACAAGTTTCCAGGTGAAGAGGTTCCCTAAACCAGTTCATGGCAGTAATGGTGAAGGTAGTAGGAACAGGATTTTGTCGACACAGTAGAATAGGTATTGCCTCTACACACGGACGTGCTTTCAATGGCTGCCTATTGCCTTCTAAGCAAAGACAAAATTATTTAGTCTGATGTTTAAGGACTTCTTCACCTGGCTCCATCCTGCCTTTCTAGAATTAACTTGTACTCTACTTCTTGTCTGTGTTCCATCAAAATTGGATTACTAGATCATCCCATTTTTGATGTTTGGAATGCCTTTCTTCTGCCTCTTGAAATCTTCCCTGAACTTTAAAGTTCATCTCAAATGTTTCCTTCTTCCCAAAGCTTTCTCTATTTCTTCATTTGAAAGTTATTTCTTTCTCATCTAAACTCATATAATTTTCTACTTCTTTTTTGTATTTCTGCCATACTTAATTCATATTCTATGCACTTGTGTTATATCTCTAATATCTTTCATATACAATATATTCTAAGTTCCTTGAGAGCAAAGACTTCATCTTATTTTCATTTCTTTATGCTATTTACAGTATAAGTACCTTACGTATAATTAATGAATTTATTATATATTTTTTGAACAAATTAATGATGCAGCAAAGCTTTGCCTTAAGATTTTTGTATAGTTAGGGTTCCTTGTATAATATACTAAAAGTATTATTATCAGGGGTACTAACATGGTGTCTGACCCTCACATCTTTCATCTAGGCATGTCAACACCCATTATTCTCTGGCTTGTGTGTGTCACTCTTACCTACATTTGCACTAACAAATTTTCAGAGATAGACCACTAGCACACAGAGTCAAACTCTTTCATGACTGCAAGGATAACCATGATGAGGGAAATATCCACTCTTCCTACTCACTATGCTAGCTCTTAAGCCCCCATCCAATGTGCTTTTTATCTATGCATCTTAGCCACTTACAAGGTAATGCACCCATGTAGTAAAAGGTATTTATACATCCAGCCAAGTAAAATAATGACATTTTTCGATCATAAACATAACTATTTATTTAACAAAGAGAAATAATAACATAATATCCTAAAGTCAGTGCATAAATAATAAATATATCATAATACACATATAAAATTGGACCACACTCTCCTGTGCAGAAAATACATGAGATAAAGTGTGGACACATATTTACAGGGATCTGGAAGCATAAGAGGGAGAAAAACTCAAGTGCTTAGGGCAACTCACAGCTTTGGACTGCATGTTTTGATATTATTAATCCATTTAAGAACATCTGTACCACACATAACTGCTTGACTGTTGACCCTTACTACTCTTTAGCTATGGAAACCTTCTTTCTCTACTCAAAAATAGCATGAAGAAACTTTCAATTTGCCATCCTCCATGAAAGGGCTTTTAGAAACTGTCAGCTCTTAGTGTGAGCAGCAGTACTCTTTAAGAGAGAAAATGGCAAAGCTCACACAATTGGCTATGTCTGCGATATACAGATCAGTCCAGCCAGATATTCACTCACTTAGTCTAGCATTGTCCAATCAAAATGGAGTTCATAGCAACACAATTCAGGGTGACTTATTAAACCAATTGACCAGGATACCAAGGCATCTATAAAGCCCTCCATTACTTTTTTTTCTCTCAAGCTAGAGGTGGCAACAGAGAGCAGTAAGCTTGACTCACCTTTAACTCACCTCTACTGCAGTGCAGTAGACTCATTTTCCTCTATTAAATGGGGTTGATAATATTTGCACTATCTACCTCATAGAGTTTTATGAAGAAAGTGTTTTGTAAACTGTAAAACATAATTATGTTACTATTATTGAAAAGGGTTTCTTTATTAGAGTAAGGCTCCTGGAAACTTCCCATAATTTGTGCCACAATGAGGCCAACCTGTTTTCTTCTTTCTTTTAAATAATTTAAACACATTTCAAACATTTAGATCCAGTATTCTTTAAAGTTCTATAACCCAATAACTTTTTTTTCAATAGTTGTCAAATATAGTTATACAGTAGTTTCGTCTCACCTACTGGCAGCTGGACGGAGACAGTGAATCCATTTGTTGAGAGCCAGGGGCAAGGCCTGTCTGGGTTTAAAGATTTGCTTTAAATAATCTAAGATAAACATGACTTGATTGTATGTAATTTATGCATGCATCAATTTTTATTACTTCATCTGACTGCCTCCTTAAGAGAGTGACATCCTCTAAAGTAGAGGCTAATTCAACTCACAGTTCTCAGAATAGTTCCATACACATGATTTTGTTTGGAATGTCAGATACATTCTTCCATGTTTTCAGTTTTATTATTACATTTGGTTTAAACTCACACAAATATTTTTGGATGGATTAAAAAATGTGAGCATTTTTTCCCCAACATTTGCCTCCTTTCTCTAATCCCTAATGACATTTTCCCTGGTCTTTCATCCTTTGATGTCCTTAATGTAGTCCTTAGTCTTCTTTAGAAGTGTAAGTGTTGATCAGATCTTAGAGAATTAACCTTTGAACCTCAGTGAAATCATCTTTGGAGCACTTTTTTTATAAGACATCCATGAAGCTCAAGGAGCAGTTAGCTTTAATTATCCTTCTCTTTCCTTTCTCCATTTGTGAATGCTTTTACTTGGAATGCTGCTAGAATGAAAGATTGTGATGAGCTGGCCTCTTACAACCCACAGTGTATTATGGAAGATTTTTTTCTCATTTAGACCATTACAAGAATACCAGTCACTTCACAGTATATTAGGTTCTCATTTCCAGCATTGCTCAAGAATTTCCCATCCACATCAAAGTAACTTTTCCTTAAAGAGAAGTGACCATTAAGTTTCCATCCCCACTGTAAGTCATTCTAATGTGCTTTGGCAAATAACTCTCAACAATTTTCAGAAAAAACAAGTTTGCACTGCAGTTGTCTTAATAAATATATTTTGCAATGTTTTTATTGTGGTTAATTTTTCTCTTTAAACGTGGTGTAGAAGAAAGAACAATCTTGGATTCTAGTCCTAATTGGATCTTCACTCCTGGGCAAGTCACATAGTCTCTCACTACTTCATTTTCCACATCTTTAAAATAGAGGCATGTACTAAATTACCTCTAAAGTCAACCTTCTCCTCCAGAATACCATGAGCTTGTCATTTTATTACTATCATTTTAGGCAATGAGTTTTCCTTACCAAATCTGAATACTTAATCCACACCTTGTACATTTATTTATAAAGTAAGTCAAAATTTGATTTTTTATACATGAACATGCTTTTATTTATGCTGTACTTTATATATTAAACCTTAGAAACAAAGAATTAGTTTTCACCCCTAAAGTAACAAGACATGAGGGCAAGATGGAGTAATGGATAGAATGCCACTATTGGAGTTGGAAAAACATGTATTTAAGGCTGCCTCTGGTGAATATTGATCATGATCAAGTCAGTTAACCTCTCAGAGCCCCAGGCAAATCTGTGAGACTATAAATTATAGCTGTCAGTGGCTGGTCCATATAAGTGGAGACAGTTTCCACACTAGGAATTTCTAAGATATGGGAAAGCAAAGGGGGAAATAGAAACAAGCAACCAAGCAAACAAAAAAACAATCAGTTTGAGTTGCTAGACCAAGATATGACATTGATAAGTAGCAGGAATCAAATGATGCTAATTAAATAATAATGATTCACATGGCTATAGAATTTCCAGTTTTGCAATACACTTTGCTCATAATAGCCTTGTGAGGTAGATATTCAGTATTGGCATCCCCATCTGCAGCTTCATAATTCATAGACTTAGATCATCCCCACCAACTGTTTATCAATGGTTGCTTACAGGGCAGACAAGGCAACCTAAGTGAATCAGCAAGGGACCCTGAAGAAGAGACAAGATATACACGTGCCAGAAAAATCAAACCCACCACCCCCTTGACTATTTGCTATCAATTGCTACCGATGAATGGGGCAGCTAGGTGGCGCAGTGGATAGAGTGCTGGGCTTGGCATCAGGAAGACTCATCTTCCTGAGTTCGGATCTGGCCTCACACACTGACTAGCTGTGTGACTATGGGCAAATCACTTAAACCTATTTGCTTCAGTTCCTTTTCTGTAAAATGGGCCAGAGAAGGAAATGGCAAACCACTCCAGTACCTGTGACAAGAAAACCCCAAATGGGGTCTCAAAGAGTCTTACAGAACTGAACACCACCAATGGAAAAGTGCTGGAAGGCTACTCAGTAGCTATGGATACTGATGACCTATGGATACTGACGGCTTGTAAAAGAAAATTCTCATTACTAAAGTCCTTGTCATCATCAAATGGTTTATCATCAGAAGCAGATATGGTTTTGTCACTGAGAATAGAATTAAAGAAGATGCATTACCATCTGCTTTGCCTATATCCTAAAGACTATAGAACTTTTTATATGATTTGCAGCTTAAGCCTATTCCCTTTCTTCCTTTCCCTTTTCTGTTTGTATCCCTAGCCTCTAGTGTGGTGTTTTGCACCAAAGTAAGCTCTTAAGAAATCTCTTTTCGACTCATGATGTCAAATGATATCCACATCCAGAGAAAGAACTATGGAGTCTGAATGCAGATTGAAGCACGCTATTTGCTCTTTTTTTTCCTTCTGTTTTGTTTTATTTCTTCTTTCTTGTGGTTCCTGTATTGGTTCTAATTCTTCTTTACAACATGACTAATGTGAAAATATGTTTAATAGGAGTGTATATGTAGAGCCTATGTCAGATTACATGGCATCTTGGGGAGGGAGGTGGGGAGGAAAGGGAGAAAATTTAAAACTCAAAAGTTTATGGAAGTGAATGTTGAAAACCAAAAATAAATAAATTAATTAAAAAAAGAAATCCCTTTTCAATTCATTTACTAAATCATTCATTCACTTGGAAAACACATGATAGCAAAAAACTATTATGAATTGAAATTTAAATGATTCTGTATTTTATTAACCATAATAGTGATACTTTTGAAAAGTAGTAATCTCAGTATGCGTGAGGTATATCACTTAGTTTACAAATGGGTGCTTATTTATTGCCCATATTCAAGATGCAAGTTTGCTTAGATTTAAAGATCAAAACAAAAATCTTGGTGCATATATGTATTTTTTTTTATACCCCTTGCAATAATTCTGTCCCCTTAGGAGCATTTCCAGGTTGAGAAATTATCTAGTCCAAAAGAGTGATTTTAATGGAAGGAATTATAAGCTAATGTCAGGCTGGTGGTAAGGGGTTTATTTGGATATGCAAGCCTTAGCTTACCCTTCAGATCATACCAGGTATGCTTTATCTACTCTTGTCTGGCCAAGAGCTAGGCCTGAAAAACATACTTACCCCCTATTTCCTGGATTGTAATCTCAGGCCTACTCTCCCCATGTAAAGGATTTCCTTAAACCCACAAACACAATGAATCAAGCACAGAGTTAGTCATTCACTCTTTAAGCAATAAGGCTTTAAGGATAGAGAAGGCTCTTCTCTCTGCACTTCATAATATACAGGGAAAGATTCTTGTTCATGGCCATGGAAGAATTAACAAGATATAAATTTCCCAGATTTGGTTATGCCTCTTAGTTGATGAAACAAGGAAGCTTTGAATGTCTTTCAGTAATTCTAGTGAACTCAAGCAATCATGATACTGATTGATGCTAACAATAAGTGACCATCCTAAGCAGGCATATGATACCCCACATCCATTTATTGAAAAATTTAACAAATGCCAGAGCAGAGAGCACAAGGACTCCAGAGCTGATTTAAAACATAACAAAGTGAAACACAACTACCATTAAATAAATCTTGCAGCCATAAAGAAATCACTCATCTGCTGTACATTTAAGTCAAGAGAATTGCAGTTCTGATTAGAGATATGTTTAGGCCTCTAAGAGATAGTTATTTTTGCTTTTCAGAAATTAAATTAATTCTTGGCAATTCCCTGCCCTTTAACTGCGTCTTTTACTTTCTTATGTTGTCTTGACAAGTAGCACTTCATTACTTTTCTCATGCTTAAGTAATTAAGAAATAAAAATCTCACCACCAGCATATTTTGAAATTGGGTGTTTATCAAGGAATTTCTAGAGTGATATAGAAGAGTCGGTTTTGGTTTTTTTGGAGGGGGGGATGAAAACTTTTTTTAAATAAAAAGATGTGTATGGTTGGGGGAGGGGAGTAGGGTATCACTGAAACTTCTTCTATAGCTGCTACCCTGAGGCTAGTAATGCCTCAGTTTGGGTACCTTCCCAAAGGCAGGCATAGCTGAATATGGGGACATTCTTTATGTTACAAGCAAGTTCCCTTGGTGAATGTCTTAGCTTCCTCTGACAGTTGCGTCCACAGCCCTGAGCAGAAAAGTCTAGTGATAGAGAGGTGTAAGCTAAATGAGCCACTCAGGAAGACACAGAACACACTTACATAGCGGCACTTCCCACAGTAACATGAGTTTCCCCATAGATGAAGGATCTATTACCTTATATATTTTTTATGCTTCAAGTTACTTGAAACCATTCTCTGTGAGTACAGAATGACAGAGACATTCATTTGCGAGCATCCCTCCATAGCAGAGTCACATGTCATATAGAATCGTGAATTTAGATCTGGAAGGAACTCAGAATTCATCTTCATCTTACAGATGAGGAAACAGTCCCAGAGAAGTTAAGTGACATACCAGCTCAAGGTCCCGGCAGCTCAGCCAGGTTGCTTTGCCTGTCCTGTGGGTAGCAGTTGGCAAGCAGGTGGTCAAGATCATCTAAGTCTATGAAATTATAAGGCTGTATTGCATTACCTACTTCAGGGGTTATTGTGAGTGAGGTGCAAACCTTAAAATGTGGGGAAGAAAATGAGCATTTATACAGTGACTACTACCTGCCAGGCACTGTGCTAGGTACTTTTTACAAATATTACCTTATTTGATCCTCACAACAACCCGGAAAGGTAGATACTGTTATTATCCTCATTTTACAGTTGAAAATACTGAGGCAAATAAAAATGAAATAACTTGCTCAGGGTCATACAGCTAGTTCCATCTGAGGCTGGATTTGAACTCTGGATTTTCTGATACCCACCAGTTGTAGAAATGTGAAATCTGGAAATTATTATTTCCTGATCATTCACTCAAACATAAGTTCAAACCTGGCATCAGACACTTACTAGATGTGTGACCTTGGGCAAGTCTCTTAACCCTGCTTGCCTCAGATCTTCATGTATAAAATGAAGAAGGAAACAGCAGACCATACCAATATCTCTGCCAAGGTAACCCCAAATGAAGTCACGGAGAGTCAGACATGACTGGAAAACGACTTACCAAATGTGCCAGATACTGTGCTAGCACTAGGCATACAAAAAGGGGCAAAAGACAGTCCCTGCCTTCAGTGTGCTTACTGTCTAATGGGAGAGACAGCATGCAAGCAAATATATACAAAGCAATACAAATACAATCTGTATATACAACAATATATACACAATCTATATGTACTGTATAGTAGTAAAAAATTAAAAGAGGAAAAGCACTAGAATTAAGAGAGGTTGGAGAAGGCTTCTAGTAAAAGATCGTCATTCTTGTTTGATTAGAGAAAAAGTTGAGATTCAAACCCAAGACTTCTCACTCTATAACCACTGGTCTTTCTATGTTTACATACTATGTTATATTATATGTTTATATTATATTATGTATTCTAATATATATTATTTGTAATATATATTAGTATGCAAGCACCTCTAGTCCCCCTCAGATGAGATGAGTCTGTGGGCTATCAAACCCTTATAAATTGTGTAGATCACCAATTGCATCCCTTGTTGAAGGAAACAGACAGACACACACACACTTTCACACAGAGCCAGACGTTTCTAATAAGCAAGGTTCAGGGCAGATTCCCTGGAGGTAGTAAGTAGTGAGTCCATTGATTGACTTCAGACCTAACTTGAACTCTTAGGTTTGTACTATGATAATTCTCTCAGAATTGGGAGTATGGCCTGGAGGAAGATGCTGGTTAAAAATAAATACATTATACCAGGAGCTGGCCAGAAACATACTGATCATCCCATCCTAGAGAATTTTACAGGTCCCCCACCTGTGTATGGGAGGAAAAGTCATATTACTCTTCTGTTTCCTGAAAATGTTTGCTTATTTTTTAAAATAGATTTTATTGATATCTTTTGTTTTTGTATCATTCACATTTTCCAATGTGTTCCTCCCACAGAGCAATCCCTTCTAACAAAGCCTAGCATTAGGAGACGACCAGGGCTAGGGCATTTACCTTTCTTTGTCCCTTCCCCAGTCGTTGTGGTTTGTGGACTAAGTTCAGTAAAGTTCTTTGCAAAACTTAAAATGCTGTATAAATTCTGACTATTGTTGTTGTTGTTGATTTCAATTCATGGGGGGGATAAAGGCTGCTATAAATATTCTGATGCATACAGGCCTTTCGTCTGATCCCTAACCTCTTTAGGGCATATGTCTAGCAATACCTATTCATTTCCTGGAAGAAACTTACCTTTACCTGACAGACTCAGCATGCCAGATCTTTTGAAGAAGACTCCCAGGGAAAGGCAGCTAGGTGGTGCAGTGGATAGACCACTGCCCTGGAGTCAGGAATGCCTAAGCTCAAATCTTGTCTCAGACACTTACTAGTTGTATAACCCTGGCGAGTCACTTAACCCTGACTGCCTCAAAATAAAAAAAAAGAAAAAGATTCTCAGAGAATGAAGATTATAAAATCTTTGAGGTAAGGGGCTAACTAGGTCATGTGTTTCTTTTGTACTGTTTGAAGTAGTTTTGTCAAGAGAGAGCCACAGGAGTTTCTCGAGGAGGGGAGTGACATAGTCAACCTGCACTTTAGGAAAATCACTTTGGCAATTATATGGAAGATGGATTGGAATGGGAGAGGCTTGAGGCAGGGATACTTTTATAATACAGAAGATGAGAGACAGGTGACATCCTGAATTAGAGTAGTGACTATGCATGCGGAAAAAGGGGGGCAGATGTGTATGTAACGATGGCTATGTTTGACAACGGATTGGATTTGTAGGGTGAGAGTGAAGAGGTGGGGAAGACTCCAGAGTTCTTTTGAGTAGCAATGAGTGATGAACTCAAGGGAGACAAAGTCAGTGAGTAAGGGAATATAGGGAGAAAAGAGAGGGCTGAGAACAGAGCAGTGGGTTCTCTCTCGACAAAAACTATTTGAGACAGTACAAAAGAAATATATGACCTAACTCCTTCCCTGGAAGTCTTCTTTCTTGGTTTAGTGACTTGCCCAGGGTCAAATACCTAGTAAGTGTCAGAGGCCAAATTTGGACTCAGGTCCTCCTGCCTGCAGGGCCAGTGCTCCATCTACTGCATCACCTAGAGTCTTCTTAAAAGCATCTGAGATGTAAAGGCAAAGATAATAAAAGAGATAGATAAAATTCAGATGGGTAGGAGAAGGACCTAGAGAAAATAATAGTTTGACAAAAACCCAAAGAGTAGTGATAGTAATCAGGAGAAGAGAGTTAGTCAGCAGTGCCAAATGCTGCAATGAGATCAAGATAGATAAGGATTGAGAAGAGACCATCAGATAGATATTGTTAACTTTGTAGAGAGTAGTTTCAGATGAGTAATGAAGTCAAGAGCTAGATTTTAAGAGGTTCAAAAGAGGAAGAGGAAAAGTAGAGGGAATTAGTATGGACAACTTTTTCAAAGATTTTGGCTGGGAAAGAAAGGAGTTACATAGGAAGGTAGCCTGAGGTTTATAGAAAACCCTCCCCCCTCCTGTTTTTTTTTTCAAAGATGGGGAGAACTAGGCTTGTTTGTAGATGGTATGGATGGTATGTAGATGGTAACAAGAGACTGAAGATAAGAGAGGTATTAGAAACAATTGTGGGGACAATCTGTTGGGCAAAAATGGGAGGGGATGGGTACATGTAGAAAGTTTAGAAAATGTTTAGGGGTTGGTCTCAGTGAAAAGAAGAGACACTTTTAAAATCAGGGACTGGAGTAAAAAGCAGAAAATAGGAGATCATGTCAAGGGTTTATGAGATGTAGAGAAGGAAAAAAAAGGGAGCTCACAGAGAATGTCTTTTTTCTCAGTAAAATATGAGTCAAATTCCTCAACCTTGAGGGTGGGGGGGAGGGAGTAGTAAGGGAAGTTTAAGAAGAAAAGAGGTTTGGAACAGTTACTATGGTGAGAGGGATAGAGAATTAGGGAGGAGTAAAAGGATTTTCCTTGGAAATTGTCAGTGTAGACATTGGTATGTTTTCAATAGGTAGTGCCACAAAGTGGATAGAAAGCTAGACTCTGAGTCTGAAGACTTGACTTCAAATCTTTTCCTCTGACACATACTGGCTTTATGAGCCAGAGTAAGTCACTACTCCTCTTAGTGCTTCAGGCAACAGTCTATGATTATAAATTGTAGAGAAATCCCAGACCACCTTGGTATTTTTTTAGGGGGACAGTACTTTGGTAGATGGGGTTGCTTTATTTTGGAGTTCCCTATATCAGTGAAATCACAGGTCTAATTCCTGTCTCCATTCCTATCATGTTATTCATCAATAATTATAAATATAAAATAAAGTCATACATTACTCTTTTGTTAGTCTAGAGATAAGGTAGTTGTCATTGGATAGTTCTTACAGGATTTTAGGATTATGTGAGGATTAGAGAACATTCTGTTTTCAACTATTATATTGTCTTGGAATTTTTGCCCCTAAGGACAGGATGCAATTGCTGTTTAATTGTTGAATTATGAAACCAGAAAAGACCATCTCAAAGACTGTTGTGTTTCCAAATTCTACTGATTCAACAATGGGTTCCTTATTTGAAGTACTCCCCTTTCCAAGCTGCCCTCAGGGCTGGATGAAGACCATCTGAAGAGAGTTATTAGTCTACCTACTGTTGGAATGAAGAACAGAAATATGAAAATGCATATAATGAATATATGTATCTATGCATATATATGTATATACACACACATATGTGTAAATTCTTGGATTTTTTTGTGTGTGTGTGTGTGACTTGCTTTATTGTGATATTTGCTTTATCATGGTGGTCTGGAACCAAACCCACAATATCTCTGAGGCGTCCCTGTAGGTGTAGCCTTTTCTTTTTAAATTTTATTATTTTGATTTATCAACAATCACTTCCATATGCTTTTGAGTTGAAAATTTTTCTCCCCCTTATTCCCCCCCCCCACTGTCCCCAAGATGGCACACAATCTGATATAGGCTTTACATTTACATTCCTATTAAACATATTTTCACATTAGTGAAGTTGTAAGTAAAAATTAAAACCAATAGGAGGAACCATCAGAAAGATGAAACAAAACTCAACAGAAGGTAAAAATAAGTGATAGCGATTCAACTTCCATAGTTCTTTCTTTGGATGTGGACAGCATTTTCCATCCCGAGGCCTCTGGAGATGTCTTAGATCCTTGTAATGCTGAGAAGGGTTCAGTTTAACAATATTAGTCATTGCATTACATGGCTGTTATTGTGTACAAAGACCTCTTGTTTCTGCTCACTTCACTCAGCATCAGACCATATAAGTCTTCCCAGGTTTTTCTGAAGTCAGCCTGTTCATCATTTCTTATAGAACAATAGTATTCCATTACATTCATATAGCACAACTTGCTCAGCCATTCCCCAATTGATGGGCATCCTCTCAATTTCCAATTCTTTGCCACCACAAAAAGAGCTGCTATGAATATTTTTGTACATGTGGGTCCTTTTCCCATTTGTTTGATCTCTTTGGGATATAGCCCTAGAAGTGCTATTGCATTAGTGTTCCATTTTTCCCACATCTTCTCCAACATTATCAGTTTCCTGTTTTGTCATGTTGGCCAATCTGATAGGTGTGATGTGGTACCTCAGAGTTGTTTTGATTTGCATTTCTCTAATCAATAATGATTTAGAGCATTTTTTCATATGACTAACTATAGATGGCTTTAATTTCTTCATCTGAGAACTGTCTGTTCATATCCTTTGACCATTTATCAATTGGGGAATGGCTTGTGTTCTTATAAATTTGTCTTAATTCTCTATATATTTTAGAAATGAGACCTTTATTAGAAAGACTGGTTGTAAAAATTCTTTCCCAATTTTCTACCTTCCTTCTAATCTTAGTTGCATTGGCTTTGTTTGTGCAAAAACTTTTCAATTTAATGTAATCAAAATTATCCATTTTGCTTTTCATAATGTTCTCTATCTCCTGTTTGGTCATGAATTCTTCTGTTCTCCATAGATCTGATAGGTAAACTATTCCTTGTTCTCCCAGTTTACTTATGGTATCAGCCTTTATATCTAAAGTCATGAACCCATTTTGACATTATTTTGGTATATGGTGTGAGATTTGGGTATATGCCTAGTTTCTGCCATACTCTTTTCCAGTTTTAGCAGCAGTTTTTTTCAAAGAGTGGGTTCTTATCCCAGAAGCTGGGGTCTTTGGGTTTATCAAATAATAGATTACTATAGTCATTGACTACTGTGTCTTGCATATTTAACCTATTCCACTGATCCACCTCCCTATTTCTTAGCCAGTACCAAGCAGTTTTGATGATTGCTGCTTTATAATACAATTTAAGATCTGGAATTGCTAGGCCACCTTCCCCTGCATTTCTTTTCATTAGTTCCTTTGATATTCTGGACCTTTTGTTTTTCCAAATGAATCTTGTTATTATTTTTTCTAACTCTATAAAATAATTTTTTGGTAGTTTGATTGGTATGGCACTGAATAAGTAAATTAGCTTAGGTAGGATTGTCATTTTTATTATATTAGCTCGGCCTACCCATGAGCAACTGATGTTTTTCCAATTATTTAGATCTGATTTTATTTGTGTGAAAAGTGTTTTGTAATTGTGTTCATAGAGTTCCTGGGTTTGTTTCAGGAGGTAGACTCCTAAATATTTTATAATGTCTACAGTAAGTTTAAATGGGATTTCTCTTTCTATCTCTTGCTGTTGGGCTTTGTTGGTAATATAGAAATGCTGATGATTTATGTGGGTTTATTTTATAGCCTGCAACTTTGCTAAAGTTGTTTATTATTTCAAGTAGTTTTTTACTTGATTCTCTAGGATTCTCTAAGTATATCATCATGTCATCTGCAAAGAGTGATAGCTTTGTTTCTTCTTTGCCTATTCTAATGCCTTCAATTTCTTTTTCTTCTCTTATTGCTAAAGCTAAGTTTCCAGTACAATATTGAATAACAGTGGTGATAATGGACATCCTTGTTTCACCCCGATCTTATTGGAAATGCTTCTAGCCTGTCCCCATTACATATAATGCTTGCTGAAGGTTTTAGATATATGCTATTTATTATTTTAAGGAAGACTCCATTTATACCTATGCTTTCTAGTGTTTTTAATAGGAATGGGTGTTGTATTTTATCAAAAGCTTTTTCTGCATCTATTGAGATGATCATGTGGTTTCTGTTGGTTTTGTTGTTGATATGCTCAATGATGCTGATAGTTTTCCTAATATTGAACCAACCCTGCATTCCTGGTATAAATCCTACCTGGTCATAGTGTATTATTCTTGTGATAAGTTGCTGCAATCTATTGCTAGTATTTTGTTTAAAATTTTTGCATCTATATTCATTAGAGAAATTGGTCTATAATTTTCTTTCTCTATTTTGACTCTTCCTGGTTTAGGTATCAACACCATATTTGTATCATAAAAAGAATTTGGTAAGACTCCTTCTTCACCTATTTTCCCAAATAGTCTATATAGTATTGGAATTAATTGTTCTTTAAATGTTTGATAGAATTCACATGTAAATCCATCTGGCCCTGGAGATTTTTTCCTAGGGAGTTCATCAATGGCTTGTTCAATTTCTTTTTCTGAGATGGGGTTATTTAAGTATTTTACTTCCTCTTCGTTAATCTGGGCAATTTATATTTTTGTAAATATGTATCCATTTCACTAAGATTGTCAAATTTGTTGGCATATAGTTGGGCAAAATAATTCCTAATTATTGTTTTAATTTCCTCTTCCTTGGTGGTAGCTTCACCCTTTTCATTCTTGATACTAGTAATTTGGTTTTCTTCTTTCTTTTTTTAATTAAATTAACCAAAGGTTTATCTATTTTATTGGTTTTTTCATAAAACCAGCTCTTAGTTTTATTTATTAGTTCAATAGTTTTCTTAATTTCAATTTTTAATTTTTCCTTTGGTTTTCAATATTTCTAATTTGGTGTTTAGTTGAGGATTTTTAATTGTTCTTTTTCTAGTTTTTTTAGTTGTATGCCCAATTCATTAATCTCCTCTTTTTCTATTTTATTTATGTAAGCATTTAGAGATATAAAACTTCCCCTAAGAACTGCTTTCGCTGCATCCCATAAGTTTTGGTATGTTGTCTCATTATTGTCATTCTCTTGAATGAAATTATTGATTGTTTCTATGATTTGTTGTTTGACCCAATCATTTTTTAGGATTAGATTATTTAGTTTCCAATTATTTTTTAGTCTATCTTTCCATGGCCCTTTATTACATATAATTTTTATTGTCATGATCTGAAAAGGATGCATTTAATATTTCTGCCTTTCTGCATTGGATTGTGAGGTTTTTATGCCCTAGTACATGGTCAATTTTTGTGTATGTGCCATGTACTGCCGAGAAAAAAGTATATTCCTTTCTATCCCCATTCAGTTTTCTCCAGAGGTCTATCATACCTAACTTTTCTAATGTTCTATTCACCTCCTTAACTTCTTTCTTGTTTATTTTGTGGTTAGATTTATCTAGTGCGAGAGGGGGGTTCAGGTCCCCACTAGTATAGTTTTGCTGTCTATTTCTTCCTGTAACTCCCTGAACTTCTCCTAAGAATTTGGATGCTATACCATTTGGTGCATATATGTTTAGTAATGATATTACTTCATTGTCTATGGTGCCTTTTAGCAGGATGTAGTTTCCTTCCTTATCTCTTTTGATTAGATCTATTTTTGCTTTTGCTTTGTCTGAGATCAGGATTGCTACCCCTGCTTTTTTTACTTCAGCTGAACATAATATATTCTGCTCCAGCCTTTTACCTTTACCCTGTATGTGTCACTCTTTTTCAAATGTGTTTCCTGTAAACAACATATTGTAGGATTATGGTTTTTAATCCATTCTGCAATCCGTTTCTGTTTTATGGGAGAGTTCATCCCATTCACATTCACAGTTATGATTACTATCTGTGTCTTTTTCTCCATCCTTTCCCCCCATTTATGCTTTTCTTTCTCCTTTTTCCTTTCCCCTCTTCACTAGTGTTTTGCTTTTGACCACTGCCTCCTTCAGTCCCTCCCCCTTTTATTATCCCTTTCCCTTTTCTTCCCCTTTACTCTTACTGCTTCTTCCCTCCCTTCTTTCCCCCCTCCCTTCTTTCCCCCCCTTTTTCTTTCCCCTTTTCCCTCCTACTGCCTATAGGGCAAGTTAGATTTCTATACCTAACTGATTATGTTATGCCCTTCTTGAGCCAAATCTGATGAGAGTAACAATGCTCCCCCCACTTCTTTCCCTCTGCTGTAATAGGATTTTGTGTCTTTTCCTGTAATGTAATTTGCCCTTGTCTGCCTCCTGCTTTCCCAGTACATTTTCTAAGATCAGATTGATCCACTTATTTGGATCCATTTAACCCACTTGATTAGATTTTTTTTTCATTACATCAAAGTCAACTAATATCCACCCTCTTTATGTATACTCCTTTAACATGGTGTAATAACAATACAGTTCTCAAGGGTTGCAAGTCTCATATTCCCTTGTAGGGGTTTAAACAGCCCCCCCCCCATTAACAACATATTGTATCTTTCTGTCCCATTTACCTTTTTAAGTCCTTCTTGAGTCCTGTACTTGAAGATCAAATTTTTTGTTGAGCTCTGGTCTTTTTATCAGGAAAGTTTGGAAGTCTCCTATTTCGTTGAATATCCATCTCCTCCCTTGAAAAATGATGCTCATTTTTGCTGGGTAATTGATCCTTGGCTGCATTCCAAGCTCCTTTACCTTACAGTAATATCATGTTCTACACCCTGTGGTCTTTTAATGTAGAAGCTGCAAGGTCCTGTGTAATCCTGACTGTGGTTCCATGATATTTAAATTGTTTCTTTCTGGCTGCTTGCAGCACCTTCTCTTTCATCTGGTAATTTTGGAATTTTGCTATTATATTTCCTTGGCATTGTCAATTTGGGATCTCTTTCAGGTGGTGATTGTGTTTCTTTCTATGGTTATTTTCCCTTCTGGTTCTAGGACTTCTGGGCAGTTTTCCTTTATGATTTCCTGAAAGATACTGTCCAGGCTCTTTTTTTCATCATGATTTTCAGGTAGTCCAATAATTTTTAAATTGTCTCTCCTGAATCGATTTTCCAGGTCGGTTGTTTTACTGATGAGGTATTTTACGTTTTCATCTATTTTTTCATTTTTTTGTTTCTGTTTGACTGATTCTTGCTCTCTCATAGAGACATTAGTTTCCATTTGTCCAATTCTAGTTTTTAACAGATTGTTTTCTTCTGTTAGTTTTTGTACTTCCTTCTTCAATTGGCCAATTGTGTTTTTTAGGGACTTGTTTTCTTCAGTGTATTTTTTTTCCAATTGGCCAATTGTATTTTTGAAGGACTCTTCTACCTCTCTCATTTGACTATTAAAATCCTTCTTGAGCTCTTCTAAGAAGGCTTTTTGGGCTTCAGACCAGTTCATATTCCCTTTTGTTGTTGCAGATGTGGGTTTGTTGACAATGTTGTCCTCTTCAGAATTTCTGTCTTGATCTTCACTCTTCTCATAATATGAATCTATGGTATGTTTCTTTTTACTCATGGTGTTTCTTTATTCCCTGGCCTTTAAAGAGATTGAGCTCTCCTGCTGGGGAACAGAGGGTACTGACCCAAGCTTCTTGTGTTGGGAGCCTAGGTCTTGGTCACTGGCTTTGTGTGCTGGGGCCTCTTATGCTGGCAATTGGAGGCTGTAGGTTTCTGGCAGCTTACCTCATGTTGGGCTGGATTCAGCAAGGCTGGAACTTTCAGGCAATTCTAGGTTGCCTGCTTTTCCTTTCCTTTAGCTTTCTTCAGCTCCTTTTAGATGGGTGCTGCAGGGTGTTTATCTGCCTGGGGCCCCCTGCAGTGTTGTCTCCCTTGTTTTTGCTAATGCACTGGGAGATTCCTTTGTGGTAGAGTGCCAAGGCATCTGGTGGTTTTCTGAGCTGGTTTCCACTGGTTTCCCCCACTCCCCTCACTGAGGCAGTTGGAGGTCCAGGTGTTTGTGTTTGCCCGTTCTACCACCTGGGCTTCAGGATTTCTTCACAATTGGAGGCTGCAGGGCTCTACAGCTCACCTGGTGTTGGGTTGGAACAGCAAGGCTGGGGCTTTAGGAAACCTTTAGGTTGTTTTCTTCACCTCTTTTCAGATGAATGCCACAGGGTACTTATCTGCCTGGGGCCCCTTGTAGTTCTGCCTCCCTTATTTTTGCTGAGGCACTGGGAGACCTGTTTGCTGGGCTGCTGCACTGCTGCTCCCCATCTTTCTTCTAGTTCAGCTGTTCCAGGGTTTTTTTCTGGGGTGATATTTTCTGGGTTTTCAGAGGTTGATAGGGGAGAGTGAGAGCAACTACCTTTTCACTCCGCCATCTTGGCTCTAAATTCTTGGATTTTTGAAGACAGATAACCAATTATGATGAGGGTGGGGCAAGGAGGTAAATGTCTAAAGATAGCAATGTGTGTACACAGAGGACTCATCAACCAAATTAGATTTTCAAAAGAGATATACAGAAGATGGAAGTAAGGACAACTAATAGAAAATGAACCAAAAAATATACCATGGTCCTATAAATAGTATCAAGAATGCTAAAACTCAGAATGAATTCAGGTCAGCTAGGAAGGCTAAGACTCAAAAAGGTGTCTCTTTTAGCTATGTTAGAGAAAGGAGGAGGATCAACGAAAAGAGAGGACCTCTAGTCAAGGGAGATGAGATGATAACAGATAGAGGAGGTGTAGTCAATTAACTGCTATTTTATTCTTCTTTCTCTGCCAAGGAGCTTGACCTTTGGAAAGGGAAAAGATGCAACACGTATGGCTAATAGGGAAATGATAGCCAAGATAAGTTGGGATATACTAAGACAGCATAGCTGCTCTGGATGAGTTCAAATTACCAGACCGAGATAAAACTATATTCCAGGGTCCTGAAATTCCTGACAGATGTGATTTTTGAGTCACTGTCAGTGACCTTGGGAAGAATAAAAAATGAGGAAGCTAGACTATAAGATCAGTGCAATTCTGGTTTTAACATTCTATTACACTTAATCTATTTTTAGAAGGATCTTGTCCTTTTCCTTATTGAGAAGCCAATAGTGTGATTTTTGACCAAATAAGAAAACAAATGTCCAGTATGATGGGGGAGTGGGACAACCATTAAAATAAAACAAATGACATGTAGAATAATTTCATCTTAGTACAACTGTTTTTAAGCATGTAAATAAAAGACTAGAAAAAAGTTATTAGCTGGAGAGGAAAAGCACAAATGGTGCCTAGTTTAAAAAAAAAAGGTAGAGGAAAGAATTGCAAGCCTTTGGCCATGAACTTGACTTCAGTTCTTGGTAGGGTTCTTGAAAGTATTATTTGAGGGGTAGTTAAAGAACATGTAGAAAAAGATGTCATTCTCACAAGGAGCCAGAGCCTAATCAACAACAGCTCATGCTAGACTAATCTCCTTTTCTGTTTTGACATGGTTACTTCAGCTTGCAGGTTGGTGGAATGCTATAGCTATTCTTTACCTAGATATTTACCTAGTAGCACTTTACTGTTATTCCCTAATTTGAGCTTCAAACCTTGGCTTAAGTGAGGTAATACAAAAAAGTGAGGTAAATGATATTTAAAAATAACGTTTATATCTACATCTGTATGTATATATGTGTGTATATATATACATTTTTTTTAAACCTAGGTTAAGTGATTTGATCATAGTCACATATCTAGGAAATCTCAGAGATAGGATTCAAATCCATTCTCTTTTGACATTTCAGCAGAGTTTTTGACAAAATCTTGTGGAAGAGATGGAAAGATATGGGCTACAATTCAGAGTTATCAAACTATGCCAGGGCAAAACTCCAGAGTGCTAACCGGAAACACATTAAGAGGTAATTTGGAAATGTGTACAAAATAAATAAAAATATAACACAACATAAATGATGTTAATTTGTGGGGGGTTTTAAGTCAATATGCAGGGATCTGTTTCTATTTATTCTAATAATACAGTAGATGGATTTTGGTCTGATTGAATGATCCAACCCAAGGAGTGGTTGTTAATGGCTTGACTTGGAAGTGAGGCTCCAGTAGAGTCCCTTAGAGATCTGAGCTTGGTTCTGTGTTGTTTAATATTTTTTCACTGATTTGGATAAAAGAATAGATGGCATCCTTGTTAAATCTGCAGATGAAGTAAATCTGGGAGGATTAGCTTATACATGGGATGTCAGTTAGAGTCCAAAAAGATCTTGACAGGCCAAAAATCGTGGGTTGAGTTTAATGGATGGAATTCCATAGGAATAATTGTAGTAAAGTCTTATACTTGGATTAAAAAAAAGTCTTCACAACAAGTATAAGTTAGGGAAGGCCTAGCCAGATGTTTAAAAAGGCTGATAGGGCCATAGGAACATAGATCTAAATCTGAAAGGAACCTCAGAGGACACCTAGTGCATTTTATAGATGAGATATCTGAGGCCTAGGAAGATATTTTTTCACCCGTAAAATTGTTTTAAGTCTTTTATCAGGGAAACAGCATTTTGGGATCCATAGAAGAATGTAAATCATTCTATCCAACACCAACCTGTAGAATAATCCAGTCTTGGTATAGCCCTGGATCTGTACCAGAATGGACCTAAAAAATGCTTGAGGTATAAGTGGGGTGAAGGAACACATTTTGATCCTCAGCAGCCAGAAATATATTGGTTAGATTCTGTTAAAGGACCCCCTAAACTTATCTTCTTGAGAAACCATATTTTTCCAGTTTTTAAATTCTGAAGTCGCTTTGGGGTTCAAGGACATTTAAAGTGAGCTTATCACCCCATATATTCAACCATATGTATATACTCAACTATAATGTGCTAGCATGCATACATATTATGTGGTCCTGCCCTTCTGTCTGAACAAATTCTGATGAAGAAATCAGTCAACACACATTGTGTACAGAATTATATGGAGTTAATGAGTAGACATGGCTCATTTTCTATTGGTCATTTTATCTTGATGGATGGGAAGCTATTCTAAGTAAAGGAGAAATTGTGGAAGAAAGTTCTGAGGTAGCTTAAGAGATAGTCTAAGACTGAAAACAGTTATTCTGACACTCATAGAAATAATGTATAGTCTAAGACTGAAAACAGTTATTCTGACACTCATAGAAATAAGGTTTTGGAAACTGACAGACCATGTCTAAGCTAAACTTGGTTGACCTCACAGAACTCCATGATTGTTTGATGGTAGTGATGAGGATGCTGATGATAAAGAATGGGGCTTTTCTGTGGCAGTTCTGTGTAGCCTCTGTTTTGCCTCAGGCATTTGGTGGCTTCATAATCTGATGCTGTTACTCTCTGTTTGAAACATGGAGAGAAATTGTGTTTACTCAGCTGTACCTATGTTAGGAAAATTGAGCTCACCTAAATGCATCTGTCTCTTTTCTGAGGCCTACCCAAATACTGGCTCAGTCCCAGAGGACCTACTACTGTATTGTGGTGTTGAGTGGGGCTTAACTGTTTTACCAGTGAGGATCTTGAATGCAGTACTTGAGTCACAGCCATCCTTATGTCACATTCCAGCACAGAGACAAGAGACATCTTGAGAGGGCAAGTCATGAAAATAAATATTTGTTTCCAGTTTTATATCTTTGTAACTGAAAGTTCCAAATTGTATAGCTTCTCTCCAGGGAACAAAAGACAACACAGTTAGGCTCATCAACATTTATTCCTTTGCATTAAAAAAAAAAATCTCAGCTGTGCATTTGTTTTTCAGGGTTCTGGCACTGGGGAGGGAATAGTCACTAAACCCTTAATGACTGTGGAATTGCTTAGGCAGTCTCAGTGCTATCAACACTTGTGACTTCATTGTGAATTTTACTTTTACATTTTCCATGGATTAGATCAGGAGTTCTTAACCTAAGGCCCATGAACTTCTTGTTTTTTAAAATATATTTTGATGACTGTATTTTAATATTAATTTCCTTTTTAATCCTATGTATTTTACTTTATGCATTTTAAAACATCCTTTTGAGAAGTGGCCTTATCAGTTTCACCACACTGCCAGAGGAAGACATGACAGAAAAAAGGTTAAGAACTCCTTTATAAGACAAAGCCTAGAACTCAGCCTTTAGCCAGTAGTGCATGGCCCATCTTGTTAAATCTGCCTAGGCAAGAGGGAGCCACTGAAGGAATTAAGGAATGCCCCATTCACCTCGGGTCTTCACTTGTGACATGTTACAGTTTAGCTGTTTGAATTTCTTTGAATCTGTGTTTACTGTGCTAGGAGCTAGAGATACAAAAAACAAAGAATAAAACAATTCCTACTCACAAAAAACTTACATTCTAAAGGGGAAGACAATAAGTACATATGAATATATACATATATATATATTTATATATATACATGTATATATACACGTATAGGTATGTGTATGTGTATATATACACTGCTAGGTGGCGCACCATATGGAGTGCTGGGCCTGAAGGCTAGAAGACTCATCTTCTTGAGTTCAAATCCAGCCTCAGGCACTTACTAGCTATATGACCCTGGGAAAGTGACTTAACCCTGTTTCCCTCAGTTCCTCATCTGTAAAACAAGCTGAAGAAGGAAATGGCAAACCACTCCAGTATTTCTGCCAAGAAAACCCCAAAATGGGATCATGAAGAGTCAAACGTGACTGGAATGACTGAACAACAAAACATATATATGTAGCATACACACACACACACATACACACAAACATATACATATTCATATATATAGCATAAAATAAAGTTAAGAAGGAATCATATATGAAAATTAGTTAAATACAAGGTAATTTGGGAGGGAGGGCATACCAATGATTGGAGGAATCATCCAATCTTTCAAGATGAGGAAGATGATAACTCTCTGAAGTAGAGGTAAAAAGGATATGCACTCCAGGCACATGGAAAAGCTATTGCAAAGGCATCCCTCTCAGTACTCTATGATATGGCAACACTGGCCTTCTTGATGTTCCTTGTGTTTCCATGTCTGGATTCTGTGCTTTTTCACTGGCTGTCCTCCATGCCTGGAATGTTCTCCCTCCTCACCTCCACAGCCCTCGCTTCCTTCAAGACTCAGCTTAAATCCCACCTTCTGCAAAAAGGTCTTTCCTGGTCCCTTCTCCCACTCCTTAGAATCTTCCCTCAGATTTACCTCTTAATTACATTGTATATATCTATATAATTTGCATGTCATCTCTCCCATTAAAATGTGAACTTCTTGAGGGCAGGAATCTTATTTTTGACACCCCCCTTTTTTTTGTGTGTGTGTGTGACTAGCACTTGATACAGTGTCTGGAATATATAAGTGCTAAATGAATGCTTGTTGACTGATGGAGATAGGACATAGACTGTCCTGTGTGAGGAACAGAGAGATTTTTAGGATTAAGTAGTTCTAAGTATTCCTGAAACATCATGGTACTGGTTATAAGATTAATTCTAATTGACCATCAGAATGTCCTGAATATATACTTCAAAAATCTGTAATTTAATCCATGTGGGTACTTCAACCAATAACAAATAACACCGCATGCTCTATAACTTAGTCTTGGATTGTTTTTATAACTAAAGAACTCATTATTCTGTGACCAACCTAGTGAGTCAGATTGAATTTAGCTAAACTGGCCCTTGGATAACAGATGTGCTGGATAACAAATATCACTGACCCTACCCTTGAAATCTTTCTAGCTTGGTAGGATCTCCTAGAACTTAGGCACCATCAACATTTTTTGTTGCTTGGTTGTTTCAATTGTGTCTGATTCTTCATGACCCCATTTGGGGTTTCTTTGGCAAAGATACTGTGGTGGTTTGTTATTTCCTTTTCCAGCTCATTTTACAGATGAGAAAACAGAGGCAAATAGCATTAAATGATTTTCCCAGAGTCACACAGCTAGTTGGTATCTGAGGCCATATTTGAAATCAAGAAGATGAGTCTTCCTGCCTTCAAGCCCAACATTTTATCCACCTTGCCACTTAGCTGCCCTTTTGCTGTGATATTTTAACTAATTGCACTAATATTTGTACTAATATATTAACTAATTGTGCTAATATATGTGTATTAATGGAGCCATTAGCATGGATTTCAAGAACAAATCATAATGAGATGTCAGAGTAATACTTTGTAAGCCTTAATCCACAAAGATAATAGTATTATAGATTTAGAATTAGGCAGGACTTTAGAGATTATCTACTCTGACTTGTTTTACAGATGAAGAAAGCAAAGGCCCAGAAAAGTTAAATTGTTTGCCCAACATCACACATATTAAATAACACAGTCAAATTGTGAATGCAGACTCTCTGATTACAAAGCTTGCATTATTTCTACTGTACTATACTGTCTCATATAAATGTCAATGATTATATTTGGTTTAGGTATAGAGTTCTTTTGGACTGGACCTATGATTTCATTGCATAGACAACTCCCCAGGGAATAAATTCCCTTTATTAGAACAGATGGGCACCAAGTCTGTAACTTGATAGTGTTGTAGGCCAGGGCTAACCAGTCCTGTTAGTGACTCAGGTTTAATATTGGAATAAAATAAAACTGGCTCTGGCTCTGGCCAGGGAAGGATATTTGATAAGAAAATTCATCAAAGACGACTCATCAAGGAACATAATTCCTCTAGCTCCGAGATACCAGTGATGTTTCACTGGTCAAGTATCTGGGGTGAGCAGAGCTTTTCCCTTCTTGTACTTAGACAGTCAGCAATATGAAACTTATTTTCATGAATCAACAATGTCTTGAAGACAGTTTCACTTAAAAAGAAAACTAGCTTAATCTGCATGGGGCATCATGTTGGGGTGGCGCTTCTACCATGGTTGAGCTATACTAGGAAGGTAAATGACTTACTCAGGGTCAAATGGTAGATATTGGTCAGAGTCAGAACTTGCCATCCTGCCTCTAACAGATATATTGTGGTTGAAACACTATATTGTCTGCCACACCCTCCTGTCCCCAATTTAGACTGGTTTTTTCTTTAAAAGGTATTGAAATTGTCTTTGAGATTTAATTGAATAAGGGTACTAAGGCTTGGGCCACTGATACAGCTTCCTAGACACCTGGGTATGAAACAGCCCCTCTCTGAATTGGAAGCCATTCTGAGGCTTCAGACTGTAGTGTAGACCATTATCATGAACAATGGTAAGCTGCATTCAACATAACTCAAGCCATGCTTTATCCTGTATGAGCATCCCTTCCTTTCTAAATATCCTTCCCTTGCTATGGCTAAGTAAATTAATTAATTCTTTTCTTGACTGTTAGAACAACTATTAGTATCTCATTCCAATTTTAGTTCTGAATTATGAGGGACCAGCCCATTACATTTAGGACAGATACAAATACATGTGCATTCATGGATATAAATGTATATATGCACACACACATACATTCCAGAGATGTTGTGTTTTCATAAGACATTCCTTAAACATATTTCTCTACAAGATTTGGTATATGTTACTACTGTTATAATTTTAAATCTTTGTTATTGCATTTGTCCAAGTACTACTTAGGGGAGTAGATCATTTTGTCTAATCCTCTCCTTTTGCCCCCTCCCCTTAGAATGCAGGCTTGTGTCCTGCAGACACATGACTGGGAAAATCTATTTCTCCACTTTTCTCCTACTGTCTATTCTTGGAAGAAAATAACCGACCTAAAGGCTCAGAGGGAGCCTTATTTCTAAAAGACACAGTGGCAAGTATTAAAACTGGTCTTTTGGCTAGTTAATTGTTCTCCTCCTGAAAGAAAGACTTGGCCTCATAGATGGTGTTGCAATCTAGGCAGCCCCAGGCATTTCAGAGAGTCCCTGGAAGGAGGAAGTCCTTTAGTGATGGCAATCTACTTATTTTGTATTAAAGCAAAGGGTAGAAGACCACCTCAAGTCAAGCAAGCAAGCATTTCTTGAGTATCTCGTATGTGCCAAGGAACATAGCATTGTGCTAAGTGCTGGGGATACAACAGTCCTTGCTCTCAAGTCTAATGGGGAGACAATCAAATAACTATGTACAAATAAGACATAAACAGAAGATAATCAACAGAAAAAAAGTATTAGCGTTGAGCTAGATGAGGAAAGGTTCCTTGCAGAAGGTAGCATATTATCTGTCTAAAACAAGGCAAACACTGTCTTTAGGGAATTTAAATCTCTCTTTCCCCTAAAGGGGGAAGATACCCAGAGAATGCAAAGGCCAGTTCTTGAACTCAATGTCAAGGGAGAGAAGGGGACATATTTGAGAGATGTTACATAAAATTGACATAGAAGGGAGCTTGGAGGGAAGGATGATGAGTTCCATTTAGGCCATGCTGAGTTTGTGATATCTACTGGGAATCTAATTCAAGGTGTCCAATAGGCAGTTGAGGGTGTGTGTGTGTGTAGGTTAGAAAGAGAGGTTAGCCCTGGATAGATTTGAGAATTATTAGCATAGATGAGGATTTTAAAGATGGGGCACTTGGGTATGTAGGCAGTAGGAAAACAGACAGGAAGGGATTGAAGATAAGTGAGAAAGTAGGGATCATAGATGAAGCCCATAGTAGGGGTAATCTCCTGGAGAAGAGGAGATGGAATGAGGCAACGGGCATTTAGAGGAGAATTTAGAGATTTTTTAGAGATTTTAGAGATTAATTTAGAGATAATGTGCATTTAACAAGGAGAAAGGCCACTTCTTCATGTGAGACAAGGGAAAGGAGGAGGGAGAAGTAGAAATCATCCTAGTGGTGTAAGATGAGGAAGAGGGGAGAAGAGTGAGCTCTCTGTGAATGGCTTCAATATTTTCAGGGGAAAAGGAGGTACGGTTCTCAAGAGAGGATAAGGGGATGGGGAGCCATGGTGGGTTTCAGGAGGCATGATGAAAAGGTTTGGAAGAGCTTCAGTGGTGAGAGGGATAGTGAGTCAATTAGGATTGCTTTGAGGGTCTGGTTGAAGTTATGTAACATGAATTTGTAGTGGATATAGTTAGCACAGTTTTGTTATTTTCTCTAGCATCCTCCAGAAGCTTATGATTAGGAGTGAGGGCAGCAGATGGCAGAAGGGATCAAAGGCTGAACCTTGCCAGGGCAATAGGATCCCTGATAAGAGAGGGCTTTGTGAGAAGAGAACAATGTTAAGTTCATCTGGTTCATGATGTAAAGGTGGGAAAAGGAAGATTGTTTAGCCAGTGTAGGGATGATGGCTTGGGGAAGACATGGAGTGTGGAGGGACTGAAGTTCATGGTGAAAAGGAAGCACAGGTTAATGATTGCAAGGCAGAGGGACGGGTGAAGTGATAATAGATTATCAGATAAGGGGAATTTAGAATTCTTGAACATGGAACATTTGTAAGTGATGGAAGATTGATGGTATGACTTTACTACACAATCTATTGTGCAGTAAATATGGTTTGAATGAACCTCTAAAGACGGGAGATTACTGGCGGAGATGTTGGTAGAGAGAAATCCTGGAAGTGACAATAGGAAGAAAGGAGTACGACAGTTCCTCCACCGCAACTAGCAAATTGGAGGATATAAGTGAAAGTGCATCCAGTGCTGAAAAGGGTAGCCAAGGAGGCTTTATCATCAGGAGGGAGTCAAATTTCAGTGAGGGGCAGAAGACAGAAGGAGTAGGAAAGGGAAAATTTAAAGATGAAAACAAGTTTATTCCCTATGGAGCAAGCATTATAGAAAGCATAGTGGATGAGGTAGGCAGCTAGAATGGGACATTGTTGGGATTGGATTCAGAGGGATGTGAATAGGGACCAAGTAGAGGGGAACAGAGAAAGGATTTGAATGATGACAGCCAGGGCTTCAGAATCACTGGTATGGGGAAGATGTTACGGGACTGGAGTTCTTGAATCATTGAAGAATCTATTCTAGCAGGTTATCCACATGTCTAGGGGTCCATTGCATAGCTGGAAGAAGTCAGGGAGAGGTACCCTCATGGAGGAAGATTTAAGAGAAGAGACTAGTAGGGGGAAATCCAACAGATCACACTTGTCCCTCTCCCTGGTGGGCAGTCTCAGGCTCAGGCAGGTTAACCTTAGAGGTAGCAGGAAGGAATGGTGTTTTTCTCTCCTTCCTAAGCAAGCAGGCCAAAAATTTGTCCTTACCCCCACTACTAGGAAGAAGTCTAATTTCTGAATATCCCCCAACCCCACCTCACAGGGATGGAAAAAAGCTGTGTAGAAAGGCTGTCCATGGGGCAGCTAGGTGGCTCAGTGGATAGAGCACCCGCCCTGGAGTCAGGAAGACCCGAGTCCAAATCTGGCCTCAAACACTTGACACTGACTAGCTGTGTGACTCTGGGCAAGTCACTTAACCCCATTGCCTAGCCAAAAAAAAAAAGTCTGTCTATTATTGTACAAGGGAATTTTCTTAGCCTTGTGTAAATCTGCAGAAAGCATCCTACCTCAGCTTTATGTATCTATGCTCAGAATAGATGATAGAAGAGCCAGATTCGCTGTGTTAGAGAAACTAACTTTTGAAAACTGAAAACCATTCTTTATACTTTATTTAAAGTTGCCTTGTCTCTTAAATCACAACCAGTATTACAAATACAAAACCATCTATGTATGTTTTTAATTGGGTCAGCAATGTTAACACAGCAACAATGTTAGGACAATATTTTAAAAAAAATTCTTTCAGGCCTTTTGGAATTCAAGTCATAAGCTTACCAGACATCTATTGACATAGCTAACTTGTTCAGCATGTCTTTCTGTGGAAGTTTCAGAGGGGGAAAGCAAAACACTCTATTAAACTAACAGCCAGGAATTTTGATTATGGATGATATGCTAGTGGGATCTATATCCCAAAGTCTTATTTTGTCATCCTATCCTACAGAGTGAACCTCTGCTGGATCTTACTATAGAGAGGAATATTTTACAGAAAATAGAAATGATTTTTACATGCCCTGGAAAGTGCATTGCACAGAGTACATGTTTCGTATATGTTTGCTGAATTGAATGAGATGATTTGGATACATCCTGAAACATGAAAGAACTTGATCTACATTAATGACCCCAAACAGAACAGAAGCATTTTCTTTGCACTGGGTAAACTCTTCTGGATTCTCATTCTAGGACCAAACTTTCTAAGAAAGTATTTACTTAAAAAAATAATAATCCCTTAGCCTTTAAAAAGAACTTTATTTCTCTTTAGGACTATCAGATCGCCTGATTTGACTGATAGAGTTGGTTAAATGATTTACATCCCTCCCACCTCCAACACTGAATCTGCTTATTTTTAGAACTGATATAATGAATGCTACACTCAGAATGGGTTAATGTGAAACATATAAGAAATATCAAGAAATTCTTCTTAAGGATGCTTAGAAATTGTATTTTGTTTCTTCTCTTCTCCTCTCCTCTCCTTCCTTCTTTCCTTCCTTCCATCTTCCCTCCCTCCCTCCCTCCCTCCCTCCCTCTCTCCCTTTCTTCCCTCTCTCCCTTTCTCCCTCTCTCTCTCCTAGTTATATAATGGACAAAGGGCCAAAGACTTCTCAGGTAATCGCAGGAGCTGTTGTAGGCAAAGTGAATTTTCAGAGAGCTTGATTTGTACACCATTCCTTTTGCAAAGATGTAGTTCTTGTGAGGTGTTAGCACATAAAATTGTATGCGGATGTTTAGTTTCTGTGTGAAACTCGATATTTGAAAGGAGCATTTAAATATAGGATTATATATCTGTGATCTGTTCTGACTGCATTCTATTCTAAGAATTTGTTCTGAAGCACTATAAACTTGGGTTAAAGGTAATCCAATTTGCATAGAGAGCAGACAGAAGTATATTTTGTTCCCAGCTTAAAGGCAAAAAAGTGAACTTGCAGAAGAAGCCGTACTGTGATAAGATACAGCAAGGATCATGCTATCCTCCTCACACACTCTTTATAGATGCCAAAGATTGAATGTACAAGCTTTGATTAGAGAAATTTGTCTCTAAGAGAGGAAATTGAAATGAGCATGCATTTAAAGCTGAAGTAACAAAGCTTGTTGTCTAGACTGAAAAAAGAAACATGATTGTAAATAGTTAACATGTAAACAAACATCTACCAATATATTGAGGGCAGGGAGATCTGTTAGGAGGCTATTGCAATAATTTGGGTAAGAGGTTGGCAGCTGAAGGAGTGGGATTTAAAACTCCTATTTGGCATTTAAAACCTTTCACAAAGTAGTTCCAACTTAATTTTCCAGGCTGCTTTACACTTTACACCCCTTTACAACACTCCTGTCCCCCACCTCATTTGCTATTGTCCATACCTAACACATCATCTTATGTCTTCCTGCTTTTGCCCATGACTAGGATGCTCCCCACCCCAACCAACCTCCACCCCTTGAAATCCCTGGTTCACTTTAAAGCTCAGCTCGAGTGCCCTGCTTCTACTTGGCTTTCCTGATTCTGCATTATTGGCACTCTCCTTGAAATTACTTTGGATTGATTTTGTATATATTTCATAAATTATTTCTGTTCCTGTTATTCTGTACCTGTACCTTCCTCACTCACAGGTCCTCACCCCTCCCAGTGGAATGTAAGCTTCTTGAAGGCAGGGACAGTTTTGATTTTTGTGTAGGACAATGCCTGGCATATAGTAGGTACTTGGTGAGTCCTTGCTAAATTAAACAGATGGCTAAGGGGGAGCAGGGGGGAAACAGGCTATATCTAAGTAAGAAGCACAATGTGGTTAGAGCACAGCATAAGTATGTACAGAGAGTAATGGGAGATAAGGCTAGATAGGTAAGGCCTGATATACTAAAGATCTTAAATTCCAGATGTTTTGACTTTATTTGGGGTCCCCTTCATGGTTTTTAATGAGGAGAGATCATATGATCAAAATTCTATTTTGAAAAGACTAAACTGGCAATGGTGTGTAGGATGGATTGGCAATGGAGAGACTGGAGGAAGAGGAGGCTATGGCAGTAATTCAAGTGAGAAGGACTGATCTATGTTGGTCAGAAGGAGTTGAGAAAGAAAATTGGTGCCAAGGTGAAAGTGCTGAGATTTAGTGATTGATCAGATATGGTAGGTAAAGAAGGATGAATCATTAAAATATTAGGGAAGTCAAGAGGAGGAATAGTTTCTAGTGGGAGGATGAGTTCAGCTTTTGAAAGAAATGATTATTAGATAATGAAATATTGGAGAGATCCAGGATTTTTTCTCTTCTTTATTTGGAGATTTGGTCAAAGTTAGTTCTCTGAAGGGCAGGGCAGATGATGAGATGAAATCTTGGCTTTGTTTCCTCACCCAACTAGAGAAGCTTACAAAGAAATTAAGGTAAATTTCAACCCATTGTGTTTACCTCAGCCAGGTTTGAGAAGAGGTAGACCCCCTTTAGTCTAGATTGCCCTAGGTGGGGATAGTCTGGAGAAGAGATAAGTCTCTTTGCCCAAAACTGAATGATCAGAGTCCCCCAATCCCTCATTAGAATAAGCCTGCCTCTCATTATAATATTCATTCTTCTCATTAATTGTAAACCAATCAGAATTGATTGTAACCCTAAGGAACACCCACTCTTCCAAGGGCATTTAAACACTGAGATGATTCCATGAATGCCACTGACCACTTTTATTAATTATTGCTAGCATGATTAATAAAATGATTATTTATCCAGAAATTATGTCTCTCAAAATTTTTATATGTCACACTTTGGGCACATTGAGTTTAAGGTAAATAAAAGTTTGTTCTAAAATCCCATTGCTAGGAGTAAGTGAGGGCCCTTCATTCTTGGAGCAGGAGGTTGTACTTCCTCCCTGGAATGGGGGCTTCCTCCCTGATCATCATTCCAAGATGCTGTGCAGCACAACTGTCTCTAAGCCTCCCCCTGCCCAGGATGCCATCTCTTTAATGCTGCTCCCCCAGGGCTTACCTTTTACCCCCAACTCCTATAAGGATGAGAGATGTACCCATGGGAGTTTATGAGGTCACAAAGAGAAGGAAGAGAAGAGAGTCCAGGTTAGAGCTTTGTGGGTACACCAACATTCAGGGAAGCAGAATATGCAAAGGATACTCGGAGGAACAGTTAAACAGCCTCTCTTACCACTATTTCTGCTTAGCCACCAGTTTAATTCAATTCAACTTAATAGCTGTAAGGGGTGGTGTGTGCTTGTACTGTTATTGTTTTGCCCATGTAGATTATGTATATACATATGGGTCTCTCTGGGCTCCAAGGGAGGTTAGAATAGATATCTCTAAAGTTTTTCCCCCAGCCCTTTTCTAAGAGAGACTTTGATTCTTGTCAAGAGGGGAAGCAGGAGGTTGAGTCTATAGGCTAGCCACTCTGCTCTAGTCATAGGGAGGTGATAGTGGGCTAGAGCTAAATCTCCTTTCTCTCTTTCATATTATTAGTCTAGAGCAGGGGTGGGAAACCTGCACCCTTGAGGCCACATGTGGCCTTCTAGGTTCTTGGGTCTGCCCTTTTGACTGAGTCCGGTTTTACAGAACAAATCCTTTTATTTGAGGGGGTTTGTTCCGTGAAGTTTGGATTCAGTCCAGGGACCACACTTGAGTAACTAAACTGGCCTTGAGGCCTCAGGTTCTCCACCCATGGTCTAGGGGAAGTAATTTTTAGGCTCAAACTATACTCCTGACCACTATCCCTTAATGGGGAAGGAGGAACTAAAGCTGTATATCCAATGTTTGACTCCCTTCCTACTCATTGCCATCTCCATAATAAACACACATAACATATAGCAAATAAACCCATTTATCTAAACAGACAAAGAGAAAACAAGAAAATGTTGTTCATCATTTCAGTCACATATGATTCTTTGTAACCCCATTTTGGGATTTTCTTGGCAGAGATAATGGAATGGTTTGACATTTCCTTCTCCAGCTTATTTTACAAATGAAGGACTGAGGCAAACAGGGAAGTGATTTGCCCAGGGTCACACAGCTATTAAGTGTCTGAGGCCAGATTTGAACTCAGGAAGAGGAGTCTTGCTAATTCCAAGTCCAATATTCACTGCAAATATAGCTGCCCCTAAGAAAGTCTGTGTAGGAGAACATATGCCAGATGATACACAGAGTGAATGAACTCTCCCTTTGGGAGTGAGGTAACAAAAGCTGAATCAAAGGAGAGATCTCAACCAAGGGGAAAGTCTTTGAAATCTCTACTATAAGCTGATTATAGGGTAATGATTAAAGTGATGAGTCCTTTACATGTTGGCTTCTTCCCAAAATTTTTATCCCTTCAGGGACCTGAAGAGAGTCTAAAATGGCGTGACTTCTTTTTCAAAGCCAGAAGCCAGAAGGCCAGGATCCCTCTTGTCTCCAGTTGTCATCAAATCTGTTCCTCATGCAGGCAAGGAGAATTGAATAATCAGTCTCTTCTAGTAAGGAGAGTCTTATGCAAATGGCCCTTTGAGCCCAGGATTACACAGCCAAGAGAGAGCAGGGTTATGAAAACCCAGATAGGAGGAAATATCCAAGAGAAGAGAAAATAAGCAGTATTAAGTGGTTCAGAGAGGTCAAGAAGGCTAAAAGTTGACATTTCCCCCCATTAAACCTTCAACCAAATTTTAACGTAGCATGTTTTCCAGTTCTCTCATTGTCCTGGCCTCCTTACTTTGGATGCGCTCAAGTTTTTCAAAGTGATTCCTAAGCTATGGTACCTAGGACTAAGGTAATGTTCTACATGTGACATAATTAGAGCAGGTGTTCAAGTGGACTATTTCATCCAGAATTCTGGACAATATCCCTCTCTTAGTGCATGGCACCAACTCGTGGCAGCATGAGTTTTTGTTTGTTTGTTTGCTTTCCCCTGTGTTACACTTTTCACACATATTCAGTTTATAACTCACTAAAATCTTCAAAACCTAGTCTCAAAATCCTAGTCTTGTTCCGTTAGTCCTGTTTCATCCATATTCGTGTGGATGATTTTATTTTTACTGAAGCTTAAGACTTTATGTTTATTGCTATTCAATTTTATCTTTGTTATAGGAATAAAGGATGAATAGAGGAAAGCTTATGAGCCGCACCGGTATCCTTGTGATGTTAAGAAAAAATGAGGAAGATGACATAGCATATTGGCTTTTGGGAGTACATGGACAATAGTGACACAGGATGGACAGACATGGATTGTGATCTGCTTTATTAGAAAAACTATTCATATTAATGAAACCATAGCTCTGTGGGTGTAGTTAGTGTATTTGGTCCATTATTAGATTATTATGAGATCTTTTTGAATTTGACTCTTTTTCAATGTTTTCACCATTAGTTGCTACTGAGATTATAGTATAAGTCGCTGTTGAGGGCAAAAGTCAGATTTCAGAGGGCTTAAGGAGTAAATGAATGGTCAGGAATTGAAGCCAGTTAAGGTAGATTACTTTTAAAAAAGTGTTATGGTAAAGGGAAAGAAAGAGTGAACTATAAAGGGTAACAAGCTAAAGCAAATGTTCATGTGTTTATAGGTATGCGTGTGTATGCATATATATAAATATATAATGTGTGTTTAACTGCATATATAGAAGTAACCATGCATTGGTAATATAAATATGTGTCTATACATACATAAATATATGTGTGTGTGTGTGTGTGTGTATACACACCCATACATCCATACATGTGGGAACCAGATCTTTCTTGCAGGAAATATATTGAGTCAGTGGAGAGGAGAGAAGAGAATGATGGAGGAGAGGGCATAATTGAAGTGGCAAGGGCTTCGAGGATATGTGGCATGGTGGTTAGAGAACTGGAATTGGATTCAAGAAGATCAGAATTAAAATCAGTTAAAAACAGTTACTAGCTATGTGACCCTGGGCAAGTCACTTAACCTCTATGACTCAAGTTTTATCATCTGGAAATTGAGGAGGTTGAACACAATGGCTTCAAAAGTCCTTTCCAGCTCTGTGTCTATGAATCTATGATAAGGAGCCAGAGGAAGTGTGGAGAGAGAAGACAAAGAACATAAATGGATAGGTTAGACTTATACGGCAAAAGTGACATTTCTTCTTCTGAGACAGGAGAGAAAAAGAGAGGAAGGGTAAAAATCCAGAGAAGTTTTGAGGTGGAGAGGAAGGAAGTTAAGGAACTCACATCAAATCCCCTTGATCCTTCCAGCAAAATTGGAGATGAAGTCATTGGCAGAAAGTGAGAGAGATGGAGGAGTGGGATTAAGGGTTTGAGAAAAATTCCAGAGTTTTAGACTAGCTGCTCTAAGAAGTATCACTGAATCCATTCTGAATAAAACAATTGCCAAGCACTGAGGTCCCAGCTGATGTCACATAGCTTGAATTTGTAGTGGAAAGCCAACTGGCCCAGTTTCGTGACTTTCTCCAACAATACTCAGTCACTTGGGAACAAGAAAGAAGATATAGAATAGTGGAGTTTACTAAGGATCAGAATGGGGTAGGATAACGTCAGTGTGCTAAATAGGCTGATTGGAAGTGTTTGGAAAATAAAACCATCCTAAAGTTCAAAAGATAATGAGAATTCCATCAGCTGGTGTGTGACCTCAGCTATTTGTTTCCCAGGAATTGGGCTGCATCTGTAGAGAAGTAAATCAACAATTCATAGTTGAAGGGAGTGGGGAGAATGGTAGTTTGTGACAGGTTGGCTGGAGGATTGGACTGAGGTCTGTAGATATGTATGGTGTTCCAAAGGCAGGCATGAGCAAGAGAATTAATGTGTCCATATCCTTTACTCTGATTAGTGTTGTTGGTGATTTTGTGTACAGGTTAGATGTATGTTTGTGCATTCTTTTTTGGGGGGGGTCAGAGATAGGACTAAAGTCCACAGCAGAGAAATATGATTTAGAGATATTAAAAAGACAGTTAGAGATAGTTAGAGTGAAGGAAAAAAAGGCTCTAATCAGACAAACTCAATCCCACAATGCTCCCTGTGAAGGCCCTCACTACAGAAGGATGCAGTGATATAAAAGTTGTGAAAGTGTGAGTTAGTGAATGGGTTTTTATGGGTTTGTCAAGATGTAGCTCTCTGGCAGTTCTGTGGGTATCTCTGGATGTGACAGGTAGATGGTATATAGTGGACAGAGTGCTGGACTTGGAGTCAAGAAGAACGGGGTTCAAGTCTACCCTTAGATATCTACCAGCTATGTGACTTTGGGCAAGTCACTTAATCTTTCAGCTTTAGTTTCTTGATCTGTAAAATGAGGATAAAAATACCATGCATCTCACAGGGTTGATGTGAGAATCAAGTGAGATAAGGCATAAAAAGTGCTTTGCAAACCTTAAAACACTGCTATTACTATTACTATTATTATGTGGCTCCCTAGAACACTGGGTTCTCTTCCAACGTAAGCTTTGAATTATGAGATTGTGAGTAAAGTGGAAAATTTAACATTCTGGGACCTGATCATGTCACATACACACACAATTCCAGTGAGTTCCTATTGCCTCCAGGAGAAAATATAAAATGCTTTGTTTGGCATTCAAAGCCCTTCATAACCTAGACCCCTTCTATCTTTCCAGTCTTAAACCTTACTCCCCAACACATACTCTTCCATCCAGTTATATTGGAAGATAGACATCTTTATTTTTTTTTTGTCAGAGAAATGAGGTTTTTATCAGAGAAACTTGCTTCAATTTTTTTTCACATTTACTATTACTACCTATATTTCCCTCCATCCTATTCTCCCTACCCCCCATTTATTCTATTCTCTTTCTCCTTTCATCCTGTTCCTCTTCAAAAGTGTTTTGCTTCTGATTACCCCTTCCCCCAATCTGCTCTCCCTTCTATCACTGCCCCCTTCTCTTATTCCTTTCCCCTATTTTCCTATGGGGCAGAATAGATTTCTATACACTATTGCCTGTGTATCTTATTTCTCAGTTACATATAAAAACAAATTTTACCATTCGTTTTTGAAACTTTTAAACTTTAAAACAAATTCTCTCCCTTCCTCTCTCCCCACCCACCTTCATTGAGAAAGCAAGCAATTTGATATAGATTATATATGTGTATTCATGCAAAACACTTCCATAATAGTCATGTTGTGAAAAACTCCCTCTATACTATCCTGGCCCCATTTATTCTATTCTCCCCTTTCACCCTGTCCCTCCTCAAAAGTGTTTGTTTCTGATTACCCCCTCCCTCAATCTGCCCTTCCTTCTATCACCCCTCCTTATACCATTCCCCCCTACTTTCCTGAAGGGTAAGATGAATTTCCAAACCCAACTGAGTGTGTATTATTCCCTCTTTAAGCCAAGTCTGATGAGAGTAAGGTCCACTCATTCCCTTTCACTTCCCCGTCTGCCCCTACAGGAACAGCTTTTTCTTGCCTCTTTTATGTGAGATAATTTACCCCAATCTACCTTGCCCTTTTTCCTTCTCCCAGTATATTCATCTCTCACCCTTTAATTTTATTTTTTTAGATATCTTCCCTTAATATTCAACTCTCCCTGAGCCCTCTGTGTATGTGTATTCCCTCCAACTACCCTAATAATGATAAAGGTCTCATGAGTTACAAATACCATCTTTCCATATAGAAACGTAAACAGTTCACCTTTAATAAGTCCCTTATGATTTCTCTTTCCTGTTTACCTTTTCGTTTTTCTCTTGAGTCTTGTATCTGAAAGTTAATTTTCTATTTAGCTCTGATTTTTTTTCTCAAGAATGCACTAAATTCCTCTGTGTCATTGAATATCAATTTTTTCCTTCATTGATTACACTCAGTTTTGCTAGGTAGGTGATTCTTGGTTTTAATCCTAGCTCCTTTGACCACCAAAATGTCATATTCCAAGCCCTCCAATGCCTTAATGTAATCTTATGTTATCCTGATTGTGTTTCCACAATACTTGAATTTCTGGCTGCTTACAATATTTTCTCCTTGACCTGAGAACTCTGTAATTTGGCTATAATATTCCTGGCAGTTTTCCTTTTGGGATCTCTTTCAGGAGGTGATTGGTGGATTCTTTCAATTTTTATTTTACCCTCTGATTCTAGAATATCAGGGCAGTTTTCCTTGATCATTTTTTGAAAGATGATATCTAGGCTTTTTTTTTTTGATCATGGCTTTGAGGCAGTCCAATAATTTCTAAATTATCTCTCCTGTATCTATTTTCCAGGTCAGTTGTTTTTCCAATGAGACGTTTCACATTGTTTAATTTTTTTTTTTCATTCTTTTTGGTTTTGTTTTATAATTTCTTGATTTCTCATGAAATCATTAGCTTCCATTTGCTCCATTCTAATTTTTAAGGAATTATTTTCTTCAGTGAGCTTTTGGACCTCCTTTTCCACTTGGCTAATTCTGCTTTTTAAGGCATTCTTCTCCTCATTGGTTTTTTGGACTTCTTTTCCCATTTGAGTTTGTCTGTTTTTTAAGGTGTTATTTTCTTCAGTATTTTTGGGTCTCTTTTAGCAAGGTATTGACTCGTTTTTCATGGTTTTCTTGCATCACTTTCATTTCACTTCCCAATTTTTCCTCTACTCTCTTACTTGCTTTTCAAATTTTTTTTTTGAGCTCTTCCATGGCCTGAGACTAATTCATATTTTTCTTGGAGGCTTTAGATGTAGGAACTTTGACTTTGTTGTCTTCTTCTGAGTGTATGTTTTGATCTTCCTTGTTACCAAGATAAATTTCTATAGTCTGAGTTTTTTCCATTGTTTGCTCATTTTCCCAGCCAATTACTTGATTTTTTAACTCTTTGTTAAGGTAGGAGGTCTGCTTCCATTGTGGAGGGTATACTGTCCCAAGCTTCAGCTGTTTTGTGCAGCTATTTTCTGAGATATTTCTAGGGACCTGTAAGTTTTCAGTTCTTCCAAGATGGTATAATCTAAGGAAAGGTGCTTACTCTTCTCCTGGCCTGGGCTCTGGTCTGTGAGGGAGCACAAGCACTCTTTTCTGCCCTGGAACTGTGAGGAGGATTCTCTCTCCACTGCTGCCACAAGCCCTGCTATGCCAAGTGCTCCTCCTCACCCCAGAACTGCCACCCAGGACTGAGACCCAGATCCAGGTATGGGCAAAGCAACAGAATCCTGCCTCAGTGCCAGCAAAGAGACCCCTGTAATCTCCTTATAATTGGTTGGTTGGTCTCCTTACTGTCTGTGGGCTGAGAGCTCCAGAAGCAGCCACTGACGCTACCACTTCAGCTACTGCCGCCACCACTACTGCTGCTACCACAGCCGCTGCCCCAGGGCTATGCTGGAGCTAGGCCTGGCCTGCGCTCCTCTTTCACCCAGGTCTGACAGCCCTTTCCTACTGACCTTTTGAGTTGTATTTGGCATTTGAGGGTTGAGAAGTCTGGAAATCATCAGTGATGCCAGTGATTCAAGTCCCCTGAGCCTGGTCTGAGTTTGCTGGGGCTCGGACTGTGATGGCACAGCTAGTGTTAGATTGTGCTCCTTGCGACCTTCTAGGTTGTCTTGGGCTGGAAATTTGTTTCACTCTGTCCTTTTGTGGATTCTTCTACTTTAGAATTTATTTAGAGTCATTTTTACAGATATTTGGAGGGGTTTTGGGGAGAGCTCAAGCGAGTCCCTGCCTTTACTCCGCCATCTTGGTTCTACCCTTGGAAGATGGACACTGTGGCAAAGATACTGGAATGGTTTGCCATTTCCTTCTCCAGCTCATTTTACAGAGGAGGAAACTGAGGCAAACAGAGTGAAGTGACTTGCCCAGGGGTCACACAGCTAGTAAGTGTCTGAGGCTGGATTTGAGCTCAGGAAGATGAGTCTTTCTGACTCCAGGCCTTGCAACTCTAGGCCCCTGACACACAGTAAATGTTTAGTGAATTAAATTGATGCCATCCCACAGAAAGATTCCTGTTCTGGGGTTAATGTCAGTAGAACTCTGTTTAATATGTGTTGTCTGAAGGACCCAGTTCCGGTCCTTCAGTAGTGTCTGAAATGGGCAGCTAGGCGGCACAATGGATAGAGTGCTGATCCAGGAGTCAGGAACACTCATCTTCCTGAGTTCAAATCTGGCCTCAGACACTTACTAGCTGTGTGACCCTGGGCAAGTCATTTAACCCTGTTTGCCTCAGTTTCCTCATCTGTAAAATGAACTGGAAAAGGAAATGACAAACCACTCCAGTGTCTCTGCCAAGAAAACCCCAAATGGGGTCACAAAGAATTGGACATGACTGAAAATGACTGAACTACAGCAACAATAAAGGACTTGGTTCTGGTCCCTCAGGAGTCTCTGAAATACGAAAGGTTGCACTATGGGGGGAATACAAGAAGATTTGGAGGCACAGCATCAAAATGTGAATATAAGTAGGTCTGTAACAACAGGGAAGGGGGCTCAGCTAACAACCATGCAGACTCTTGGAAGCATAGACAGAATAAAAGCATTGTGTGAAAAAGCGTAACCAATTCTTGTTTTCTCACTCGGGATCTGCCCTCGGTTAGGCCTTTGTAGGTTGCCCTGGCCTGGCAGAGAATTCCCTATGAGGAACTTTGTGTTGCTTGAAGTTAACCAAAGTCATCATTCATAGCTAAAATGTCAGTGAGGAATAAGGAAACAGGAAATTACATTGTTTGGAATATGTAGTTTGCATGGAAGGGAGTGTTTTGTCTCCGTCATTATAGGTGAACAGTCATGGAAAAGAAGGAGACATTTTTGTTGGTGAGAAGTACTGGAGCATTAAAGATGTTATTTCAGATATCCTGACCCCAGGTCAGTGCTCTTTACACTTGACTCTGCTGTATCGTTTTCCCATCTAGGTTATAGGCACAGGGACAGAATAAATTTGAAACCAGTCCTGGATCACATCCTTGCCAGAGCTACCAGATCAACCAACTGAGATGAGAGCCTCCTTTTAATATTTGGATACCTGCTTAAAATTGGTGAAGTTCTCGTATCTCAAGCTGCTTGATCCCCTCTAACACATAGGGCTTGTTCCAGCAGGTATATTTTGCTTAGTCAATAAGCTAATCAGGAAACCTACCTTTACTTGATTAGAGTGGAAGTCTTTGTGCTATTGATTTTACAAAAAACAAGCAGAACTAGGTCAAGAATCTCTCCAGTCACCTATCATAGTTGTCCAGGAGACTGACTGAATGCTCACTTAGGTGCATAGGTGTAGAATCAGGAATACGCTTGAAAATTTCAATTCTCAAAACATCTGGAGTACCTTTTTCTATTTCTGTGGTGTCTAAGGGCAGGTCCTAGCTCCTTCCAGAAAGAAGAAGATACCTGGGAGAGCTACTAGGTGATTGGAGTTAAAGAAATCCTATGAAGAGGGTTTAAGAGTTGCCTCTGGCATGTATTAGTTCTGTGACCCTGGGCAAGCTTCTTTTTTATTCAGTTAGCATTATTAAGTACCTATAAAATACTTGGCATTATGCTTGGTACTGTGGCTACAAAAATGGTCTCTGCCTTCAAGGACGCTGTGTTCTACAAGTACACCGAAGGTTGTCAAATTATTATTATTATCATCATTATTATTATTTTTGCTCATGGTACAGTTTTATTCTTTGCATTCTATGGAAATGGTAGGGACCTTGTGCATGTATATTTATTGCAAGTATAAATTCTGTCCAATTTCTGGCATATATTTTAAGAACCACAGATATACCTACATAAGTCTGTACAAAATAGAGACAAAGTAATTTCCAAGGCGAGTGCACTAGCAACTATGGACTTCAGCATAGGTCTCATGTAGAGGGAGGAAAAAGGAGATATAATTTTGTATCAAGGAAAAACAAATATGGTAGTTTAGATAGAATATAGAATTGAGAAGAAAAATGGTGCAATGATCCTGGAAAGATAGACTGATAGGAGCTGGACTTTTGAGGTCATTAAATACCAAACATATTTTAGTCAATCGATCAATAAATTTTTATTAAGTGCCGGCTATGTACTAGGCACTAAGCTAGGTGCTGGAGATACAAAAGAGGTAGAAGACACTCCTTGCCCTCAAGGAGCTTACAATCTAATGGGGGAGACAGCATTCAAACAAACCTATACAAAGCAAGGTCTATATGGGATAAATAGGAAATGATTAACATTTTTTATCCTTTTTAATCCTGGAGACAATTGCAAGCCACCAAACTAGTCAAATGAGGTTATCTTTGCAAAATCAAGATGGTGAGTTATGACATGCTAGGTTAAGGGAATAGCATGTTGCTTAGACAAAAAAAAAGTACCCTGAGGAGATTCCAAGGGAGCATCCCAGACATGAATGTGATGAAATTGAAACAACAGCTGGGATTTTTCCCAAAAGGGCAAGTTGTATCAACTAAGACCTATTATTAAATGTTGCCTTTTAAAAGGGGAATTCTGGCTTGCTGGTAAGCTGTATCTGGGTTGGGATCCATTGGAGCTTAAAGGGACTTCTGTTCAACTGGGACTTGATCTCAAGTGGGTATCTGTGTCTTTTAAGACTACTAGCTTCATCTTTTCGACTCAGGGGTCCTCTGAGTCTGTTTTGGGAAGCAGTTCTGTGTCCTCAGGACAGATGGTAGAAGACTCTTCTAGGGTGTAGGAGGAGAGAGAATTTCTCAAGTCTTCCTGGCATCATCAGATTTTTAGTACAGGGGCCAGGGACCAGGGGTCTGGTAACAGAGCTTTCCCAGAGCACTTACACAGATGGAGGAAGATTTTTGTGGGCTGAAAAATGTTTGGAAGCTCTTTGTAAGGGTGACTTTAAGTACTTTATGTGCTACTTTGGTTTGGGGTTTTGTGGTGTGTATGTAAGTAAAATTAGACAAGTTTTCAGGTTTTAAATCAAAGTTTCATACCATTTGAAAAGTAGAACCTTTGTGAAAAAAATGATTGAATGTCAATAATCCGAGTTTTAAACTAAATCATTCCAAGACACAAAGCATAGGAAAAAAAAGTCTGCAACCTGGAAAAAAGAAAAGCAGATTGTCCTGTTTAACTTGGCGATTGTGTCTTACATAGTTGGGGGTGGATGAATTGAGACCCACAGTGGTGGCAAGTTTGTATTCATTGGGTCTTGTTGATCTTGGCCAATAACAGAAATCTCTTTTCAGTTTTTGAAGTTCATATCATTATTTGGATGGCTTTCCATCTTTTCTAATTCATCACTATAAAATGAATATCTTGCAACTATTTTCCCCCTGAGTTTTTTTCCCTATTTTTTTTCTTTCTCCATTATATGTGATAAAGATCTCTTTACCCAAAGCACTTTGGAAAAAAATTATTTCTCAATCAAATTTGATCATAAGAACTATAAAGACTCTGTGTTGTGTGTGTGTGTGTGTGTGTGTGTATGTGTGATATGCTGTGTCTGTCTATAGATACATGCTGTGTTTGTGCCTACCATAACTGAAGACTAAGTGCCAGTTGGTTGTGTTTTTGCTTTAGGCAGGGGTTCTTGATCTTTTTTCTATCATGAACTCCTATAGCAGTCTGGTAAAACCTATGGATTTTTTCTCAGAACAATGTTTTTCAATGCATAAAATTAAATGCATAGGTTTATAAAGGAAGCCAATTTATCAAAATACAGTTTCCTGTGTGTATAAATATATAAAATGTATTTTTATATTTAATATAATATTATAATCCCAGATTAAGAAGCCTTGACTTAAGGTGTTGCATCTTGATTTTAAATTTCCAATGCCTGTAAATGTTCTCTCGAAGTATTTTCTTTTCCTTTGTTTGCCTAGGACCGAAGTATATTAGGCTTCTCTGTCAGAATGGTCAAGGACTCCTGAAGCATGAAGGCAAAGCTGTTTTTGGAGGGTTGTCCATACCGATAGATGGGATATGATTTCTTAATTGGTAGCATCTGATCAACCTAAATTCTCTCTTAGAGCCAGAGTCTATTTTTTTTCCCTCTTTATATTGTTAACTTCTTGGATTCTTTATATCATTCTTGTCCTCTGCCTTCTCAATATGCAACTTTTAAACATAAAATTTAAAAAAAGTAAACAAAAGACTCCTCCATCTCATACCTTACATCTCATGGCCTCATTTAGCCCTACCCACATGAAAGCAAACATTTCATTTCTTAGTCTTTCATTGCTTATCTGAAAGTGTTTGACTTTCTTCTGTTTGGTCAGTTTGCATGTTGTCTACCCAGTTCACTGCTGAGTTCTTTTGAAGGAAAGACTCAAATTCTTCCATTTTGTTCAGTGTCCAATTTTTTCCCTTGATCCTCAGTCTAGTACTTTTAGAATATTTTATTTGGATTGCCAACTATTTTTTCTTTGCTTTTTGGAATATCATATTATTATTTTCCCTTTGATTTCTTATATATAAGTAATAAGTCTTTATTCTTAGGATTGATTATGCTTGGAATTTGAAGAAAGGTTCTTTATTGTTGATTATAAAATTTTTTCTGTGATACGGTAATCCTTAAGTTTCACTGTCATATTTCTTGGTGAGTTAAACCTGGGATTTTCTCTCTCTCTCTCTCTCTCTCTCTCTCTCTCTCTCTCTCTCTCTGTCTGTCTCTCTCTCTTTCTCTCTGTGTATGTGTGTGTGTGAGTTCTGTGAATTCTCTATAGCTATACTTTATCTGTTCTCCCAGTATTGGACTCTGGTGCCTTTTTCTAATATTTCTAGCCATGTGCAGGGATCTAATTTCCTGGAGCGTAGCATTAACTCTTTCTTTTTTTTCTTTGTAGTCTATCTACAAAATTCTATATTCTTGTTTTGTAGAGCTCTCATGTTCCAGTTTTTTGGTTGTGTTCAATTTATTCTTCTTCTACCTCTGCATTTTTTGTGTGCCAATTCATTTTTGGTGCTTCTCCTATTTTGGACATCATCCATCTTTTGCTCTAAATTCTTATTAGACTCACTGCTTTCTTCCTTTGAATTTTAATTTCTTTTCTTCTTTCTTTGATATTTTCCCTTAGTTCTTTGATTGCTCTTCTGAATCATTCTGGAGGATCTGGAGTTGTTCTATTGTTGTTTCAGTCGGCTTTGCAAAATATGCTCAACTTAAGTGATTTTTACTCATTTTCCTTCACTGTGAAGCACTGGTTCATTGAGATGGCTCTTTTTGAGATTATCCATTTGTAATTCTCAATTAGCTTTTGCCTATCTTTATCAGTCACTCTGCTGACTTTTTTTTTAATCGTCTCTTTGTTGTAAAGTTGGGTTTTTTAAAAAAGTTAACCATTCCCTTCAACAGTCATAGTGCTTTTGGTTTTCTCTCCCGGATCCTGAACCCTATCTTATTTTCTCTTTGAACACCTGAGTTAAATATATCTGTAGCCCTTGAGGCATGAGGATAAGCAGCTCGGATAGTACTACACAGAAGCTCCTCGTGTCCACTATATTTGAGTTTATACTCTTTCTGGACTCCATTCTGCTTTCTGCGAGTTACCTTTCTTCAGATCCCAGGGAGGAACTGTTTTGCAGAGCACTGGGAGAGAGGCCCCCAGGACATGACTGAGGTAAAACTCCAAAAAGCCTTTATTCTTGGGTTGCTTTTCTACCTGTCTCCCACACCTTATTCTGGCTACTTGTTTTCTTCTCTTTAGTACTAACTTATTGTAACCAGTGCAGCACTTCTGGTCCCTCACTTCCCCCACAAACTTCTCACTGGTATTCAGCATTCCTCTATAATCATCCCATTTCCTTCCTTTTGGGCCTGGGAACTGTATGTGCTACCCTGTGAATGTACTCTCCAGGACGTAGCCAAGATGTTAATTTCAAAAGCTTATTATTAAAACTGTAGCTATCAGGATGGAAACAGGTTGTGGAGGCTGGCTACACAAGGGATGATGACATCGGGAGTAACAGATGAATAGCCTGGCCTTTAGTTATTTTTTCCCTTTAATAATGAATTTTGATAAGTTATGTCACTTTTAATAATAATGATAATAATAACGGCTAATAACAGCTAATATTTATGTGGTGCTTACTGTGTGCCAGACACTGAGCTAAGCACTTCATAATTATTAAAATTATAAGTGCTTAATAATAATAATAATAATAATAATCATGATAGCTAACATCTACTATGCGCTAGGCACTGTTCTAAAGTGCTTTATAATTATTACTCATTTGCTTCTCACAACAACTCTGGGAGGTAGGTGCTATTATTATCACCATTTTACAGAACAGAAAACTGAGGCAAACAGAAGTCAAGTGCCCAGGGACACACAGCTGAAAAGTGTCTGAGGTCAAATTTGAATTCAGGTCTTCCTCATTCCAGGTGCAGCACTCTATCCACTGTGCCACCTACCTGCCTCATCTTCCTTTCTTGACTCTGTTTCTTTCCTTCAGGAGGTTTTCAGGTAGGGAAGTAGTTGTGCCATAAGTTACTTCTCATTCTATTGTATACCTAGGGCTACTCAGGTAATAATCCCCATGTATTTATTACCCCTATATTGGTACCTGTGTTATACTGCCAAAATAATATTGAGTGACTTAGAAGAAACCTCCCAGAATGTTGAGTATATCCCCTTGTGAGCAATTTACAGGAAAACATGGGGAAGGGCTATATAGAATGAGAAGGCATGAGTGGGTTTTGATCTGCGCAGTTGTAGAGATCGTTGAGGCTACTGAAGTTTCCCTCCTTAGGACATGACATCACTGGTCACTGTTTCTAGGGTTGGTGGTATTTTCACTCATACTCCCTCCCCCAACTCACTGGTCTTAGAGGAGGAGCTGGGATACTTCTAGCTTCCTATCTCCACTTCCAGACTTGCCCTCTACCTTTGATGGTCAATCAATCCAAATTTATATTATCCTTCCTTCCTCAACAAGTTCAGTATCCTCACACTAGGGGATTTCAAACACTTTAAATTCTCAGCTCCTCATCTACTGAATTCCCATGACTTCCACTTCACCTCAGCTACACACAGGGATATGTTCCCTTGATCTCTCCATTACTCACAAGGGTTCCACTTTCAAGTTCACGAACTCTGAAATTCCTTTATCAGTTGGTCAACAATCATTTATTAGGCACCTTCTATGTGTCGGGTGCTGTGCTAAGCTCTGGTAATACAAAGAAAGGTAAAAGGCAGACCCTACTCTCAAGGATTCTAATCCTTTACCTGATCATAATCTGTTATCAAGCCATCTTTCTATCTGCCTTACCACCTCCAACCCTTTTTCTTCTTCCTCACTGTGACCTTGAATCCCTCTGTCCCTTAGTTCTTTCCCAGCTTATCATTCCTTCACTGGCTATACTCTACTTTTTTTCCCTATTTCCTAGATAAGCCCAACTCTACACTGTCTTCTACACTTAAATTCCTTGCCACCTTATATCACTGATCGTACCAAACCAAGTCTTGGATTACTCCCACCATCTACCATCTTCACTCCTATTCATGTTCTGCTGAGTGAATCTACAGAAAAATTATGAAGTTGTGCTGAACAAGTTGTGGTATATGATTGTAATGGAATACTACTGTGCTATAAGAAATGATGATCTTGATCTTAGAAAAACATGAATAGACTTACGTGAAATAATGAAGAGTGAAATGAGCAGAAGCAAGGGAATGTTGTATACAGTAATAGCAATATTGGTTTAAGAACAATTTTGAGTGAATAAGTCATTTTGATTATTATAAATATCCAAATTAACTGCAAAGAACATATAAAAGAAGACGCTCTCTGCATCCAGAGATAGAATTGATAAACAGAAGAACATAAAGACAAATTTTACATACACACACATACATACACACATATTTGTATCTAATGGTAGCTGTCTCTAGGGCAGGGGAGTGAGGGAAGAAAAAAAGAAAAAAAAGAATTTACATGATAACTTTATTATATAGCTAAAAGGAATAGCAAGTTGTACATAATAGATTTGTAGTTTCATGTGCAATCATCTTTTTTATTCACCCCTATTCTCATCCTTTCATCTCAGAACTTTGTCTCATACTTCCAGTAGATTGCCCTCTCCATCATCCCCTCTCTCCCATTAATATTCAGTCTCTCCCTCTCTACTGTCTGCTTTCCTGATTCTTTCAAGCACAGTCATTTATCTGCATTCTTTAAAAAAAATCCTCACTTGATCTTACCATTCCAGGTAGCTATTGTTCTATAGTGGCTAATGTCCTGAAGAAAGCCATCTGTAATTGATATTTCCTCTTCCTCTCCCTTCATTTTTTCCTACACGCTCTGTAGTCTGACCTCATCATTCAAATGAAACTCCCTCCAAAATTATGAATGAATTCAATGGTGTTTTTCTCAACTTTCAACCTCTTTGATCTCTCTTCAATCTGTGACACTATCACCCTCTTCTCCTTAATACTCTCTACAACCTCAAGTTCTCTCCTAGTTTTCTTCCTATCTGACTACTTCTTCTCATTCTTCTTTGTTCAGTTTTTCTACAGGTCATGTCCACTAACCATGGATGTCCCCCAAAACTCTGTCTCAGACTCTTTTTTTCTTTTTATCTTTACTTTCTCACTTGATCTCATCAATTTCCATGCATTCAATTATCATTTTTATGTAGATGAAGCCCCAATCTTCCTCCTAACTTCGGGAATCCCATCACCAACTGCTTGTTGGACATCTCAAATTAGATGTCCTATAGACATCTCAAATTCAACATGTCCAAAACTGAACTTTTTCTTCCCAAACCTCCCCCCATTCGCGACCTCCCTATTACTGTTGAGAGCATTACCATCCTACCTCTCACCCATTCTTGCAATCTCAGTGTCATACTCAACTCTTACCTGTCACTCATCCACCATGTACATTCTATTGCAAAATCTTACTATTTCTACCTTCATAACATTTCTTGTTTATATCTCCTTTTCTATACACAGACCCATGTTTAATATCTACATGTATCTCTCTCTCTCTCTCTCTCTCTCTCTCTCTCTCTCTCTCTCTCTTATATGTTGTTGTTCAGCTGTTTCAATTGTGTCCAACTCTTCTTGACCCTATTTGGGGTTTTCTTGGCAAAGATACTGGAGTAGTTTGCCATTTCCTTCTCCAGCTCATTTTACAAATTGAGGAAACTGAGGCAAACAGGATTAAGTGACTAACTTAAGGTTACATAGCTAGAAAGTGTCCAAGACTAGATTTGAATCTCCAGGCCTGGCACTCTATTCACTGTGCCACCTAGCTGCCCAGTCTTATATGTACATAGTTGTTTGTTGTTACCTCCATTATCCTTTTCCTGTCCCTCCCAGGAGCAAGTGCCTTCCCTTTGAGATTATTTCCCACTTACATTTTATATATATATATATATATAATATATATATATATATACACACACACACACATGCATACACATATATGTATATATGTATAGATATAGATATATATACACACACATATGTGTATAGATAAATATATCTGATATATATTATACATACACATATATGATATATATTATATATACATATGTATATGTTTATGTGTTGTAAACTTCATGAGAGTTTAAAATCCTTGAAGGCCAAGACAATGGGTTTTTTTTTTATCTTTCTTTGTATCCCAAGAGCTTAGCATAAATAATTGTTAGCTGCCTGCTTACCTAATTATTGAAGGATACTGACTGGTGAGCTGCCTTAGAAGGAAGATGAACTACCTTAGGCTGATTGAGGAAACTTCTCTTTGTGGTGTGGGAAGTGGCTGGAACTTAATCATAGATGTAGGTTAGCTATTCTCAGTTGATTAAGAGTTGGGAATAAGCTTAGATTTAGTGGTGGGCCAATTGCTGAGACCCAAATGCTGGGATCTTTGGAAATAATGTACTGATGAGTAGGGGAGGTCTGGTTACAGTGCTTGTAACCTGCCACTTAGGCAAATCACTTGGCTTCTCTGTGACTCATCTGTAAAGCAGGGATAATGTAACATGTATTACCCTAGGTGCTATGAGGAAAATTCTTTGAATATATTAAAGTATTAAATACACATAAGTTGGATTTTCCTTTTATAGAAATAGCATAGATTTTTCCAATAATTGTTTAAGAAATACAATGGTTAGAGAATCATTAAAAATCATGGTCAATAGCTATTTGTTGTTTTATGAAAACTCTCTCACCAGCAGGGAAGTATGATGATTTCTGGGATCACAAGAGCATGGTGAAAATTGCCAATAAAAATGTAAAAGAATACATATTTTGTTATGATGCATTAAAATGTTATGTTCAAATGGCACCAGTAACCTTTATTCTTTCCATGAGAAGATGACAAAAAGGGAAAATTTTGGATTTATTATGTTTTTCTTATATACTTGTTTATTTTTTGAAAAATGAAAATAATGATACTTAGCTCACTAAGTTATCTTCTAAAATAATATTTTTAAAACTACATGAAAAATTTGTCACTTAATTTTTTCTTCCTTTTCCACGCCAAGACTAGTCCAAGTTGTTTACTCAACCTTATTTTATTGCTAACAGGACAAATAGGACCTACCCACATATATAGATGCATGTATATATGTTGCATATACTTGCATACATACAAACAGAAACATATTTGTGTGTGTGCATATAGCATGATGCATCTACCCATACAGGGTACATATATACACATACATGCACATATATAATTTGTGTGTAGACACAGGTTGTCCCACAAGTCTTAGTGAAGTTTTAATTTTACTTGTGGGACATCCTGCATATACATAACATTTAGACCATAGGTAAGCCAAAATTATTTTCACCATTTCTGCAACATACCTAAAGTATTTCAAGTTACAATATTAAATATGTTCTTGAATTTCACATTACAAAGCATGAAATTTAGGAACAATTCAACCCAAAATCTTTACAAAAATGTTTCTTGCCTTTGTCTCCTATAACCGGGATCTCGTATCCTTTCATGGAGACATCTTCGTTACTTTCCAGTGCACTTGCTCCCCTTTGCCATTCTCCTTTCGATGTCAGCAGGTATGTTTTTTCTACTCACTTCACTGAATCTTCATTTGGCCCTGTCTGAATTGGTTTTACTGCTCCAATAGATTTAATTGTTTCAGACTTGTGATTCCCTTCTAGGAAGTTCAGCCCATTCTTTTCTTTCTTTCTCAACACACTGGGGACTACTTCTTCAAGTACCCTACTATATAGTATTTAATTCTTTTAGATTTTTTTTTAAACCTCAGATATTCAACATACAGGGAGCAGAGTATAAGGTAAAATGTACTGAGATTGGAGTTAGAAAGCCAGTTTGTAGTGGGAATGGAACAGAAGGGACAGAAACAAAAAAAAATTGGAAGTAGACATGAGGACTTGGTGCCCAACTGGATGTGGAAAATAAGGGAGAAGGAATATGCTAATAAATAGATTATGGAGTTGATTAAGTCACTTAGGATCATAGGATTATAGCTCTAGAGATGGAAAATACCATAAGGGTCATCTAGGCCAACCTTCTCATTTTATAGATGAGGAAAGCGAAACCTAGAGAGATAGCAAGTTGGTAGACCTGGCTTTGAACTTAGGGTCTGGTGACATCCAGTTCATTTCTCTTTCCACTAGACTACAATGCATCTTAAAGTCTTTGAGTCTTACTTTTTTCATGAGAAGTTTGGACTAGAATATGGTCAATAGTACCTTTTCTATCTCTGAAAGTCTGTTATTGAGAATTCACTGTCATGATGACAGAAACAGCCACTGAGGCTGAGAGGGAAAAGGGAGAAGAAACCCCTGAGAAACTTTGACAAAACTCAGGTAGGTTTTTAGCTCTTGGAGACAGGAAATGTTAGTCAGCTGCACAGTCAACAAGCATTTATTATGTACTATGTACATACTCACTATGTACCAGGAATAATGCTAAGCACTTGGAACACAAAACCAAGTAGAAAAACAGTCCTGCCCCCTCAAGGAGCTTACATGCTGATGGGGGAAGACAACACATAAGGGGAGAGACAAAGATACCAGGCAGGGATATGGTAGAGGAAGTCTGAAGTACAGTAGGGAGAGGAACGAAACATGGTTGGCCTGCTGCCCTTTCTAAAGGGAAGTTCCAAAAGGAGCCCTCCAGACAGAGGGCAACGCCACAGGGACACAGGATACTTTGGATATATGCATTCTAGGGCTGGAGTGAAGCTTCCAAATGAAGAGCACAGATTCTTTGTGACTATCTTGATACCTGTGGCTTCTCCTTGAGTTAGAGATGTTTATCCTCAACTTTCCCCCTCCTACCTGTTGCTAAAAGGACTTATCTAAGGCTTGCTCAGCCCTGGTAAGTTCTATCCTGGGTAAAAAGCTAAAAGGAATATTTATCTTGTACAAGTGTAAATGTTTTAAAGAATTTTCTATCTATTAGATAGAAAAAAATTCCGACAAAATCTCTGGGAAATATAGGAAGCATGTGAGCACTAGCCATTGAGGTAAGATGAACTACAATGTATCCAGTTCAGTTATTCGGGAACTGGCACCATTTCCTGAAAAGGAGTGACTACCAGACACCAGGGAGTGGAAGAGTGCGGATATCAAGAAGGATCCATACTATCTGCTGAGAATGGAGGATGATGGTAGGAGGTACTCATAGGAGTTGAAGCTGAAGAAAGGGCAATGTGGTCTTCTAGATGGAACCTTGAGATGTAAAAGTTAACCCTCATTTCCTCCTTTTATTTCCTTCTCCCTGTCTGCCATCACATTGGCTGACATTGGCTTCTAGAGGAGGGCAGTAGTGTAATTAAAATGAGGGTGTGTATCTCTTGATTGTCAATGGACCCAGATGAGTTTTGTCTCCTTGATGGACACAGGTCCCTCAGTGAAGGTGGAGACCCACTAGAAGAGGTACTACCAGAAAAGAGGTCCTTCTCTTGACTCCAGTTGGGCTTGGATATGAGTCTTTTCTGTGTCCTTTGTTGAATCATTTTTTCAGTCATAGCTGACTCCTCATGACCCTATTAGGGGTTTTCTTGGCAAAGATACTGACATGGTTAGCCATTTCCTTCTCTAATTTACTTTACAGAGGAAGAAACTAAAGTAACCAGAGTTAAGTGACTTGTCCAGGTCACATAGCTAATGTATCCGAGGCCAGATTTGAACTTAGGCTAAGTTATCTGACTCCAGGCATGGCATTCTATACACTCTGTCCACCTAGCTGTGTCTTTTGCTGTGTCAGTAAAACCTGTTTTGTTTGAGACCTTGTGATCTTGAATACTTTTAAGAGGGTTGGTGCCATCATTAAAGGAGTGCCAAATATCCAGACTCTGAGATTCTGACTAGGCGGGGAGAAGCAGGTTAGAAAGATTAGAGATTCTCAAAATGTACATGGGCATTTCATATCAGGAAGGTGCCTCTGGCAGAAGGGTTACACATGGTCGCACTTGTTTGTATGTCTGCCTTAGCACTTCTCATTCCACCCCTGGGCATATGAGAACAATTTGTTCCAATGACTGTGAAGGCAGCCTAAGCACTCTGTGGAGCACTTAGAGCTTGTTCAGACATGGAAGGTGCTAAGGACATCCATGAAGGACAATGAGCCATTGCCAGTTGTCCTTACTTTTGTCTTGTTACTGGACTTCAGTGACTCTGGAAGAGAGAGTGAGTTGATGACTTTGGGCAACTCTGTCTCACTTAATCCAATTCACATCAAGTCAAGACATCACCCCCAGACGTCACTGGTCCTCTTTGAAAATGAAAGATCAACAACAACAAGAACAACGTTTTACCCTACCCTTATTGTATTGAAAGCTCTTTGAGGGCACAGACTGTCCTTGTTCTTCTTTATATCCCCATAGGAACATAACTAAAAGCCTGTTGAATCTAACTGAAGACTCAGTATTGTAGCCTGAAATCATCTCTATCACCTCTGAATTCTCCTAATACTTTGCCCCTTTCTTTTGTACTTCTCAGATCCTATTTTGTTTTATAAAACATGTATGTCTTATTCTCCCTCCTAGACTGTAAGCTCTCTGAAAGGATGAGAACTGAGTATTCTTTATTTTAGCTTCCACAGCCCCCTGACTTAGGGCTTTGCACATAGAAGGTGCATAATTAATGTTGGTTGTACTAAATTCAATTGTGGAGGTGCCAGTAGGGGTTCTAAAAACTGCCTTAGAAAAGGAAAATGCAGAAATATTTATAGCAGCTCTTTTTGTGGTGGCAAAGAATTAGAAATTGAGGCAATGCCCACCAAAAAAGTTATGGTATATAAGTATTAATGGAATATTATTGTGCTATAAGAAATAATGAGCAGTATGGTTTCAGAAAAAACCTGGGAAGACTTATATGAACTGATGCAAGATGAAGTGAGTAGAACCAGGAGAATGTTGTATACAGTACCAGAAAGATTGTACAGATGATCACTTGCAAAAGATTTAGTTACTCTGATCAGGACAATGATCCAAGATGGTTCCAAAGGACCCATAATGACTAATGCTATCTGCCTCCAGAAAGAACTGATGAACTCTGAGTGCAGATTGAAACTTACTTTTTAAACTTAATTTTTCCTGGCTGTGTGTGTGTGTGTGTGTGTGTGTGTGTGTGTGTGTGTGTGTTTTCTTTTGCAACATGGTTAAAATGAAAATGTGTTTTGCATGACTTCACATGCATGATTGATATCATATTGCTTGCCTTCTCAAGAGGTAGGGGAGTAGCAAGAGGGAGGGACAGAATTTGGAACTCAAAATTTTTTTATAAATGAATTATACACATAATTGGGAAATATTTAATGAAATAAATAAAATTATATTTTAATCAAAGCAAAAAAAGGAGTTATCTTGTGTACACTAATTTCTACATCCCCAGGTACTGTCTTACATTATTCATCTATTTTTTAGGACTCAGAGGGCTTTTGTCCTTCCCAATCCTAACTCTGTGCCTCTAAACTGACCTCCTGTGGCTCTAGTCCCTAATGCCTCATCTTTTCTCAAAGCCAAACCAGCAAGTGTTTCATTTAATTCATTCCCCAAATTAGAACTTTTGAACTTTTGTTATTTAGAAAGAGAGGAGTGAGGGTGAAAGCCAAGTCAGAGGCCAGCACTTCCCTTCTGCAGCCCCCATACCTCAGTAGAGGAGCCAAGGGCTTGGAGTAGGTCCACTTTCTGTGCTTTAGTTGTTGGTGGTGTTTTACTGGGATATTAGAATATTTAGTTATTTTTAATAATTAAAGTTAAAAATGCATTTTCTCTCATATTTTTAAAATTGCATTTTATTACAAGTCATTCATAAAGATAGAGCCATATAGTCTTTGTGTTAATCTTTCTTGAGACTGGAAATGAGGTTAATTTTTCTTTTCTTTCTTCCTTCCTTCCTTCCTTCCTTCCTTCCTTCCTTCCTTCCTTCCTTCCTTCCTTCCTTCCTTCCTTCCTTCCTTCCTTCCTTCCTTCCTTCCTTCTTCTTCTTCTTTTTTTCTTTCTTTCTTTCTTTCTTTCTTTCTTTCTTTCTTTCTTTCTTTCTTTCTTTCTTTCTTTCTTTCTTTCTTTCTTTCTTTCTTTCTTTCTTTCTTCCTTTCTTTCTTCCTTCCTTCCTTTCTTCCTTTCAGAGGTAATCTGCTACAGCCACAAAAGAGAATGCATGAAGCTGAGCTGAGCTCCCCTCCTCGCTCTCAGTCCAGGCATGAGGCCCAGTACTTTGGGATGACAAAGCAATCCCCTTATTGATGAATAAGCAGGAAGAGCTTTTTAAAGGGAAAGATGACTTCAACTCGCTCTCTCTCTCCCTCCCTCCTTTCACATATTATATTATTTGACATGTTGAATTAATCGTATTATGTTATCATATAGTACTATTAATATACTCTGCCAATTAGTATGTTATTAACACATTAATATATTATGTATTTGTAGATATATGTATGTATATATGTAGATATATATAACATACAGAGTGATCTATGAATATTTTTCCAAAGAAAGGTCCTAGATAATTCTACTTCTTTAACAGACCATTAGAAATAATTATTAGAGATGTGCACAAAGCAAAGGGTGTTTGGGGCAAGGTCACTGACAACTGAGGGCAAACATCTTCCTCATACTTTACCTTACTTCAGCCAACTCAGGACCATAGTTTTTTTTTTTTTCTGGCCTTCACTTAATCATCATCTTCTAACTTCTTTAACTCTTTCCACCTCTAACATTTTGTTGTTGTTGTTCAATCATTTCAGTCATACCCAATTCCTAATGGCGCTATTTGGGGTTTTCTTGGCAAAGATACTGGAGTGGTGTGCTAGTTCCTTCTCCAGCTCATTTTATAAATGAGGAACTGAGGCAAAAATGGTAAATTACTTGACCAGGGTCACACAGCTAGTAAGTGTCTGAGGCCAGATTTGAACTCAGTAAGATGAGTCTTTTTGACCCTGCACTCTTTCCACTGTGCCATACCTCAAACATTCCAACTACCAAATCAAAACTGAACAAAACTCGCAGATTATACAATATACCACACACAGAAAGACTGAATAGTTCCAAAGACAAAAGGTATTAAGTAACTTCACATTTTCCAAACCAGCTGGGTTTGAAATCCTTCTTCTTTTTTACTTATTATAGTATTCTTTGTTCTTGTGGCTACCAAGCAAAATTATAATAATAGTAGACATTTATAGAACTTTAAAGTTAAACAAGCTTGTTGATATTTCTTGATATATTTTGTTTCACACGTCTTCATTTTTGAATATGTCCTTCCCTCCTCCCCATCCAGAAAATCATATTCTAACATATAAAACATAATATATAGAATATCTATTAAAATGTAAAAATAAAGCAAATGAATCAGTCAAAGAAAATTGAAATGTCATCTGAATCTGACAGCATATGCAATGTTTCACTCCCATAGTTCTACCTACTTAAAGAAGGGAGAGAGTTGCATTTTTTTCAGTTTTTGTCTTGGTGCCAAGTTTAATCACTATAATTACACAGTGTTTCATTTTTTAAAAAAAGTTTCCATTTATATTGTTGTGGTCATGGTTTATGTTGTTTTCCTGGTTCTACATCAGCTTATCTTAAGTCTTCCTATGCTTCTCTGAATACTTCATAGTCATTATTTCTTAGGGTGTGGTAATATTCCATTGTATATTCCACAGTTGATGGGCACCTATTTTGCTTCCAGGTCTATGTGAAGCACTTCCTGGCCGAGTTTAAACTTTGTTTCATCCTCACGTACTAAACAAACTGAAAATGATATTTCTATCATTTTATATATGTTAATAACACCAAAAAGCAAAATGATCTGAAAGACCTTTGAGGTTTACTATGGAATGATTTAACCTCTAGGTGTGACCAAAATCCCTCAGCAACTAGAGTACAGCTAAAATTGTTATTCATTTTGAAAGAGCTCAGCGTTTTAAGAATATACAAGCAAAAGTACACATATGTACTTTATTTCAAGGGATAAAAAATTTTATTTTCCTGTACATTTTTGTTAAAAATCAAATCTGGATATTATACCTATGTATATTAAAGAAATTCCATGTTTTTCTTCTACTTTTTCTTATAAAAATTATTTAAAAATGCTATTCTACATGTTATTTTCCCTCCTACTTTTCATTTTCCCCTTACTCTCACCTATATACTCTGTCCTCAGAAAATAACAAAAATATATAGTAACAGAAACACTGAATATAGAAGACCACACATGTCAAGGAATTCAAAACCTTACACTAAGATCTCCAAATTATATGTGTGAATATAATATAAAATGGACTTGTGAATGCCTAGTTATTAATATAAAAAGATATAGATATTTATGTTCATAGGGATTCATATCTTTTTTGGTCTGTCTGTATTTTACTATTCGCACCTGAAAAGTTCTAAGACAAACTAAACCAATGGTTTTCCTTTTACCAAGAAGGCAGTTAGATGGTATAGTGAATAGAGTGTTCAACCTGGAGTCAGGAAGATCTGAGTTCAAATTTGGCCTCAGACATTTATTAGTTGTGTGATCCTGGGGAAGTCACTGGACCTCTGTTTGCCTCAGTTTCCTCCTCTGTAAAATAAGGTTAATAATAATACCTACCTTCCAGGGTTGTTGTGAGGATCACTTGAGATAATTATTGTAAAATGCTTACCACATAGTAATTGTTACATAATTTTAGATATTATTATTTATTTTTTCAAAAAATTCTATCCTTATCATTATTATTAAAGCATTTTATGATATTCTTTTAGAACAGATGGAGAAATGTATGCTAGATTATTAGGTGAATCTGGAGGATTTATGTGGTGCCATGACATGGAGATAGCCTGGAAAATATTTAATTAAGGGACTAAGGATGTTTCAAAGAGAAGACTTGGAGTATATGTGATAAATGATTTAAAATATTTGAAGGGATGTCATGTGGAAAAGGAAAATTTGCTCTGTTTAACCTCAGAGAGAAATAAGGAGAATGAGTGAAGGTGCAAAGCAGATTTAGGCTTGATATCATGAAAAAAAATCCAAACTTTCTAATAATTAGTGCTATTTAAAAGTGGAATGGTCTGCATTGGGAAGTAGTGGTTTTACCCTCATTGAGATTCCTCAAGAAAGGGGTAGATGACCATTTGTTAAGTATTTTGTTGTAGGCATTCTTTTTCAGGTGTTGCTTAGAAATTCTGTAATTTCCCAAGGAAATTTTGTGAATTTGACCAAATCACAGTACATCTTCAAGCCTCAATTTCCTAGCCAATTTTCTTTCCTTTCCCCAACTCACATTTGCAGCTCTGGAAGGTAGTTTCCCCAGGTTCAAGTTATTAGATCATGAGTGGAAACAGAGGTAAGCCCATCAGTTGGGAAAATGGCTGAACAAATTAGGCTGTATGAATGCAATAGAATATTATGCAGAAAGAAATGTAAAAGTACTGTTTCAGAGAAACCTGGGAAGACTTGAGTGAATTGATCCAGAGCAGAATGATCAGAGCCAGGAGAACAGTATATACAATAAAAACAATATTGAAAAGAGAAACAACTCTGAAGCTCTTAAGAGGCTTCATCTGACCAATGAAATGACCAACCATGACTCCAGAGGACAGCTGATAAAGCATACTACTCTTCCTTACTGACAAAAGGGTGATGGACCCAAGATGCAGAATAAAACATTTTTAGATGTGGCAAATATTGCCTGACTATGCCTGTTTGCTGCAAGGATTGTGTTTTTCTTTATTTGGTAGAGGGCAGTTGAGGGGAGCTAGCTATAGTGTTGGCAAAACAAGAAAAGAGGGTCATTTAAAATACCAAGAACAGACTAGAAGGAATTTCAGAAGGAAACACAAAAAGGAAAGCTCTGAAAGTGATGTTGAATTTATTATATGCTTCTTTTTAAAAGCAAGCTATATATAATAAAAATTCACAATTTCACATGTAATCTTTTTTTGTTCTTTGTATATGGAAATGATTTTTCTTGGTATTTGTTAAATTCAGGAAAAAATTAAAATTTAATAATATAAAACAAACATAGCTTATTAACCTCTACCTTCAGAAGTCAATGAGAGTCTGTATAGTCAGCTCAAAGCAAAGGCATTTACTGAAACGACATAGTAAGAACAGTAATGAGAAAACATTTCCTTTATAAACCTGGGTTTACCTTCCCACAAATGCCCAAAGTATCAGAAGAAAGAAAGTACTAATATTTGAGGCACATGTGTTGGGAACAAATGTGACTAACACAATTCAAACTTCTAGAAAAAGCAGAGAGTAATGAATGCCTTTCCAAGAAGTATGTTCTTTATCCATAGCTGGTTGTCTTCCCAACTGCCAAGGATGCCTCTCTCCACTAATTACTTACAGAATTCTCCTGCTTTTTAGGGCCACCAGGGCCGATTCTTCAGCCAGGGTGTTTTCCCCCCCATATGGCCATCCTTGAGTTTGTTTTGATGATGAAATGTTTAGAATGTAGCAAAATTTCATTTTCTAAAAATAACTATTCTTCTCTTTTGTAGGTTCCAAGCTGATCCTGATATTTCAAAAAGGAAAATTTAGTTTAATAGGCAATTGATAATCATACCATGTGAATTTAATATCATCACAGTTTAAGAAGAATTTGATGCTATGAGAATAAACAACTTACCTTTCCTAAATGTTTAGCTAAGGATCATTGAGAAGGTTGAAAAACTTCAGGTTGCTTGCTGTCTTTCTTTCTCTCTCCTCCTCCTCCTCCTCCTCCTCTCCTCCTCCTCCTCCTCCTCCTCCTCCTCCTCCTCCTCCTCCTCCTCCTCCTCCTCCTCCTCCTCCTCCTCCTCCTCCTCCTCCTCCTCCTTCTTCTTCTTCTTCTTCTTCTTCTTCTTCTTCTTCTTCTTCTTCTTCTTCTTCTTCTTCTCTTCCTCCTCCCTCTCCTACATCTCCTCTTCTTTCTCCTTCCCTCCTCTTCCTCCTCCTCCTATTCTTCCTTCTTTTTTCTTTTACAGTAACATGGATTATGTTTAAACAGTTTTAAAATGTCTTCTGTCAGTACATGAAGGGCAGCTAGGTGGTGCAGTGGATTGAATGCTGGGCCTGGAGTCAGGAAAACCTGGGTTCAGATCTGGCCTCAGATATTTACTAGCTGTGTGACCCTGGGCAAGTCACTTAACCCTGTTTGCCTCAGCTTTCTCATCTATAAAATGAGCTGGAGAAGGAAATGGCAAATCATTCCAGTATCTTGGCCAAGAAAATCCCATAAAGGGTCATGAAGAGTTGAACATGACTGAAAATGACTGAACAACAACCATCATTAGATGAATGAGGTTCCACAAGGTACAGCTGGAAATATATGTGTGTGTGTGTGTGTGTGTGTGTGTGTGTGTGTGTGTGTGAATGTAATAGTATTACTTTAAATAATGCTGATCTTTGTGGTGCAGCAGAAAAATCACTTGGCTTTAGAGTCAAAGGACCCAGATTTAAATCCTTCCTGATGCTCACTACCTGTGTGTCCTTGAATAAGGACTTAACCTTTTGGGACCTCCGTCTTCTCATCTGTAAAATGAAGTGATTAGGATAGATGGCCTGTGAAGCCCCAGCTCCAGACTAGGTTGCTCTGTTCTTTTTATATGGAGCTGCTTCTCCTCACCCAGTTTGTGTTCTTATTTCCTAGAAGAGCTGTTAAACTTGATGAATCCATACAAATTTTATGGCTTCTTATGAACAACATTATGCATTTTCGAGATAATTAGGTGTGAGAGGTGACACCTCTAGTCATGAAACAGAGCAGTGCTAATTGGTCTGTGCAAAGATCAAATCTGTAACTTTGGGCTCATTAGCACTTTCTTCCAGCCAACTGGGTTAGCATGAACCATGAGGAGAGATGTTACTGGGAAAGATCAATTCTGTGCCAAAGGAAATGAGCACAGGCACTAATCCATGTTATAGGGAAATGATGTAACGCCCCACTAGCATATTGAATTCATTTAACAGCATCCAGGGGTTATCTGCTTGCAGTTCACACTGGCTAATGAAAATTCACTTTGGCTAGTTGGACAATTGATTTAAACCAGTGATTTCAGAGGATTAGAACTGGCTTGCTAGTTTGGCATAGAGCATGTTTGGCCTAATCATAGTTTGGTAGAACTCATACCAATTTGAAGTATTTAAGCACGTCATAAATGAGGCAAGATAGCCTTATCACATGTCTCAAATCTTACCCAGTGTGAAGCTCTGTCCCATCTACACATAATATTTATATAATGTTTTAGAGTTTACAAAACTCATTTGTCACCACATGACTGTGTGATAGGTAATGTAAGTACTGTTAACTCCACATTACATATGAGAAAACTGAGGTAGTGATTTGCCCATAAATAAGCAGATAAGAACTGATGAGTAGGAATTAATCTAGGTCTTCTGGTAGTCCCTCTACCACAGCCTCTCAATGTGAAGTAGAGTTTTCATTTGTTAATAAGTATAGATGCTGGGAATTGAATTCAAGTCATCTTTATCCAAAACCAGTAAGCACTCCTTCCACTAGGAAACTCTTGCTATAGATTTTGGGCCTTGAGACACCCATTTTGTTTAGATTAAAACTCTGTTCACCAGCTATATCTCCCCTGATATGGCTATGTTTGGGCACAATGAAAAAGTATAGAATAGTGGAAAGAACACTGGAAAGAGAGTTAGGATCTGGACTGAAATTTTGCCTCCAACACTAGTTTTGTGATCATGAACATAACCTCTTAACTCTGTAACTTCTCTATGCTCAGTTTTCTCATGTATAAAATAGGGATAATACCTGTGGTATGTAGTTCCCAGGGTGGTTGTCATTAGAGCCATAGCTAGGAATTCTAGAAGATGAGCAAAATCAGTTGAATTGAGTGGAAGTGTCCTAAAATATGCCCACGCCTGTGATTGTTTAGTGTATCCTGAGGACAGAGGTCACGGAAGTGGAGGGGGTTGAAGAGTTGGGATGACAGGGTGTTTGGGGAGGGGATCAGGGGTTGGAATTGAGAATACTATGAACAAGATATTGAACTTACTGAAAAGGAGAGAGAGGGACTTTGAGACCCATGGATGACATCTACAAGGATCTGGACAAAATGGAATAAGCTTTAAAGAAAGAGAGGTGTTAATTATGTATAATGGTGGCAGAGGGAAGGTCTGAAAGTGAGAGCAGAGAGTAAGAATGTGTCATATCCTTATCTTAGTCCTGTGTTAGGAATGTGAGGAAGAAACAGCCAACATTGGAGAAATTGCCAAAAAATGATGTGTGTTTGGGAGAAAGCTAGGATTTAGTGAGCGTCAAAGACAGGAAATAAATGTAAAAAGAACAGATCTAGGATTAAGGAGAGTTTGTGTAGAATAGAGGAAGGTTCCAGAGGGTGCAATAGAAAAAGAAGGTAGAGAAGTAAAGGAACTGAGTAGAGCTATGTCTGTGTTTACTGTAGGCATTGGGGTGACTACCTTTGCATTACTCCTCCCTGCAATGATTCCAAAGTAATCCAAGGTGCTTGGCATTGCTTGGCACAAGTCAGGTGGCATGTCAGAAGCAGTCTGCCCTGGTGAGAAAGCTAGTCTAGGAAGAGGGGCATGATGACCACAGGAGACTGGAAGAGGAAGAGTGTGGCAGCCTTGAAGCAAGGTGATGGATACTGCTGGTCACTTGGCTGATATTCCACTGGGGGATGAGAAAAAGTTCACACACTAGAATGCTGACTCCTGTGGCAAAGTCTCAGCCACCCCATGCTTATTATGACTGGTCATAAGGATCAAATGAGATTATCTATAGTAAGTTCTTGGTAAACTTTAAAGTGCTTTCTAAATGTCAGTGATTATTAGTTATATTGAATTAAATGCTATAAATTTTGGTCAGCTCACTTTTTTAAAAAAATGAATCACCTAACTTTAATTCGAATGGCAAAGTTGATGTTTCCTAATTCTGTCCACAAGATAGAACATGCAGATGAGCTCCGATGAACTTCCTGGTGCTTTGTGGTCTGAGTTGAGGACCAATGATAACATAAAGTTATAATGCTAAATTTGGATAAACAGCTACTGATGGTCAGATAATATTTTTACATTCCAGTTTGGTTGTCCTATGTCCATCCTGACTCTTTATTGAATAATAAAACAATAAAGTCTATTAATCCTTAAATTTTAGTACATCAAAAGATTGATTACTGTGGCTATACTTCCATTTTTTTTCTAATTTAAAAAGTTTTTTTTAATGTACTAACGTTCTCTAACCACGTTTATTATTTGTTTGTTCAATAATTGAACTATTAGATTGGAACTAAAAGCCTGGACTAAAAGTCTTGTTTCCCTTATTAAAGACAAGGTACTTATAAAAATTCAGCTGTTAAATGATGTGACCTATAGCTGCCGCCTTCTCCAGCATTACCACAGTATATTCATAGTGGATTTTTCTGGCCAGCCAACCTCAGAGTTGTCATTATCATTCTCATTCATCATTAATATCAACCTCACTTCTCTAATGGTTACCAAGACTTGTCACCGTAACATCAGATAATATTTGTAAAGCATTTAGCACAGTGCCTAGCACATAGTAAGTGCTATATGAATGCTTATTCCCTTCCTTTCCCATCTTAATATCTCATCCATCCTCTCCTTTCACTCAGCAGCTACCCTACTTTATGCCATTACAACCTCTCACTTGGACTTCTGTACTAGCCTCCTTATTTATTACTGGTCTCCCTGCCTCCAATTTCCCCTTTCCAATCCATTCTTTACCCAGCTGCCAAATTGTTATTCCTGGAACACATGTGTGACCACAATCATCACTACCCCCACACCTTCTCAAGAAACTTTAGGGACTCTTTTGCCTCTAGGATAAAATGTAAACACCCTCTGTTTGGCTTTTTTTTTTTTAAAAGAAAAGCTTTAAAATTTGCCTCTAGCCAACCTTTCCAGATTTCCTATATGTTACTCTATCATACTTTCTACTTTTCAGGCAAATAGACTTCTTTCCTATAAATGACATTGTCTTTCCCTTCTCTTTGCCCTTTCTTAGACTGGCCTCCATGCCTAGAATCCATTCCTTGCTCTCCTTTACTTCATAGAATTCTTAGTTTCCTTCAAAGCTTGGCTCAAATGCTATTTCCTGTGTGTCTTTCCTGGCTTCAAATGCTAGTGCCTTGGCCCTGTCAAATTACTTTACTATTTCCTTCATATATATTTTGTATCTACTTTTGTGTGTGCGTGTTTTCCCCCTAGTAGAATGTAAAGTCCTTGAGGGCAGGGACTGTTTTGTTTATGTCTTTGTAGCCCCCAAGCCTAGCACAGTAAATCTAGTAGACACTTAATAATTGCTTTTTCAAATAAATTATTGACTTAAGTATGTGAATGTATACACACACATATATGTACACGTACATTTATATATGTACACATGTATATTTACATATACATATATATGGAAATATATATCTCTATATAAGAAAAGTTACATAGTACATATAGTATATGACATATATCTAATGTTATACTGAATATTATAGTGCATCTGCACTATTCCTGTTTCACCACTAGATGGTACTTGTGCATATTTGGTATGCTAATTATCATTTATATTCGGGGCTAGCTAGCCTAATATAGTTAGGAGTCGTAAAGATGTGGGTTCAAATCCTGCCTTAGGTACATTCTAGCTGTGAGACTGCTAGCAAGACACGTAAACTCTCAGTGTCATAGGCAATTGTCTAAGATGATAAGAGATAAAATGGGTTCCCTATATCCATGGAATCTCATATTTGGGGGAAAATACCTTTATAAAGTGGATATTTAGGGAGAATTCAAGAGATAGGCCACCACAGTTTTAATTGGGGCAGAGCAACCAGGATTAGACGGTTTAAAGATTTCTGAAATCACTGTTGTGGGGAGTGGCTTCCTGCGCTGTCCTATCTGCTCATGCCTTGGGAGTTGTTCACAGTGGCCTCTTGGGGGATGGGAGGAGGCAAATCTTCCCCCTTTTGAGCATCTCAGATGAGGCTTTCCTATGAAAGCCACTTGCCCTAGGTGCAGAAATTGCTAGTTATGGCTCTGCAAAACCTACCTCTGTTATAGATCAAATTATTATTTGATTCTTTTGGTATTGATTTTTTGATAATTATTTATTACTAATGAAGCATACAGCTTCATCCTAGTTTTGGGAAAATATAAATTTAATACATTTGTTACAATATGGTAACAATAATAATTGCCCATAGACCAATAGGACCTTTTTGGCTTTTTATTGTTATTTAATTTTATTATATACAAAGGTCCTTAACCCTTTTAGTGTTGTAGACCACTTTGGCTGTCTGGTTAAGCCTATGGACCCTTTCTCATAATAATGTTTTAAACACAAAGAAACAAAATACATAGAAATACAAAGGAAATCAATTATATTGAGGTACAGCCATCAAAAAAGTCGACGGATCCCAGGTTAATTAATTAATTAATAAGATTGCATTACCTAAGCAAACTTTCATATACACTTAGAGGCATATCAATAGGTTATTATGACTAATTTTCATAACCTAGCTTTGAACATTCTTTGTCCGTCTTGCCACTGCTTCTGTACTTTCTGGCTGTTAAAAGCCTAAAGAGCTTTGTTTTCCTTTTGTCTTTACCTGATCTGGGAGAGAAGCTGCTGTTTGCTTCTTCTCTCTCCTTGTAAAATCGAACTGAGACATAAAACATGGCTGTTCTCTTGCTCTCTCTTTATTTACAAGATTCTAGCTCAATAAGGAATCCAATACTACAAAACTGGCTATAAATTAATGTGCATTTATAATACAACAAACGGAAGTTATCAGCCATCTACTGATTTCTTAAATTAAACAAATAATGGTACATTTTTCTCAAACATAGTTATTGTCTAGACACTTGAAACCAGAAAGTTCATTACAGGTATGTCAGAATAAGAACTTAATTCATTGACAAGAAGGCTTTTGTTGAGGGCAAAAATGGTGTGTGTAAGTTAGGTCCTATCTCCTTCAACCATATGCTCTATTCCTTGCCAAAAAAAGAAAGTTCAAATATCTGCTTTCAGATTCCCAAATGAGCAAAGTGTTACATATTTACTTTGGTAGGATTGTCGTCATTGTTTAGGAAAGAATATAAAATGATATTTAAAGGAATATAGCAAGTTTGAATGATTGCTTAAATGACTAGCCTATGAATATATTGCAACCTGGTTCACCCCCTGTCTCTTCCCACTCCCCTCAATTTCATAGCAGTTCATTTAAGACACCTGAATAAAGAACTTTTTGGTAAGGGATCCCTCAGCTGAGGATTAACCTAACAGGCTTTTATACCTTAATAAGCCCTTGGAAATGAAATGCAAGTACCCCATTATTCTGATATGAATGCTAAAAATCCAAGCCCTAGAAAGCCAGTCAGGAAATTCCAAAAGTTTCCACAGTCTAATTAGTTTAGTCTTACTGCACACATGTAAATTTTTTTTATCTATGTTTCCCTTATTAAAAGTATAACGTGTATCTCTGTTTGTGTTGTCAAACGTGTGTAGTAATTTGTACAGGATATGCCATGTAGCTAACTTCTCATTGCCTGTAAGATTCTTAAGTAGGAATTTCCTGAGTCTTGATTTTTCACCCGTTAAAGTAATTATGACATTTAATGTATCCCATATAACATTTTAACATAAGAGTATAAGCAAATTAGGGGGAAAATGAGGTTTGTAAAGATATGACATTTATATGAAACATCTAAATGAGACCTGCTTTGCTATATGGATGAGTGAGTTAGCTTAAAGCAGCTAAATTATTCTTATCTTTGTCTAAGGTTCTGTGGAAAAGAAAAAAAAACTCAATTTATTTATTTGTGTGTGTGTGTGTGTGTGTGTGTGTGTGTGTGTGTGTGTGTTGTGAACCAAAACTGTGTTAAGCTCACCTGGTTTATCATTCAGTTATAAAATTGAAACTTGGCCCAAGTTCATTCAAAACTACTAATTTTTCAAGGATATGTGAGCAGATGTAAGTAAAACTCCTACTCCCTTGTAAATGTTCCACAAGAGGCCACATGTCTTAGAACTTGGAATTCTTTTTCACTTAAATCAAGGCATCAATTTTACTTCAAGATATAATTCTGGTAGAAAAAACTCTCTTATAAGGAGAGAAACATGGTAAAATTCTTAACCTTTGAAGATCAGGAAATGAAAACATATTCTTTCACAGTCACAAACACTTTGGTAACCATACAATAAGGAGCCATATCATAAATGCTTAAGTTATTTGAGTCATGAGGTGGGCACTTAAAAAGGTATGCTAGCATATTTTGCAGGCTATTATTATGATTGCTAATTGTAATAACAAAATAATAGTAACTCATCTTTTATGTAGAGCAGTTGGGACGAAAGTGATTTGTAGAAACAACAACCTGTGAAGTATGAGGAGTAAATATTATTATCTCCATTTAATAGATGGTGGAAAGGAGACTCAGTGAAATTGTAACCTTCTACAATCCCATGGTTAGTAAATAGTAAAATTGTGAATCAGACCAGCCAGGTTACTTCAGTATTATTACCTACTCTATGGTTAGGTAGTAAATTAGGTACTTAAGGGAATGGACTTACAAAAAAGTGAAAGAATGTATAGTGGCTGTGATAGACCATTATTGTCCAATCCAAAAGTCATCTTTGGAATATAACCTTTTTATATGGGACCATGGAATCATGAATATATGTAACAATGTGCAGACTGTTTAACAATTGTAGATTCAATTTATGAAATCTCCATGAGAAATTCTTAGTTTCCATTTTAATTGTAGGTACACTGAGAGACTGCATGTGATATGATAGTTTAAACCCTGATTTTTTAATTTTATGGCTAAAATAATGATGACAGTTGAACTCAGGGTGACAAGTGGTGTTCCTGTTCTCTAATCATAATCATAATTCACAAAGAACTCTAGCAAATGTTGTTCAACAAACATTTGTTTAGGTCTTAATATATGCAGTACCAAGGATCATAGAGCTAGAGCTGGAAGGGACCTAAAAGTTCATCTCCTCCAACCCCTTCATTTTACTGATGAGGAATGTGTGATCCCGAGCTGAAGTGACTCATTCAGGGTCACACAGGGACCAAAGTGTCAGAAGTTTCCATATCCAGCACTCTTCACTGTTCCACACTGCCCATCATAGCTACTCAAATGAATTAGACAAGTCTGCTCTCAAGGACATTTATAGTTTAGTGGATTAGATAAATATAGATCCCCCCAATAGTACATAGAAAGTACTCTGAGAGTTATAAGGAAGGAGAGATTATCTTCCAAAACTGTAATCTAGCTAATGATTAATGCAATAAAAATACTTGGTGTTAGAGCTTTTGGTGGGGGAGATTAAGTTTCCTATGTTTATGAAATACAGAGTCTTAGTGTCTTCAATAGAAATCTTAATAGGAAACAATTTAATAGAAGACAAAGAAAGTCAAAGAGGGTGTGGCAGGGTGGAAGAACCTTGCCCTTTGAAGGGGGTGTAGACAGGATGAATAAGGAACCCAGCTGGCTGTGTTAATGTCATCAGATGGAGACTGGGGAAATACAACTGGAGAGAGGGAGTAACCATCTAGAAACGTGAAGAAGAGAGACAGCTTCTTATTCTCTGTCTGAGATAGTAATCTGGAGACAAAACCAAAGGTCTGGCCCCATTCCCTTTGGGACATATATTTTGCTTTACTAGAAGGCTCTTTCTTTGCCTTATTCTGAAATGTAGCTCTTCTGAAGGTCAAACTTCAAGCTATGAGTATCCCCAAATACAGGAGACTCATATACTTGCATGCCTCACATCTGGTTCCTTTGCCTAGTGCCTTCCCCTAGGGAGAAAATCCACTAAGAATTAGGATATCCTCCATTCTCTCATTTGATGGTTTCTATCTCAATATTTAGTTTGTATTTGTTAGATGTTTTGCTGTTATGTGGAAAAGTCCAGGAGGAAGCAAAAGAAAAAAAATGTAAAGAGCCCTTCTGACAGCTATGTGTGGGTGGAATAAAATGAAACATAGAATTTTTCCCAGTGGAAATGAAATTGTAATAGATGGAATCATCTCATTCATAAGAGAAGGATTCACAACCAATTAATTACTGCACAAACAGATGTGATTTATGGGAATTCCTAATTAATTAAATAGCAATGTGAGCTCTGGTACCAAAAACAAAATGCTGGCACAGTGAACCAATGCCAGATGGGATTTGTTGTTTTCATTCCTTTTAAACAAAGAATGAAATATGAATAAGGAACAAAGAATAAGAATTTGTCTTTATATTTCAGGGGGAAAGAGCTTTTTAGTAGATTAGGATCATATGGCAAATAGTCTCCCTTATTATATAACAAACTAAGCTAATGTAAGACATGCTTTGCTCAATGTTTTTTCTTCCTTCCAAAGCCCTCTCCTTTTCCATTCTCTTTTTCTCCTATTCCATTTCTTCGCTCACCAACTCACACCCTGCCATACTTCTGTGTGTTTAGGATACTTAATGCTTACAGTAGTCACAGTTTGCTCTGGCATTGTGCCCAAATTTGAACTCAGATTGGTAGCCAAAAAAGAACTGTACCTGTGGCCTGACCAATGAGGCATAGCAATGACCATTTTGATTATGTAGCTTCACCATTATTGTAACATATTCCTAAACTGCTCTTAGAGAAATTAAAAGATGGCATTACTGTCATCCATAGAACCTGCTGGTTGTGTTAAGTCTCAAAAACCCATAGGGGAAGAAAAGCATTTGGGGGTCCACATAAGTAAAGAATAACTTAAAGAAGGTAGCAATTTTTTAAAAGAGAAATGTAAAATGTTCTTTTTATTGTTTTTTATTCATTCAGCAAATATTTAGTGAGTAACTATACATGAAGTTTGCTGGATGCCTTTAATGTTTAGACTGGAATTGATAACCGGTTCATTCATTTTGAGTGTCGTATTGTCATACTGACAATTTAAAAATACACTTCAGTTTTACATTATGTTCACCTAAAGGGGAAAGATGGAGTAAGGGTAGAGAAGATGAAGAAAGGAAGAATAGTGTGTATGTAGGAGAGAGAAAGAGAGAGAGAGAGAGAGAGAGAGAGAGAGAGAGAGAGAGAGAGAGAGAGAGAGATTTTATCATCTCAAATGATTACAGGAAAATAGAGAATATGACCATCTCCCCCGAGTACCAGTTGCCATTATGTAAATTGCCATGTTCAGGGATGTGCTGGAGCCAACTTGACCAGCTCTTGAAGGCTAATTGTTAAATTTTCAGTGTGAGCATTTATACCTCAGAATTCAGCCAGCTCTACAAATCAGGGTTTGATTTATTATTTTGATGATTGTCTAGACTTAAGAAAGTGGTAGAGAAAATGCTAATAATGCAGATTAAAATGAAAAGTGCATCACCTACTTTTTTTCCCCCAGAGAGCCAGTTGTTAAACATATACCAGTACACTCCCCTGCATGTGACCAGAAATTCTACTTGTGGGCAGACACATAACTGAAAACAAAGCCTGGGTCTATGCCAGAGGCCTGAGTGGCAAAGACTTGGCTCATTCACCAAAAATGTTGTTTATATTATAAAAAGTGGAATCCTTTAGATGAAAAAATTTGGTACACATTCCTAGAATCTGTCAATAAAAAGTGTCTTAATTCCTATCTGAAGTTGAAAGCACAGATCTTGAAATCTTTTCTTTGAGAAAAACCTTAACTTTAATCTAGTTAAACAATTGAGCTGAATAAAAATGCTTTGAAAATTTGGGAAAGTCACATTTAAAAAAATTTTTTTGAAAGTCTCATTTTTGTGGAGAAAAAGTTCTACTTTCGTTGACTAGTATCTCCAACCTGTACTATTTCAGGATATTGCCTAAAAAGACTTACGACTTGAAGGAACTTTTTTTTAAGGTCTAGTTCATTTGCCAGACACTATACTAGGCACTGGAGACACAAAAACAACAATAAATAGTTCCTTCTCTCAACTTCCATGTAATTGTGGGAAACAACATGACTGTGGATACACAAGTATGAAGGAAATGACATGACTATGGATGTGCAAGTATAAGATACATGCAGAATAGATATAAATTAACATCCAATGAGAAGACACTAGCAACTTTGGGGATCAGGATAGTATTTTTCTATTAAAAAAAAAGGAGACAGGAAATTTATTGTTGCATATAGTTAACAGTGATTAAACTAGGGTGGGTAGAAAGTTGAGAACATGAAGGAAAAATCTATGCAATAAACTAGGAAATGTTGGATGAAGCCAGATTGTGAAAGCCAAACAGAAGAGTTCATATTTTTGTATCAGAGGCAATTTGGGAGCCATTGAGTCTTCTTTTGTGGAAATATATGTTTAGCAGCTGTGGGGAACTAGAGAAAGAGAAACTGGAAGACTGGAGAAAGGAGAAACTGGAGATAAGAAGATTGATTAAGAGACTGTTTTAACAGTCCAGGTGAAGGTGATAAGGGTCTGAACTTGGATTGTGGCTAGTGCATAGAAAGGAACAGTTGTGAGACAATACAAATTGGCAATTGGTTGGATATGGGAAGGGGGATTCAGGACAGGTAAGGACAGGAAAGTGTCAAGATCCATTTGAGGTTCTGAGCCCAAGTGACTGAAAGAGTGGTGAAAAGTTTGGAGATGAATGTAATGAGGAAGGTAATAAATTCTCTTTTGAAAAAATCAAGTTTAAGATGCTAGCAGTATTCTAGGTAGAGAAGTCAGCAAGCAGTTGATGATGTGGGACTTGAAATCAACACAGATTAGAGCTAGATATATAGATTTGGGAGTCATCTTCATAAATGTGATTATTTTACCCATGAGAGCTAATGACATGACCAAGAGAGAGATTGTAGAAAGGAAAGAAAAAAAGGTCTAGGACAAACTTGTGGTGGCACTCTTGGTTAGTGGGTGAGAGATGGATGACAGTCAGCAAAAATATGTTAAAGAGTGATCTGAAAGATGGTAGAACAGGAGAGAACAGTGTCTTGGAAGCTAAGGGTAGAGAGAGCATGGTTGTAGTAGTTGGAGTGGGAGGGCATGACAGTGTCACAAACTGCTGAGAAGCCAAGGGATGACTACCTAGAAAGGGCCACTGAACTTAGCAATCCAGAGATCATTGACTTTCCAAGGAGATGGTAAATTCTGGTGACTAATGATTCTAGCCCTGTCTTGGAATCTCCTGGCAACCTTTCTAATTAAGCAAATCCTCTTGTTTCAGAAGGTGGTGGCTTTTCACTGTGAAAGTGTCAACATCTCAGGAAATTTCTTCAGAAATAAATTGAAACACCTGGTTTTCCTTTAAGTCAGTCAATCTGTCAAATCCATCAATAAGCATTTGTAAGCAGCTTCCAGGCACTGTGCCAAGAAGTGGGGATACAAAGAAAGGCAAAAGATAGTCTTTGACTTTGAAGAGCTCACAATCTAGCATGGGAGATAACATGCAAACAAATATGTACAAAAATAATATATGCAAAATGAATAGGGAAATAACCAACAGAAAGAAACCACTAGAATTAAGAGAGATTGGGAAAGACTTCCTGTAAAAGATGAGATTTTAGAAAAATGTTGTTGTTCAGTTGTTTCAGTTGTGTCTGACTCTTTGTGACCTCATTTAGGATTTTCTTGGTAAAAGATACTGGAGTAGTTTGCCATTGCCTCCTACAGTTCATTTTACAGATGAGGAAACTGAGGGAAACAAGGTTAAGTGACTTACCCAGAGTCACAAAGCTAGTAAGTGTCTGAAAGCCAGATTTGAACTCACAAAGATGAGTCTTCCTGATTCTAGGCTTGGCACTCTATTCACTGCACCACCTACCTGCCCATATATGATTTATTAACACATAAAATTAAATAACTACGAGATTATTACCTACTACCCCTTGCATTCTCCCTTTTTCTCTTTCTTTCTCTCTCTTCCCTTCACACCCCTTATCCCAACTTTATTGGACTCATGCCAGGAGCACGTGATTCTTTGGAACTTCTGTAATTCCTGCTTGTCTTAGTAAGTAGACTCAAATATTTTATATATTCTCTAGTTATTTTGAATGAATTTTTTCTTTCTATCTCTTCCTTCTGAGTGTTGTTGGGAACGTATAGAAAGTCTGCTGATTTTTGTGGGTTTATTTTATATTTTGATAATTTGTTGACATAATTTGTTATTTCAATTAATTTTTAGTTGACATTCTAGGGTTCTGTGGTAGGCCAGGATATCATCTGAACAAATTGGTAATTTTGTTTCCTATTTGTCTATACTTATTCCTTCAATTTCTTTTTTTCTTATTTTATTGCTACAGCTTGCATAATAACAATGTGATAATGGACATCCTTGCTTTATCCCTTGATGTTATAGGAAAGAACTCTAGATGATCTCCATTGCATATAATGCTGGCTTTTGGTTTTAGATAGACATTATTCACTATAATAAGGAAAGGTCTATTTATTCCTATGCATTTTAGTATTTTAACATAGATAGATTTATTTTTTCCAATTTTTTTTCTGCATTTATTGATAAAATCATGTAATTTATTTTTTATGATCAATCATATTGATAGTTTACTTAATACTGAATGAACCTTTCATTCCTGAAATAAATCCTAAATGGATAGTTTATAATCTTTTTGATATGTTACTATATATTCTTTGTGAATATTTCATTGAAAAATTTTTGAGTTAATATTCCTTAGAAATATTAAGTCATCATTTTCTCTCTCCATTTTCTCTTTTCATAGTTTAGTTATCAAGTTTAGTTATCTTGAATCATAGAGGGAATTAGGTAGGATCTCTTTTCCTACTTTTGTAAACAGTGTTGTAAATTTTTTGTAAATAATTTTTGTATTTCAGTGTTGTAATTGATTATGTTTTGAATGTTTGATACAGTTCATTTGCAAATTTATGTGGTCCTGGCTTCTTCTTGTTTTTCATTTGGGTTTCCCTTATTGTTTGTTCAATTTCTTTTTCTTTAATTGGATCATTTAAATTCTCTCTTTATTATTTTCTAAATCTGGCTATTTTGTTTTTTTGTAAATATTCATCCATTTAATTTAAATAACAAATTTTGGTGACATATACTTGGACAAGTTTCTAACAATTTCCTATATTTCTTCTTCATTTGTGGTAACATCTTTTTCATTTTTGATGCTGGAAAATTTAATTTTTTTTCCTTTTTCTTTATTTTCTAAATAGAGTTTATGTAGTTTATTTTTTAAAGACCAATTTCTAGTTTTATTTACCACTTAAGCTTTCAGTTTTGATAATCTCTTCTTTGATATGCAGAATTTCTATTTTAGTTTTTATTTGGGGGTTTAAAATGTTTAGCTTTCTGTGTTTTCCCCATCATGTGCCTAGTTCATTCATCTATTTTTTTTCATATTTTTTTTTGTTGTTGTTGAGGAGAGTGCTTATATATATAAATTCTCCTCTCAAGGTTATTTTGGCTACGTACTACACGTTTTGATATGTTGTTTCATTGTTGTCTGTTTTTGATAAATTTCTCTATTGTTTCTGTAACTTGTTCTTTGACTCATTAATTCTTTAGAAATTAATTAGCCTCCAATTAATTTTAATCTTTTCATCAAATGCTGTTTCAAATACATATGCACCTGTATATGTACACACCCATATACATGTGTATATATTCATACGTAGTGTCATGATTAGAAAGAAATATGTTTAATATTTTGGCTTTTCTTCATTTGTCTATTATGTTTTTAGGCCCTAATAAATGGTTAACTTTTGTAATGGTGTCACACATAGCTAGGAAGCATTCACTCCTTTTTGTTTCCATTTGGTAATTGCCAGAGATCTATCATATTCAACTTTTCTAAAATTCTATTCAGGTCTTTAACTTCTTTCCTATTTATCTTTTGGTTGGATTAGTCTATGTCTGAATAAGGTAAGATCTGCATATATTATAGTTTTACTGTCTATTTCTTCTTGCAAATCAATTGATATTTCCTTTAGGTATTTAGATACTATGTTCTTTGATTAATTCATATTAACTATTGATATTAATTTATTGTCCATGGTGCCTTTAAGTATAATATAATTTCCCTTTTTATTAAAATCTGTTTTGCTACTGCTGTCTGAGAACTGCTACCCCTATGTTAAAAAATATGCCTGAAGCATGTTAAATTCTGTTCTAACCCTGCATTTTCACTCCTTGTAAATCTATGTGTTGAGGGTTTTCCCTCTGTATGCCACCTCAGCAATATCTCCTTTCCTATTCCCTCCTAACCATTCCAAAATGGTTGGGAGCCTAGTCAGGCTTTTCATTTGTAGTTTTAAATAGCCTCCTAACCAAGTCTGTTAATCTGCTATGTCTAACCTTTCTAATTCATCCTATATCCTATTGCCAACTTACTCTTCTTGATGCACACATTCAATCTGCTTAGGGATTGGATGACTACTCATTGCCAACCCAATAAAGTCCTTCCTTTCTAGCCGTGTCTCTCAATGTTCACTTTCATGTTCTAAATGATTTAGCCAAATCTGATTACTTGCAATTCCCTAAATGCACCCTTTATTTTCTTGTCTTAATATTGTAGCTCATATCATATTCTAGGTCTTGATTCTTCCTTTTCTACATCACACATCTGAAGTCCTACATATCAGATCTCATCTACAAAGGCATCTCCTTTGAGGACTTTAATCCCTCTAGCTAGAAATATCACTCCTTTAAATTCTTTATAGTAACTTTATGCTTCTATTACACACATTCAAAGTCAAATTTCTATTACATTTTTATAGCTGTCATATTGTACTTACTAACTTGTAAGCTCCTTGAAAACAGAGTTTATGCCCCATTTTTATTTTCCTCAATACCCAAACATATGTGTTGTTCAAAATGTTTTTGAAGTGAACTGTTTAATACAGAGTTTTTACTTACTGCTTCACTGAGGTATTTTTTGATGCCTTATCCTATAGTTGAATTTAATCTGAGATCCTGAAAGTTGTACCACTGGAGTTCATGTTCAAGTAGATTCTGTCAAGTTGGAAATGCTTCACTATATGTCTGCCTCTGGTACTAGTCTTGCTAATCACTAGAAAGCTGGCCATCATTTATTGAGGTTTTGGGCTCCACCAGCTTATGAAGCATAGAGGTCTGTTTTACAAGGGAAGACTCCATCTACAAAATAAATTTTTAAAAAATTCATTGAACAGTTACTGTTTAGCACAGACACTGTGCTAAAATCTGGGGATACAAACAGAAAAAAGCTAAAACAAGACGACACCTATTCTCAAAGATAACACATTTAAAAGAATTGAGTTGTGGGCAGATTGAAAGATCCAGATATCCTAAGAGTGGGCAGATTAAAAGATCCAGATATCCTAAGGGTTCAGTGACAGAACAGATGGCAATACTTAGGGGTTTCAGGGTAAGTGCATCGGTAGGTCTGATGACAGTGCCAAGAGATCAAAAGGGTATAGTATCAAGGCAGACAGTAAGACCTAGATGACTAGAGGATGCAGTGGTGAGGCTGATGGCAAAGTGTAGTTGGTCTTCTGTCTCCCTAGAAGTCTTGTAGTTGGCGACTCTCAGCTGATCCAAGTAGTGAGGGAATGGCTATTTTGCTCCTTCCCATTTGGTTGTTCTGTGAGGTTGGAGAAGTGCAGGTTGGGGAAATAGTGAGGGGAAGAGAAAGAGGAGAGTCACCCCCACTTTGCTACTCCCTCCAGGCCACCCTATGGGGTCTAGACAACATGGAGGTATGGGTGGCCCTTGGGGAAGGGCAAAAGGAAGGCTAAAGGGAAGGTACCCTGAAGCCTATTGGCTTTGAAAGACCTTCACTTATAGATCTTTCCAAGTATCGAAACAAAGAGTTCTTAAAAAAAAAAAGCCAACAACAATTATAAAACAAAAAAGTATTTCAAAGAGTTAATATCCCTAAATTGTAAAAATAGTAACAAAACTTGTTCATTCACTCAATTTCCTTCTAATTCTCCCTTGTAAAAAATAGTTGCTCCCCACTTGCCTATTCCCTTTCATTGGACATAGGGTGTTGTCACAATCAGCTCATGAAGCTGTCGGCATGTCTGAGGAAACCTTATTTACAATGTCAAAATAATGGCAAAGTAACATCAGTGCAAGCCCTGTTGTTGGCAAAATAAATAAAACTCATTTTAAATAACTTTTAAGGTTCAGACCCCCTCCCCTCTTGTCTCCATTTCAAAGAAACTTTTTTGGTTAATGCCACTACAGACCTGTGAATTCAAGTTGACTAAGTTTTGCTGAAGCTTGGGAAGACATATACTGTAGTTCCCATGCTCCCTTGGGCACGTTGGAAAACATATTCTATTCATACAAAGATTTCCTAGATGGATTAAATGTTTAGTACATTACAGTGTGATATTCTTTTAGTAAAGAGACATCAGGGTATGGAAACTTTCACATTGTGGAATTGATTAAAAGGAAATCCAGCTTTAGCAACATCACTAAGAACATATGTGGCTAAGTTAGAGCACATAAGAATCTGTGGGGGGAATATTTGAATCAGAATTTCCTTTATTTTGATTAATTTTGTTGTTGTTTTTCCTATGCATACATTTGGATTAGATTGTCTGTATAGCTCCTTAAAGGTAGCAGAGATTTAAGGATGCTGGGGGTAGGATGAGGAGGACCATCAATACATGATTAAAGACACTGAAATAAAAGCAGGTCAAGATGTCAGAATTTCCTAATTTTTGTATCTCTTCCTCTCCCCATGCACATCCTTCCTCTGACATATGTGTCCAATTGCTTGGGCACATGGAGCACAGCTCTCCTAGAATTGGTTCCTACTACACAGAAACCACATAAAATCCTAGAGCAAGGGCAGAAAGCTAAGGTATGAGGTCTCCATGATAAGAGTACATGCCTCTATCCTTCTGCTCCTTGCTGCCTTGTGTTTTTAACTCTCATAGACTCCTTGGTCTTTAGGATTTGGGATCATCTTTGGCCTTGATTCCTTTTGGCCCTGTCTTTCTGGTTACCTGAATTCTTCTGATATCTGTGCTTACCCTGCTAGTCACTCATTGCTGGAGTACTGCCACTGCAGAGTTGGGGAATGGAGAGGGGTATGTGTGTGCATGTGACGGTTTACTGGTCAGCAGCCCAAAGAATAAAAGGTTGAGTGGGTTGTCTAATGTCTGATTTCTCAGCAATGATAAATCGAGTATAAGCATTGGGAGTCATTTGGAATGAAGCAAAGTGGGGAGGGAGCTAGGAATTAAAATTCAAAGAAGCAGGAGGGAGCCCAAACCAAACACTAGTCTGGGAAATTAAGAGAGTTGTCAATAGAAGCAGGCAAAACTAAATGTTGTGGATAAGGGAACCAGAGCAGAAGAACCAGGACTTGAAAACCATAAGGAAACTACATGTGCATGATACCAAATCAGTCAGTTGTCCAGTAATGAAGAGTACCTACCTTCCAGGAATCTCTTAATAACTATCAATAAACATCAATTTATATGTGTACATATGCATGCAAATATACTAACATATAAATAAATATATTTATATATATTATAGATACATATGTTGTATATATACACACATATACATCTAAAACAAGCGGCAAAATATTATACCATTCCCCCCCCGTCGTTAAAAATGCAGGACCAAAAAAGAATTAAGAAAAAATAATTGAACAAAAAAGATACTTTTGTCACAGTTCAGGTGTATATTAAATTTATCCTTGTTTAGCCCTATTTTCTGCCTCTGTTTTTTCCTTTCTTTGTTTTTTGATTTGATTTTTAAAGTAGACTTGATTCTGGTTCTGTTGATTTCACTCTATATAATTTAATATAGGTCTTTCTATATTTCTTTGTATGTTTGATATTTATTGTTTTAATGTACCATACCTCATTATGTATTTATTCATTCATTAATTTTTGCTCACATTGGTTATTTTTCATTATTTATTATTGCAAATAGAATAGCTAACCTCTGGAGCCATCTGGGTCCAGTGGCCAGATATGGATCAGGTCAACTGGAAATGGTCCAGGATACAGTGGGGGATGTCGGCTTTTTCAAGCTAAGGTCTTTAACAGGGCTCATTCTGACTGAGGCAGAGCCCATTCAGTGATTAATGCTTAAAAAAAAAAGCAAAGAATGGCCTCTTCAAAAACTATTTTTGTAAATATAGGGCCTTTTATTCTTTTTAAAAATGTTTTTGTTACAGAGTTCTAGCAATAGAATAACTGGGTTAAAAAGTGTAATCACTTTTGTGACATTGCATATTGTCATATTGTTCAACAAAATATTTACATCAGTCTATAATCACACCAATAATGTATTTGAGTGTGCATTTCTCCATGGCCTAAATAATATTGGATTTTTAAATTTTTTGCTTTTATCATCTTAGTGGATATAAGATATTATTTTAAAATTGTCTTAATTTATATTTCTCTTGTTAGGAGGCTTGAGCATTTCTTTGTGTGGCTATTAAAAGTTTGTATTTGCTTCCTATTTTTTATCTTGATTATTTGGTCTTTCTCATCTTAAAAATTAGATTAGCTAAACATTTATATATTTTATATTATTGTAAATATCAATATTTAGTGTTGCATCCTTTATTGTATTAATAATTTCCTTATTTTTTCCAATTTCTATTTTGGAGTTTAGTTGGAGCTTTTTGATTTGTTGTTTTTTTCTTTTTTTATTTGTATGCCAAATTCACTGATCTGTTCTTTCCCTCTTTCATTGATGAAAGTATTTAACAATATAGTTTCCCATAAAGATTTCTTTGGTTATATCTCAAATCTTTTGTATGTTGTCTCATTGTTATCATTTTCTTTGATGAAATTATCTGTTATTTCTATCATCTCTTATTTGATCAATCCATTATGGAGCATAAATTATTCAGTCTTTATTTCCAGTTGGAATCTTTTCTTCAGAGACTCTTTTTTTATGATAATCTTATTGTGTTGTGGTAAGTAAGGAATGTTTAATATTTCTGCTTTTCTTCATTTGTTGATGAGTTTTATACCTTAGCACATGCTGAATATTTGTAAAGTTGCCATGCATATATATTTAGACTCACATATATTCATATATATATGTGTATGTGTTATATATAATGTTGTTCAGTCATTTCAGCCATGTCTGACTTTTTGTGACCCCATTTTCAGATTTTCTTGGCAAAGATACTAAGTAGTTTGCGATTTCCCTCTTAGCTCATTTTACAGATGAGGGAACTGAGGCAAACAAGATTAAGTGACTTGCCCAAGTGCACACAGGTATTAAATGTCTGAGGCTAGTTGAACTCAGGAAGATGAGTCTTCCTGGTTTCAGGCTTGACACCCTATCCACTGCACCACCTAGCTGCCCTACTAAACCAGATAGCAGAAAATAAGACAATCTCAAGGGTCCACTCTCTTTACAAAATCAAATGGGTTTACAGATTTGGGATCCTGGTATCAATTTGTGTTTCAAAAGTACCTATTTGATGAATGCCTATTTCTCAGGGATGATGCATAAAGGAAGACAGAGCAAAAGGTAAAGGCAGGTTTGGTGAGAAAAACTTATCAAGTTTATGTCTTTAAGACATAAGTTGCATAGACAGTACCAAGCATACTCTACTTCCCCATTCTTTTCTACTTTCGAGGTTATAAAAAAATGAAGTGTTCTACCTAAAAATTATGAGGTATTCAATTTAAAAACAAAGATGAAAAAGTATGTGAAGAAACAGAGGTCAATCCTGACAAGTCAAGAAGTGGAAGGGTGAAAGAATGTGACATGGAAGAAAGGAAGATGAAGATCAATGGAACATTTGGACCTAAGAAATAAATATAAAGCTCTTTCCCAAAAGGATAGAACTGAAAACCAATGAAGAAGCCGCTTCATTCTGGAAGAGGACCATGGCATCATGGAAGTGATGCCATGACATGCAAGTGAATTGGATTTAAATGGGGGGGGGGGGCTGTGCATAGTCACCAGCCTCACTTTAACCTCTGGAGCCATCTGGGTCCAGTGGCCAGATATGGATCAGGTCAACTGGAGATGGCCCAGGATACAGTGGGGTTGTTGGCTTTTTCAAGCTAAGGTCTTTAACAGGGCTCATTTTGACTGAGGCAGAGCCCAGTCAGTGATTAATGCTTAATTAAAAAAAAAAAAGCAAAGAATGGCCTCTTAAAAAAAAATGATCTGGGAGGAGAAGACCCTCAGGGTTTCTACCCTAAACAGAAACAATTGTTATTAACATTCATTCTGAGCCATTCAGGGCCCAAACTGTGTCGAAGTAGGTCTTGGTCTGGGACCAGAGTGATTAAGGGTGAAGGCTGGTCTTTAAGAGAAAAAGACCAAAACAAGAAAAGTTTCAGAGATTAAAATTTAGATTCCCTTTGGGCAGAACATGTGATACCCTACATGGAGAGAGAAGAAAGAAAAGAAAGGAAGGAAAAGAAGGAAGGAAAGGAAGAAAAAGAAAGAAAGAAAGAAAGAAAGAAAGAAAGAAAGAAAGAACGAACGAAAGAAAGAAAGAAAGAAAGAAAGAAAGAAAGAAAGAAAGAAAGAAAGAAAGAACGAACAAAGGAAGCCATGTTGCCCACCTGGAATAGAATAATAGCCTTAGTAGAAGAAGCTATGGGACAAAGAACACAGTGCTCTGACCAGTGCCATGCACATTACAGGTATTCAAAAACTCTTTTTTAAAAATTAATGATACGAAAGAAAGCATGAAAACCAGGCACATGACAATGATAAGCAAAGGAAAAGATAGAAGATTTAAAGCATGATGCTCCAAAAGACAGGAATGAAGCATATGGAAACTCAAGCATTGCTCAGACCATATTGTGGTATTTGTTCTGAGTTCTGTACTTAAAAATACATAAAGAAAATTGATAATAATAGCAGATTTTTATATAGTGCTTTGTTTGCACAATGGATATCTCCTCTCACCTAGACTATTGACATGGCCTCACTTTCCCCAATCAAATCCATCACCCACACAGCTGCTAAAGGGATTTCCCCTAAGTGCAGGCCTGACCATGCCGTTCCCCTACTTAATAAACTTCAGTGATTCCCTGTTGTCACTAGGATAAAATATAGACTACTCTATTTGGCTTTTAAAGCCCTCTGCCTTCCTGGCCCCAACCTATTTCTCCAGTCTCGTTATACATTACTCCTCTTATTGCACTCTATGGTCTAGCCAAAATGCATTCCATCTCCTTTCTCTATGTATTTACATTGGATGTCCCCCAAGCCTTTTCATGTATGTCTTAGAGAATCATTTGCTTACTTTAAAAGTCAGCACAAGCAACACTTCTATATGAAAGAAGCCTTTCCTGATCACCTGAAAGGCTTGGTCTCATCACCCACAAACTACCTTGCACTTTTTTTGTATTTATTACAAAATTAGTTACATATGAATATGTTGCCTCTCCCAGTTGAATATTAGCTGCATGAGTGTAATGACTATTTCATCTTGTCTTTGCACCCCCATCACCTAGCTTAAGTGCCTGCACATAGAGCTAGGGATAGTCAGTAAGTGAGTCAACAAGCATTTATTAAGCATGTATCATATGTCAATCACTGTGCTAAATGCTGGGGAGGAATAGAAAGTAGACTTGGAATTTCATTAGCATGGTGAACTCCTGGGTGAAAATATTCCTTCTACCAATATAGGCTTGGTACCTTCTATGCAACTTATGTCTTAAAGAGTTGCCCAGAGCCTTGATAAGTTAGATGATATGCCCAGGGTCACATAGGCACATCAGAGGCAGGTCTTGACCCCACATATTCTTGACATCTCTATCCACCATACCAAGCTGCCACTTGCCTGATGCCAAAGATTCCCTGAAGATTCCTTCAAGGACCTGTACTTTTATCTGCATGGGTATTATTTCTATAGGTCAATCACCAAGCATTTATTTATTAAGCATTGCTAAATAAGTAATATTTCTATGTTGTATATGCAATAAATTAGAATATGTTATATTGCATATATTATTATTAAATAAATAATCTTCTACAATAGCTTCTTAACTAGTTATTCATTTCCTAAATCCACTTTTCTCTTCTGAGGCCCTTGCCTTCAATAATTAACAGTGCTAAAAATACTACCTGTGCCTCTAAAGTCTTCAGTTTCTTGACAAAGACTTAATAAACTTTAGCAATCTTGTCTAGGTTTCTTCTGAAAGTGCCACTTATACCTATACAAGAAGTGGGTAGTAGTCATCAAGTTTGGCAAATCTTGAGAGGTCTTTCACTGTCTTGACTTTGGGAATTCTTAGATACATATTCTTAGATCTCTATCGTGTTCCTCAACAAGATCAACTGTGACTATTCATCTCTTCTTTTCTTCACCATTCTTGGATAACGTCTCATTTGAGGGAGCCTCCTTTTCTTTTCTTGGAGGACAAGTAGCAGCTTCTTTATCAGTTTTCAGCTCTATTCTTTTGGGGGAGAGCTTTATATTTATTTCTTAAGTCCAGATGTTCAATGGATCTTCATCTCCCTATCTTCCATGTCACATTCTTTCAGCCTTCAGCTTCTTGACCTGTCAGGATTGACCTTCACTTCTTCACATCCTTTTTCATTTTTGTTTTTAAATTAAACACCTCATAATTTTTAGAAGGGACACTTCATTTTTTTATAACCTGGAAAGTAGAAAGGAATGAGTAAGTAGAGTAAGGAAAAGATTGAATTGAGGTATTAGTCAACAAAGCTAGAATGTAGAGGCAGTGAAGAAGAGAGGGGAGGGAAACACTAGTGAAAGTGGAAAAAGAATTGAGCTAGGAGTAAGAAGACCTGAGACTAGACCATTTAGTGCCATTGAATTGTTGGGTACTTTGGCAGAGGTCATTTAGCTTTTCCTGGACCTCAATTTTTTATTAGTAAAAAGAGGAAATTAAACTGATTAATCAATCATTTAGCAAGCATTTATTAAGGGCTTCCTGGGTGGTAAGCACTATGTTTTTCACTGGGGATATAAAAATAAAATTTAAAGGACACATTCACTATTTGTTCTATTTGACACATTCATTAAAACTCAGCACTGAAATTCCATTTAACCAGGCCTACTTTGATCATAAAAAACATTAGGGAAGGATTTTATATTTTGTATTTTGGTGATACAAAAGCAAAATAGCAACTACCCTGAAAGAGTTTATGCTCTATCAGAAGAAATGACATATAAGAATATAGGTAAATGTATACAAAGTAAATGCAATATAATTTTGGGGGAGAAAGTGCAACTTGAAAAAATTAATTGAGGCTGTTCATTAGAAGGTCAAATACTGAAGCTGAAGCTTATTTTTAAAAAAAATTTATTTATTTTTATTTTTCAACATTTACCTCCATAAGGTTTTGAGTTCTAAATTTTCTCACCTTCCCCAAAATGGTGAGCAATCTGATACAGGCTGTACATATACATTCATATTAAACATAGTTTTACATTAGTCATGTTGTAAAGAAGAATTAGAACCAATGGGAGGAACCACGAGAAAGAAGGAGTAACAACAACAATAAAAGAGAGCAAATAGTATGCTTTGATCTACATTCATACTCCATAGTTCTTTCTCTGGGTGTGGATAAGCATTTTCCATCATGAATCTTTTGGAGTTGTCTTAGATCCTTGTATTGCTGAGAAGAAATAAGTCTATCAAAGTAAGTCATCACACAATGTTGCTGTTACTGTGTACAATGTTCTACTGGTTCTGCTCATTTCACTTTGCATCAATTTGTACAAGTCTTTCCTGGTTTTTCTGAAATCTGCCTGCTGATCATTTCTTACAGAACAATAGTATTCCCTCACATTCATATACCACCACTTGTTCAGCCATTCCCCAATTGATGGGCATCCCCTCAATTTCCAATTCTTGGCCACCACAAAAAAAGAGCTGCTATACATATTATGCTATACATATATGAGTCCTTTTCCCATTTTTATGATCTCTTTGGGGTACAGACTTAGAAGTGGTATTTCTGGATCAAAGGGTATGCGCAGTTTTATAGCCCTTTGGGCATAGTTCCAAATTGCTCTCCAGAATGGTTGGATCAGTTCACAATTCCACCAACAATGCATTAGTGTTTCAATCTTCCCACATCTTCTCCAACATTTATTATTGTCATGTTCTGTCACCTTGGCCAATCTGATAGGTATGATGTGGTACCTCAGAGTTGTTTTGATTTGCATTTCTCTAATCAATAGTGATTTAGAGCATTTTTTCCTATGACTAAAGACAGCTTTAATTTTTTTGTCTGAAAACTGCCTTCATATCCTTTGACCATTTATCAATTGGGGAATGACTTGTATTCTTATAAATTTTACTTGGTTCTCTGTATATTTTAGAAATGAGGCCTTTATCAGAGACATTGGTTGTAAAAATTGTTTCACAGCTTTCTTCTTCCCTTCTAATCTTAATCACATGTTTGTGCAAAAACTTTTCAATTTAATGTCATGAAAATTATCCATTTTGTGTTTCTGCCATACTGTTTTCCAGTTTTCCCAGCGGTTTTTGTTAAATAGTGAGTTTTGTCCCAGAAGCTAGAGTCTTTGGGTTTATCAAACAGTAGATTACTATAGTCATTGACTACCATGTCTTGTGTACCTAGCCTATTCCACTGATTCACCACTCTGTTTCTTACCTTGTACCAAGTAGTTTTGATGATTGCTGCTTTATAATGCAATTTAAGATTTAGTATGGCTAGGCCACCTTCCCTTGCATTTCTTTTCATTAATTTCCTTGATATTCTGGACCTGTTGTTCTTCCAGATGAATTTTATCATTTTTTCTAGCTGTATAATATAATTTTTTGGTAGTTTGATTGGTATGGCACTGAATAAATAAATTAATTTATGTAGAATTGTCATTTTTAATATATTAACTTGGCCTACCCATGAGCAATTGATATTTTTCCAGTTATTTAGATCTGACTTTATTTGTGTGAAAAGTGTTTTGTAACTGTGTTCATATAGTTCCTGGGTTTGTCTTGGCAGGTAGACTCCCAAATATTTTATGTGATCTACAGTAACTTCAAATGGAATTTCTCTTTCTATTTCTTGCTTCTAAGTTTTATTAGTAATATATAGAAATGCCAATGATTTACGTGGGTTTATTTTTTATCCTGAAACTTTGTTAAAGTTGTTTGTTATTTCAAGCAGTTTTTTTAATTGATTCTTTAGGATTCTCTAAGTGTTTCTTTGCCTATTCTAATTCCTTTAATTTCTTTTTCTTCTCTTATTGCTAAAGCTATCATTTCTAATACAATATTGACTAACAGTGGTGATAATGGACATCCTTGTTTCTTGTTGGAAATGTTTCTAACTTATCCCCATTACGTATAATGCTTGCTGATAGTTTTACATAGATGTTACTTATCATTTACTCCATTTATTCCTATGTTCTCTAATGTTTTTAATAGGAATGGTATTAATTTGCCAAAAGCTTTTTCTGATATTGAGATAATCATATGATTTCTGTTAGTTTTGTTATTGATATGGTCAATTATGCTGATAATTTTCTTAATATTGGACCAGCCCTGTATTCCTGGTGTAAATCCTACCTAGTTATAGTGTATTATACTCGTAGATAAGTTGCTGTAATCTCTTTGCTAATATTTTATTTAAAATTTTTGCATCTATATTCATTAGATAAATTGGTCTATGATTTTCTTTTTCTGTTTTGGCTCTTCCTGGTTTAGGTATCAGCACCATATTTGTATCATAAAAAGAATTTGGTAAGACTCCTTCTTCACCTATTTTCCCCAATAGTCTGTATAGTATTGCAATTAATTGTTCTTTAAATGTTTGATAGATTTGCATGTAAATCCATCTGGCCCTGGAGATTTTTTCTTAGGGAGTTCATCAATGGCTTGTTCAATTTCTTTTTCTGAATGAAGCTTAAATATTTTGGCCACAGAATGAAATAACTTATTGGAAAAGATCCTGATGTTGGGAAAGATTAAAGGCAAAAGGAAAAGGAGATCGCAAAGGATGAAATGGGTAAGTAGTGTTATGGAAGCAATGGACAGACTTTGAGAGATAGTAGAGGATAAAAATCATGCTATAGTCCATGGGGTCACACAGAGTTGGATATGACTGAATGATTGAATGAACAATAAGGGACATTGTAGTAGCTGGGGGTTTCAGAAAAGAGCCTCAAGTAAGAAGTAGCACTTGAACTGGGCTTTAAAAGAAGCAAGATGGGGCAGAGCCAAGATGGAGGAGTAAAAGCAGTGACTTGCTTGAGATCTCCCCCAAACCTCTACAAATACTTATAAAAGTGGCTCTAAACAAATTCTAGAGCAGCAGACCCCACAAAAAGACAGAGTGAAACAAATTTCCAGCCAAGACAACCTGGATGGTTGATTGGAAAGGTCCATTGCGCCAGGCTGGGAGAGGAACACAATTCAGCATGGGTGCGCAGGCAAAGACTAGGCCTTAGCAAACCTGGAGCAGCCCTCAGAGGACTGAATCACAGGCAGCTGTGGTGGTTTCCATACTTCTGAACTCACAAACACCAAAGACAACTTAGAAGGTCAGTAAGAAAAGTTTGCAACCATGGTGAGAGAGAAACTCAGTCCCAGCCCCAATCCCAGCATAGCCTGGGCAGTGGCTGCTTCTGGAGCTATCAGCCACAGACAGAGGGGGAATTGAGTGACTGGTCAGAGGGGGATTGCAGGGATCTCTTTGCTGGTGGTGAGGAAGTATTCTCTTGCTTTGTCCATGCTTGGATCTGGGTCACAGTTCTGGGTGGCAGTCCTGGGGTGCGGGGGAATACTATCATGGTGGAGCTCATAGTGGTGGTGGAAAGGGAATCCTCCTCACAGTTCCAACGCAGAAAAGAGTAGAAGTGAATGTTGAAAACTAAAAATAAATAATTTAATAAAATTGAAAAAAAAACCATTTAAAAAAAAAGCAAGAGATAGAGCAGCAAGGTGGTGCAGTGGATAGAGCACTGGCCCTAGAATCAGAAGGAACTGAGTTCAAATCTGGCCTCACACACTTACTAGCAGTGTGACTCTGGGCAAGTCACTTAACCCTATTTGCCTCAGTTGTAAATGTAAGTATAAAATGTAAATGTAAAATGAACTGGAGCGGAAAACGGCAAACCACTCCAGTATGGGGTCATGAAAAGTCAGACATAATTGAACAAAGGCATTCTAAGAGGTAGAGGTGAGAAGGGAAAGTATTCCAGTAAGGGAAGGAGGGGGCAGTTTGTGGGTCCCTTCCTGTAGTGACCGACTGTGATTGTACAAGACTCATTGCCAAACCCTTGGAATAATTTGGACCCTAGGGCTAAGATTGACCAAAGGTGCATTCAGGAGCTACTTTGTTCCTTTGGAAGGACTGAAACAAAGTGTAAGAATTAAAATTGAGCAATCGGTAGCTATAAGCCAAGCTGAGGTAGTCTCATGGCTGCCAGGAGCCTTAGTGATCTGATGTTGGTTATTGTGACAGAAGCAGACCTGGTTAAGTGGAATTTCAGTGGTAGGGTTAGTCAATGTGGGAAGAGCATGCAGCGCACGTGCCTTTGGTATGATCTGTAAGTAGATGTGTCTGCCAGTTCATGTTGTGACTTAATGCACATGTCTATGCAGATATGTATATACAAAATGTGACCTGTGGGCATATTTAAGGGAATGTTTATATTCTGGGTACATTGGGTTGGGGGAGACACATTTAGGGATGTAGTATGTGAATGAGTGGAATCAGGAATAAAGCTGTGGGAAAACCCCGAATTTGGTATTGAGCCTTTCTCTATGTGCTAATGGGTATGAATATTGATCAAGTAGGTTCTGAAGGAGCTTCATTTGTGTGTGTTGCCAAAGGCATTGAGAGCAGTCCTAGGTCTTCAGGCAATTTCTTCAGTAGCATGGAGGGTTTTGATAACAAAGTCTAGTGTGGTAGAGCCCTGGATTTGTGATCAGAGAACCTGGATTCAAATGCCAGCTTTGCTTACTTACTTTGTGACCTTAGGCTAGTCACACAGAAAAGAAAGAAAGCAAGGAAAGTTTTTGAGGTTTTTTCACTGTCAAAAAGCTCAATATCAGAATTTAATCATGTAATTTATGTAATTTTATCAGAGGAAATGATATTAAAGAAAATGTTTTACCATCTGCTTTGCCACTGTGCCCTAAAGACTATGTGACTGCTCTGGGACCTCCTATATGTGTTGTCTCCTCATTAGAATGTGAATTCTTTGAGAATGGGCATTCTCTTACTTTTAATGTGTATTCCCTGAACTTATCACAATGAGGGAAATGAGAGCAAACAATTATGAGCAAACAAGCTACCTGCAAGATAAATAGAGTCATCAATAGAGGGAAGGCACAAGAATTAAGAGGGATTGGGAAAGGCTTTCTGTAGAAGAGGGGATTTTAGCCGGGATTTGAAGGAAGTCAGGAGTCAGAGATGAGAAAGGAGAGCATTCCAGGTATGGGAGACAGCCAGAGAAAATTCCTGGCGCAGAGAGATAGAGTATCTTGTCTGAGAAACAGCCAGGAGGCTAGTTGTCATTGCATCAAAGAGTGTTTGGTGGTGAGTAAGATGTAGGAAGAATTGAAGGGGGAGGGGTAGGGGAGAACTAGGTTAAGAAAGGTTTTGAATGCCAAACAGATAATTTTATATTTGATCCTGGAGGTGAAAGAAAGTCACTAGAGTTTATTGAGAGAGAGAGAGAGAGAGAGAGAGAGAGAGAGAGAGAAAGAGAGAGAGAGAGAGAGAGAGAGAGAGAGAGAGAGAGAGAGAGAGAGAGAGAGAGAGTGTGTGTGTGTGTGTGTGTGTGTGTGTGTGTGTGTGTGTGTGTGTGTACAGATGAGACCTGTGCTTCAAGAAAATCACTTTGGCAGCTGACTGGAGGATGGAGTAGAGTAGAGAGAGACTTGAGGCAGACAGACCCACTAGCAGGCTATTGTAATATTCTAGAAGTTAGTAAATGAGGGCCTGGCCCCAGTACTGGCAGCATTAGAGAGGAGGAGGGGGTAAGAATGAGAGATCTGATAAAGGTAAAATTGTAAGGCCTTGGTAACAGATTAGACACAGTAAGGAGTCAAGGATGACGCCTAGGTTGTGAGACTGGGTGCCTAGAAGGAAAATGGTGTTATCAACAGAGGAGTTTGGAAGAGAAGAGGGTATTGGGGAAAAGAATTAATTCAGTTTTGCTCTTGTTGAGTTTAAGATTTCTATGGGACATCCAATTCAAGATGTCTGACAGGCATTTGGAGAGGTAAGACTAGAGACCGGCAGAAAGGTTAGGGCTGGATAAGCAGACTTAGGAATCATCAGCATAGAGATTATAATTGAGTCTATGCGAGCGGGTTAGATCACCAAGTAAAATAGTATGGAGAGAGAGGAGATGAGGGCCCTGGACAGAGACCTGTGAGATACCCTGTAAAGGGTCATGGTGTGCATGAAGATCCAGCAAAGGAGACTAAGAAGGAACAGTCAGAAAGATAAGAGTAGTAGAATAAAGTAATATCCCAGAAACCTAGAGACAAGAGAGAATCAAGGAGAAAGAGGGTGATCGGCAATGTCAAAAGCTGAAGAGAGGCCACTTGGAGCTTTCTGAAGCACAGATTTCTCATCTGAAAGTTGAGGGAGTTGTCCTCAGCAGTCTTTTCTCACTAGTTCCTTCTTGCTCCAAATCTATAATGACAACTTAGCTGGCAGAGGTTGAATGATGAGCGGAGGGTGAAGAGAAAAACAGCTCCCCAAAAAAGCCAGAGGATCCAGGATTTGGAGATGAGTTATTGTACACATGACTGCTCTAATAGCAACAGCAATAATGAAAATTACCACATATAGTGTTTTAGAGTTTTCAAAGTGCTTTAAAAACATGACTTAATTTGTTTCACAACAGCCCTGGGATAAATACCCCAGATTTTAATATAGCCATTTTACATATGAGGAAACAGAAGCTCAGGAGGTCGAGTGGCTTAGCCATGGTAACAGAGCTAGTAAATGCTAGAAATGGAATAGGAACTCCATCTTTCTGACTGTAGGTCGTGTATAGTATGCTATGATTCAAACAATAAGTATTTACAAAGCACCTTCTATACGCCAGGCATTTTGCTAGGCAGTGGGGAAACAGACAATAATGAGACAGTTCAGAATGCTTACATTCTCTCAGGGTAGCACTCTTACTGTCACTATCCAAGATCCTGAGTTACTCAACTACTACTACTACTAACCCTGCCCCATATTGTGATTCCTCTCATCAGGATCTCATGTCCTGGGACAGGAAGGTTTATCTATTTCTAGTTTCCCTACCAGGGCCTAGGGGTGACCCAGGGATCTCAGTTGGTTCATTTTAATACAGGCTACAGGCTGCTATGGGCATTTCCAGGGACCCAGCGTTTGCCTGGCTGTCCCTGTTGTTCTCTGCCACCGCCCTTCCTTGCCTTTATAGCTAAAAGGCTTGGCGGCTCAACCCCATTTGGTGTTCTTCTTTGGGATGCCCATTTCATCCATCCAGACACTGAGAGCAGAAGTTGAAGCCAATAGCCCCTCCGTTTGGTGATGGAGTTATCGGGGTAGTCTGAGCCAGAGCTCAGGGACTGGATGTCACTTTCTCTCCCTCCCCAGCCCACAGCCTAACTTTTGGGCCACCCACACAGCTGATGAGTTAGGACAGTCGGGCATTGGGCTGAATGCCCAGTGCTCTGGCCTAACCTTGAGTTCAAATAGAAACATAAACATTTTGAACATAGCCTCCATTAATGTGTTGTTAAATGAGCAGATGGAGCTGTGATTTCCCCCAGACTGAATGGTGGGAAGATGTGGTCTCTTCTGCCTCCCCTGTAAATCTCACTGGAACACATTTTTCTCACATGCAGCATATGAATCATGGGGAGGTTTTTTTTTTTCCCCTGTCACCAGAAAGCTTTCAGAGGCAGGAAGCATGCATGTGTGTTCAGCATTGGGAAATTAAATATAATTATAATTGAAGTAACAAGGCATAGTCAGGCTGAAATTGCACACCCAAAAGAGTGGATCTTTGGGAAACACATATGCCTCTTCTTTGTGTTTTTATAAATGTAGGCTTCATTTCAAATCTAAGAGATTTCTCTTTGCTCTCAGGAAGTACAGCCAAAACAAGATCAATGGTTCTCAAGACACTTTTAAATGAGCCTTCCCCCACAAAGTGAATACTTATGTTTGTGTGAGTTGCACATCTGTACAATGTAGCAATTGTTCCACTTTTTAAAAATCTAATGGAGATGCTGGAAAACATCTGGTAGTTGATATTTAATTCACTTTTTTCATTACACCTTTTCTTGGAAAGCCAGGAATGGAATACAATACATCCCCTGAGTGAGGCCTGAGTTTATGACAGGTGCACATTTCCTAACTAGTCATCGTTTGACACCATTGCTTCTCCCAAGTACAGCTGGAAGTGTATTTATCTGGCAAGAATGAGAAACAGGAGGGAAAACCAACTTTAAAAGGAAGCTTTAGTATCAAAGATGGTAGTTGTACTATAGAGCAGTTCATTCCAGCCATCCTTATCCTGATTGCTCAGTACAATTTCCTGCACTGCCTTTTACAAGTCTGTCACCACAGTGGCCTGTAGGTTATTAATTTAGTCTCATGCTTGTTGTTCATTGCCCCTAAACTAATGTTCCTTTGTAATATGAAGATAACAGTTGAATCCAAATAAGGTTTCCTGACAACCAGGCAGATAAACCCCATCCCCAGAATGTACTCCCTGAGAATGAGAAACAGCAGAAAGATGTCAAATGAGTCATTTGATACCATGTTTTCTGATCCCTTTGTTAATATTGCCCTTTGATCTGTAAAATCCCATTTTAGCTCCTAGTGACCTCACTGAGATTGACTTTATCCTCCCCAGTAGTTATGATTAGCTAAGTTTACTTTGCTGAAAAACCATCCCTGGGCTTCAAGTGGGAGAGTGAGTGTGCTGCATTCTTGGTAGATAGCCCAGCATCTTGGAACTCACTCCTTGTCATGATCTAACAGAGCCCCAATCGGCATGTCCTTATGGTGTGACATAAGACCCACCTGGCTAAGCCTGCATGACAGGTGCTGTGTAGAGGAGGATGTCTCTCCATAAGGGGCATGTAGGAGATACAACAGGGAATAGCATGCACTAGCCTGAGGGATAGGACATTGCATACAGTATCACCATCCCTGAAACTTGTTTCCTTTCTTTGGGATCAGGGATTTTAAACAACATTTACTCAGAGGAGAACCCTCAGTGCCCAGTCCTTATATCATCCCCTCTTATCCTCCTCATCCTTTCACACTTCTCAGAGTTTAGCCATATGGACTAGCCATTGGCTTGCCCTTTTTCTTCCTTTACCTCCTGCACAAACACACATACAAACATAGCTAAGGTAGTACTATTGTTTAGAAGTGCTTGAGTGGTGAATCTCCCATCAACATATTGCTTGCCAATATGTAAGACTTATTATAGAAACTCATGGTGGATGGAGATGATCGACTTTGGAAGATAGGCTTTCTAAACTGCTCCAGGTTTCTTTGGATGAAAAGAACAAAATGAGCACAAAATAATTTATTAGTTGTATTATGACAAATATTTGGTTGCTCAGCTCATTTCATTCACTCATCTCAAAAACATTCTAATGAACGGCAAGTCAATGTTATAATTTGACTAAAGAAGTCACTGAGGTAAACAGGAATTTAATGATTTAACCAACATCAGTATTTATAAATAGAGGATGCCATTGTCTAAATTACACATCCATACTTGATCACATAATTTCTTTGTTTCTTTCGTTCTTCCTTTTTTTTTTTTTGGAGGATAGGAGTGGGTCTATAACTTTGTAGAGAATTCCTTGAGTACTTTCAACTCCACTGATATAAATCAGCAACTTGTCTGTAACTTGTAATCTTAAAACTCCATTAAGTTTTAGTATTTCCACCATTAGAAGGGAAGCCTCTTAATGACAGGGACTATGTTTTTGCTTTTCTTTATCTCCCCAGCAATCAGTCAATAAACATTTATTAAGAACCTTCTATGTGCCAGGCAATGTGCTAAGCATTAGAGATACAAAGAAAAACAAAGATAATCCCTGCCCTTGAGGAGCTCACAATCTAGTAGGGAAGACAACATGCAAACAACTATTTTCAAACAAGGATAAATGGGTAGAAATCAACAGACACTAGACTTATCAGAGATTGACAATACCCAAGTAACTTGTTGTTAAAATTCTTGTTGACTAACTGGGGGCACTGAGAGTTTTAAGTGGCTGATCTATTCACAGACGTAAGATGTGATACAGGCAGGTTTCAAACCCAAGTTTTCACCTTTGTAATCGAGAAGGAACAACGAGTAGTCCAATCCAAATTTTTATAGGAACCCCCTCTAAATTCCTCATGCCCAACATCGTGCTGCCTTCCATGTTCACATACTATGCTGAATTATTTTGATTTTTTAAAAATGGACCTTAATGTGTCTGAGAAAGTTTAAATAAGCAACTGGAATTAGAAGCTGGTGAACCTGGTTTCTCTTGACTTACCTATGACCTCAAGCCCTTAGAATCTCCAGCCTCACCGTCCACTCTGCCAGTGATAACAGCTTCCTGTTCCTTTCTGAAGTTGGCATGTACTCCCTTATCATTACTGACACTTAATGACAGTAAGGAAATGTGTCTTTGTGGGATATAAACTTGGCAGTGATTTTGATAATTGCTGTTTATATTGCCTACGGTCAGTTTTCTTTTCTCTTTCATTACTGGGCTCCTCCTGACTGTGTCTGGAATGCTACAAATGTGAAGAATGTGCACTCAACCCCAGGCTTGGGCTTTTCCAGCATATGCTCTTTGACACCCTCCCCTCCATTTTTTTTTTATGAAGGGAGAACTTTTGTGGTTTTGTTTTAGGGGTGTGTGTATGTGTGTGTGTGTGTGTGTGTGTGTGTGTGTGTGTGTGTGTGTGTGTGTGTGTAATTTCTTAGCTAAAGTCATGGGGCTGCATTTCATGGGCCTGTCCTGGGAGACAGAAGTAATGAAAAGTTGTTATGACTCACTTTTATCATTCTGATGAAAAACTTTTCTTACTCTCAGGGAGAAAAAAATGTGATAGATTACGGAGTGACCTAGTGAGTGTTCTATTTCTTCCTTCCCAGGAAGGAGAAAAGAAGATTTTATTTTCAAGGCTTGGCCTTTCCCCCCTTTCTTATCCCAAGGGTGGTACTTAATCTTTAAGAACATTATGCTTTGCATATGGTAAAGATTGGAGCTTTTAACCTTTGGGGAATTCACAGGGAAATGGATGATTTTTATGTTTGGGGGCTGACCTCTCTGGTTTTCCCTCCCTCCCCAATACATACAGAAGTAACAATGAAGTAACACTTCCTGTGTTTTCTTGGATATTTTGTGGTAGAAGGACGAGCTCTAAACTCTCAACCAAAGTTGTGTGGTGGACAGTGCTAGTCAGTTTTAGTGTCTCCTGCCTTGTGATTGGCAGCAAGGGGCCCTTCTGATCTCTCCTTATGGACTCCTGATGGAGAGAAAGCAAACTCCTCTGTAAGCTGGCATAGAGTAACTGATTACATTAGTGTGCCAACATCTGGAGCCACTGTTTCTTGTACTTCAGTAACCACTAATGTATAGGCTTGCCATGTTGAAAGCCTTAGAACTACCAGAAAATATGAGAAGAGGCCTTCTCTTAACCTTTTCGCCAACGCTTTTTTAGGATGCTTTAGAATAATTGAAATTAATAGACTTAAAATAATTACTTTTCCAATGCTAAAGCTCAGCATATGCCTTAGATAAGGATACTTGTGATAGAATGATTATTTATTGCATTTTAATTTATTCTTCATTATAGAGTCAAAGAAATGCTAGTAACCACCCCTTTCAAGCCCCCCCCAAAGGAAATCACTAAATTAAGGTGTTAGTTTGGAATTCTCAGGGCATCACTTCAAGAAAAGGATGCTCTTCCTGCACACTGGAGCTCAGAAGGTTAATTACACAAGTACAAGCCTTGATGTGTCTTGTCTGAGTTTAATGAGTATCTGAGTGGATTACCTCTAAGTGCAGGGTAATCCTTACCACCACATGATATAATACGGAAAGTAATAAACAGTTTCACAGACTGACATCACTTAGCCCATTGTTTTCATTTGGCTTAACCCATAGTTCATGCATGCCTCAAAGAAGGAATGGGACTAATTAGCAGAGGTGGGAGAAACCACCTGGCAAAGGAAGCACAGTTTAAAAGCACACATGCATGCCCAGGGCCAGTTTCCTACATAAATGACAGGACATGAATATGGGTGAGAAAACGAGGCATCTGGACACAAATGACATATGAAAACATGTTCTTAAAGGCAGTGGTTAAGGGACCTGATGGCAGCTTCCAAAAATGTGACAGATATATCGTGGAAAGGAAGTAACAAACTGTCATTATTAGTGGTTAATTACTTTGACTTCCTGTCCTCAATGACTTGATGGTATTATGATTGAGAAACAAAGTTATCTTAACCCCAGAAAATGAAGCATAGATAGAGAGCATTTATTAAGTGCTTACTATATGTCAAGTCTGTGTTAAGTGTTAGAGATACAAAGACAAGCTAGTTTATATTCAAATGGGAAAAGGTAACATATAAAGGAATATGGAAAGGAGGACAGGGTCCTGGGCATGGAGGCTTGGTATGGGGCAAGCAAAAATAGCATGGGGGCATGTGCCCCAGCAAAAACAAGCTAACTTATAAGAGCTGAAAGGCCCAGAGATAGAGTCCAGGTTGCCAGTGGGGAGGAAGTAGTCTTAATGATGATTACCTAATCTCAAATCACTTCCTTATATGTGTTGTCTTCTATTAGAACATAAGCTCATTGAGGACAATGAGTGTTTTACTTTTATATCTATCTACCCCAAACTTATTGTGGTGCTATATAGTAAGCACTTTAAAATGGCTTTTCATTCATTCATCAATTCATTCATTAATTCCCTGGATAGGAGAAGTTGTTACATAATTCTAAATTGTGAACTCATAGCTGAGGGCCCATCTAGTCCAGAGGTGGGGAACTTGCAGCCTTAATGTCACACATGGTCTTCTAGGTCCTTAAGTGCAGCGGGACCCCTCGTGCAGGTTCCCCACCCCTCGTCTAGTCCAATCTTCTAATTTTACAAATTAAAAAGCTGAGATCATTTGAATTATCCATGACTGCAAAAAGTGAACCATGAAATTGAGAATAATTATAGAATCACCAGATGATACAAGTGAGATAATTTGGTCCAAACTTCTCACATTTAAGGTTAAGTTCCTTATCTGTTGTTTAATTCAGGTATAGTACCCAATGTACTCATACAAATATAGCATTGAATAGACTCATAAGAAGAACCAGATTTAGTCAAAGAAAAGGAGTTGACAGGTACTTAATAGCGAGAAAAAATTAAGCATTTTGCAACAAATCCTTTGAAATCTCCCTTGGCCTTCTTAAAGAGAAGGTCAAATGTTTGACACCATGCTTGATCCACAGGTGCTAACCTCCGTGGATATCTGGCATCCAACCTCTCCTATTCTCCATTCTTTCTCCTCCACAGCTGTCTATTTGGTTCTGAGATGATGCTTGCTTCTCTTCTAATCATTAGGCAAAATGACTTTTAATAGGTTGTGCCAAATTACTGAGGTTCACCAATTTTCTTTTTAAGATAAAGAGAAATTTAAAAAAGGCAAAAACAAACGCAGAAGTGAACTAATAGCGAGAAGAACCCTAAAACATGAAGAGAATGTCAAAATAAGATGTGATCCTGACCCATTTCCCGTCAGTCATTCCTGATGTTAATAACTGAGTAAAGCAGATGATCATATGAAAATGCTTGATGGGATCTTTAATGGAAACCAAATCCACAGGAAACTAGATTCTAAAACATTCGTTTTGTCAGGATGCAAACAGCCTGCTGATTTGTAGTGTGAGAATACACAAGCCTAAGTCTCAGGCTGGAAGACAACTGACAGCCTTTAAAGGAAGTTATTTATGGCTTGGAGGATTCTTTAAATCTTTCATCTAGATTTGTGTTGGATTCTTTAGGTCTGGTGATAATGCTGTTGTCACATACTGCATGTCTGCAGTCTCTTTGAAGGGTTACCCCAGCTGCTACATTTAAGATATAGAGCTAGTCCAGCCCTTTTAAGCAAAGTAGAAATGACCCTGGTGCTTTGAAATCTGAATTGACAAAGCTGATAAATTACAGGGTCATTATTGCATTTACAAAGCAGTTTTTCACTTTACAAATCCTTTTAAGCATAGTGCTTTCCCAGAGTATTACAATGGTGTGGCTTATGAGACATTATTTATCTAGCAAAAAATGAAGTATAGAGCTGGACCAGAAATTTGTGTGGCCCGGGCAAGGTTTGAAAACTGGGTCTCCTATATTTGCAAATCATGCAACCCATAGGGTTATTGTCCACTGGAGTCTACGAATATTCACTGTGACTTAGGATCACAAGGTCAGAGATTTACCACCAGAAGGAACCTTCTTCTTGTTGTTGTTCAGTCATTTATGATCTTTGAGATCACACTGGGGTTTTCTTGGCAAAGATACTGGAGTGGTTTGCCATTTCTTCCTCCAGCCCATTTGACAGATGAGGATACTGAGGCAAACAGGTTAAGTGACTTGCCCAGAGTCATACAGCTAGTAAGTATATGAGGCCAGATTTGAGCTCAGGAAGATGAGTCTTCCTGACTTCAGGTCCAGTCCTCTATCCACTGTTCCACCCAGCTGCCCCAGAGAGAAACTTAGAGATGATATAATACAATTCCTTTGAAATAGTAGACTGTAGATTCGTGGTGATATCTATCCATTCTTTGTAGGAGCTTCACACTTTTCACCTAAATGTGTTTATATACTCTCTGAGTTGGATGTTTCACTTCAGTCTACCTTCATCTGGCAGTTCTAGGTCCCCAGAGATTCACCAACACCATGCAGTTATACTCAAACTCTATCAATGTCCTAGAAGAAAAAATACACTCTCTCTGTTCACCATCCTAGGTCTTGAGCCCTCACCAATGCATTTCTACTAACACAACTAGCCACTTATAATACTGACACTTCAAAATCTTGAGCATAACTATTTACTTAGCCATAAAGCAAAATAAATCATTATGATAACATGTTAATATTAGAATGAATGCATAAATAATAACATATATAATAATCCATATATAAACCTCCTAAGTAGTGCTCTCTCACTAACTACTCAGGGTCGATGGGGGAGGATGAGCCCACACTTATAGAGACTGTGGAGCACAGAAGTAGGAAAACCAATGTTTTGGGGGTAACTTACAACTTTAGACTTTAGGCTTTAATGTCATTGGTCCACTGAGAGGACATGCACCACAGCTGGGCAAATTCTCTTCTCTACCCAAATGTAAGCATTTACAAGTGCTTTTAACTTACAGTTGCCTATAAAAGAGCATTTAGAAAGTGTTGCTATTTTAACTGGATAGTAGTTTTCTTTAAGCCAGAGAACTGCTACTGTCCTGATCGAATTGGCTGCATTTGGGCTATGCAGAGCAGAGCAAGCGTTATTGATTCACTGAGATGTATTGCCCAATTAGAACAGCTCAGGATGACTGTTTATGCAAGGCCCACAAACCTAGCTCATTATGATACAAAGTATCTTGCAAAGGCTTTCCCTGGCCCTCTACTGCTTTTGCTTCTCAAACCAGAGGTGGCAGCAGAGAGCAAGAGGCAGCTTCCCCTTTATCCAACTCTAGGTGGCACTGAAGGATATGAACTCTTGGCCAATGGAATCACTTCTTCCAACAATCAGGACTCATTTAGCAGAAGCCTTCACTTAAGTGACCACTTTTAGCTCCCAGAATTATTCCTATGGCAGATTGCTCTCTGAGGTTCTTTTCCCTTCAGTAGCATGTCAGCTTTCTGACTCTCAGTCTTTTTTTCTTTTTACATTTTAAAGACATTTATTATTTACTTATTTTTAACATTTTTTAAAAAAAATTTGAGTTCAGAATTCTCTCCCTCTCGCCCACTGAGAAGGCAAGCAATATATCAATTATACATGTGAAATCTTGCAAAACATATTTCCAATTAGCCACGTTGCAAAAAGCATGAAAACTAAAAGAAAGTGAAAAAAAAATATGCTTCAGCCTGGACTCAGACTTAATCAGCTGTCCGTCTGGAGGTAGATAACATTTTTCATCATGAGCTTTGGAAATGTCTTGGATTGCTGTATTGCTTAGAGTAGCTAAGTCTTTTAGTTAATCATCATCACAATATTGCTGTTACTGTGTACAATGCTCTCCTGGTTCTGCTCATTTTGCTCTCCATTATTTCATGCAAGTCTTCTCAGGTTTTTCTGAAACCATCCTGCTCATCATTCTTATAGTTCAATAGTATTCCATCACAATCATATACCACGGTTTGTTCAGCCATTCCTCAATTGATGAACATCCCCTAAATTTCCAATTCTTTACCACAAAAGGAGGCACTATAAATATTTTCGTACACATAGGTCTTTTCCATTTTCCTTTGATCTCTCTGAGATGCAGCTCTAGTAGTGGTATTGCTAGGGAAAAGGGTATACACAGTTTGATAGCCCTTTCAGTATAGTTCCAAATTGTTCTCCAGAATGGTTGGACCAGTAGTGACTCATCTTCCACTTAAAAAATAACAATTCTCCAAATTTCCCTTGTGAAATCGACATTTCATTCTCTAAACATTCATACAATTTTTCTTTTTTAAAAACTTTACCTTCTTTGACTATAAAACAGTTATATGCAAATGAACTGAGGTACCATAATCCCCTTATAACTGAATATTTTTAGGTAAATTTTAGATAAATTTCATTTATCAATTCAAAATTGCTTCTTCATTTGTATACCTTTCTGTTAATAAATAAAACAAACAAACAATAAATAAATGAAATTCTGTTAATAAGTGAAATACCAAACTGTTCACATCAGAGTGAGACATCACTCTACATTGTGCAGAAGGTCATTTAAGTCTTTATATTTATGTTATGGTTAATTTTCTGTCCTAAGCTACTTAATTCTGTCTGAAAGGAGTTTTATGTTTGAATTTAGAACCAGTTTTTATTAAAACAATGTTCTTTTCTTTCCCCTTTTGGAGATAAAAATGTTTAACTATAATAACAGCAATATCTTATATCCTTTGACAGTTGATGTATTTTTCTTTATATAAAAGTAACAATAATAAATATAGCTCACATTCATATAACAGGTTAAGGTTTGCAAAGGGGTTTACAAATATTATTTCATTTTGTCCTTATACTCTGTCTTGGGGGGGAAGGTGAAATTATTATCCCCATTTTGCAGAGGAAGAAACTGAGACAGATAGTGGTGTTAAGTGACTTGATCAAAGTTAACCAGCTACTAAGTCCCTGAGGTCAGATTTGGACTCAGGTCCATCCTGACTTCATGACCAGTGGTCACTGCCTCCTTTTTTATCACTACCTAAAGCACATGAAGAGTTTCTTAGAGGGGGAGTATATCACACCCTCATTTTGCAGATGAGAGAGCCATGGCTCAGACAGGTATTAAGTGATTTGCCCAATGTCACTTAGTAAGTAATAAGTAGCAGGAACAGTATTTGAAACTATATTCTCTAACTATAATCTTTCTACTTATCTTTCTACTACCTAAGTGCATATATGCCATTGATACTGGAATCCTGTGTTGAAATACATTCTTTTATTAAAAAAAATATTAAAATGTGTCCCTCTTTGCACCCTCCTCTGAGTGTTGTACACTTTTAGCTTTCTTATATTGTCTAGCCTAGTCCTGCTTCTGGTAATAATTTTTTAGGACTTCCTTTATTAGAAAAATGTGAGAATGGGATAGGATTCCCATGGCTCAGGTCATTTCTTTTGCCTAGAATGCCCTCCCTCTGTCTTCACTTTTTGGTACCCATCCTTCAAGGTCAAATTTAAATACTACTTCTTCAGTGAAATCCTTCTGTTCTTCACTCTGCTCTCAAGATGAAAGGGATTTGATTTCATTCTTATTTTCTTTAGAAATTTATGGTTTATATTGTTTATTTTATTATATAAGCTATATTATTATTATATTAAGTAATATTGAATATTACATCATAATATAATATTGCATAATTATATGATATAATTTATATTGTTTTTATAGGATTTTATTCTCTTTTGTTTTCTAGTTATCTGAATGCATCTCTATTTTCTCTACTGTATTATAAACTCCTCAAAGTTAGATAATTTATCTTATATGTCTTTTTATTTCTCCTGGTGTATAATAAAATGCATTAGAGATATATGCATTTACTAAATACTTTCCAAATGATATTTTTTTTGGTGAGGGACAATCCGAATTTAGTTTTCTTCAGGTAGAGATTGATGATTCCATCAGTGTGGGTGCCCCCCCCTTCACTGGTACAGATTTATACTTGTATGTGACATAGAGCTTTGAGAGCTGCTATGGCTGAAAAATTATCCCCTCAAAGCTAATCTGGTGATGAGTATCTCCAGACTTAGCTTGACTGGTGTCTCAATAGACTTAATTACTGGGCCCATACCCGAAGCATGTCTAGCTTTGTAGGACATAGCAGAGCTTTCATTCTGCTGGAATAGCTTTTAAGAACCCAGACCACCTCCAATGCCAGGATGAGGGATCAGAAGAGAACTTTAGTCAAAACAATTTGGTCTCTTAGAGGCTTGCTTCCATCAATCTAATTAAGAAGGAGCACTAATTTGGAAAAAATTGTCATAAGAATAAAGAATAAAGAGGAAATAATCTTCCTTTTAAAATATGACTGTGCCAGCAAAATATCATCCAAATCCATTTAGAGAACACCTAGAACACCTTACCATCTCCAAAATCCCTTTATCTGACCATAAACTGTTAACTTTCCGTATCTTCCTCTCTCTTCTCTTTCCAAACCCTACTCTTTGTCCCCATCTTAATCGCCAATCCCTTAGCCCTTTTGACCTCTTCTAGGTTATCTCCCTTCCACATTCTCTTTTCTTTCTCATCTTGACCCCTTGATGAACTGGTTCCACTCTACACTGTCCTCCTCTCTTGAATCCTTAGCCCTCTTATTTTATCACTGATTATGCCCTCCCAGACTCAGCCTTGTATCACTCCCACCATATGCCTCCTTCACTCACTGAGCATAGGGGGAGAAAATCACACAACTGTTCTGACTGCTCCACTATACATTTTTTATACAACCTAAACTGGGTCAGCCCTCAGTCCCACTATGCAATCCCTCTACACTTCCCTTATCAACTCCCTATACTACTTCCAATAATGGTTTTTCCAAACCTTTTCATTTTTCCTCAAACCTTCTATGGTATCCCCTCCCCCTTCTTCTAAGCTAAGAGCCTTGCTTCATAGCTTACAGAAAAAAAATTGAGGCCATTCACTGTAAGCTTCCTTTTCTCCCCTCTTCATCTCATATCACTCAGATGCCTTCTGCCACTATCTCCTCCTTCCTCCCTATGAAAGAGGAAAGAGTAGGGAAGAAGTGGCTTTACTGATTACCAAGACCTCTCCTCCATGTGCACAAGTGATTCCATTCTGTCTCATTTCTTCCAACAGATTGTCCCCTCTGTCTTCCTCACCCTATTACTTATCTTTAATCTCTCCCTGTCTATTGGCTCCTTCCCTACTGCCTACACATATGCTCATGTCTCCCGCATCCTTAAATACTTCTCACTTGACTCTTCTTTCCCCACTAGTTATAGTCATATATAAGAAAGACATACACACATATAATCTTGCTTTGTGACTGAATTCCTTGAAAAGGCCATCTACAATAAGTATCTCCACTTTCTCTCTTCTCACTTATGTCTTAACCCTTTACAATACAGCTTTCAACCTCATCATTCCACCAAAGTTACCAATAATCTCTTAATTGCAAAATCCAGTGGCTTTTTCTTAATCATTCTCCTTGACTTTTCTGCATCCTTTGATGCTATTGATCACCTTCTTTTCTTTATCTCTTCCCTCTAGTTTTTTGGGACAATGCTCTCTCCTGGTTCTCTTCTTACCTCATCCAGTTCATGCCCACTATAGGTGTCCCACAGGATTCTTTCCTCAACTCTCTTCTCTTCTCCCTCTATACTACTTCATTTACTGCCTACTGTGTTCCAGGCATAGTCTCCCATGGATTTAATTACCATTTCTATGCTAATGACTCTCAGTTCTATACATCCTGACCTAATCTCCCTGCTGACCTTCAATATCCATCTCCAACTGCTTATTAGACATATCAAACTGGAAGTCCCATAGACATCTTAAAGTCATCACATCTAAAACTGACCTCATTATCTTTCCTCCTAATCCCTTCTCACCTCCAACTTCCCTATTACTACTATAGGATATACTATCATCCCAGTCTGTCCAGCTTGAAATCTAGGTGTCACTCTCCATCCCTCACTATCTTTCAGCACACATATCCCTCTCCTCAATACACTCTGTTGCCAAAGCCTGTAGACCTCCTTACTGCATCCCAGGGAGGCATGTGTGCTGTTACATACTGAGTGTTGTGTTTGTGTACCTGATGCCCAACACAATGTCTCTGTGGCCCTTGCAAAAGGAAGCCTCTCAGATCACTGCCCTTTCTTGAGATCCTGTTGCTGAGTGGTGGGCCAATATGTCCTGGGGGTGGAAAGCTAGTCTCTTGTCTTTTTTTATCCTTGTGGCCACTTTGGTAGTTTGTTGCTGTAGTCTGTAGTGTTATTGTGGATTGTGGATGCAGTGCTGCAACTTCTTGGCTCCAACTTACTGGTGTCACCTAGATTGTAAGAGCCAGGTGATATGGATTTTTTTTTAAAATACTAGTTCATGGCCTGTAACCTCACTGCACTTGAACATCGTTAGATAACCATAAATAATATAAATAATATAAACATTTGAGCCTAACTTGTAAACAGCACACTGCACCTACTCTATGCTAAGTCACCATGGTATAGCCAAAGTTAATGTAAACTTATGAGCTTACTGCTGGCAAGGTGCCTTCTTTGTCTGTTTCTCTGTAAATCAAGTGGACACTGACTGGCAGGTGTGGATGTTTCCTCACTTCATTCTCAACCAGCCACGCTTAAGAAAACAAACTGGTATGAACCTCTTATCTATTACTCCACTGCCATTCTTCTGTCTGGCTGAATCTAATGTGAACCTGCCAGGAGCAGAACTCCTCCCTTACACTTGGCTTACTCAGTGGCAGAATTTGGTGCAGATTGAAGGCATGGAGAATATGGGGGATGGGAAGGGATCCCGGGATGGCCTTCGTCTGGTATGTGGTTTATCACAGCTAAGGTCTGGAAGCATGGACCTCTCCTCAGGAATAGAAAGATGTGTCCCTTTGAGGAAGACTTGGTGAAGATTGGGGAAACTCTTGATAAGAAGGGAGCTAGAAACATTTTGGAGGCTGTAGGTTGGTTAATGTTAACCACTGTGAGAAAAATTACTGACAAGCTCCTGTCATTTGAACCCCGGCTGCCAGAGTCTCAGGCTGATTTTTCCCAGGAATGAGAAGGGGGGCATGGAGAAAGCCTGAGAAATGGTAGCGACCAAGACTGAAATCCTCAGGGCTCAGATGGTTATGTTCCCTTTGCTCCCTCCTCTCCGCAGGCAGATTCCTCAGAGGAGGAAGATCCTGGATTTATTGTAGTGGAGGAGGAGGAAAAGCCTCTTCTGAATTTCCTTATGCTAAAGGCAAGACCTGTAGTGTAGCAGAAGATTAAGACTCAGCAGCCACAGTCCCCTCAGGGGCAGCCACAAACTCCTCCACAAGTGGTGGACCATTCCATGCTCAGACCATATACTCAGGCAGAACTGGTGGATCTAGGCACCCATTTTCACCAGCAGGGATCTGAGTTAATGGCTGCTTGGTTGTTGAGATTGTGGGATGTAGGGGTGGATGGAATTTTGTTGTCTGGAGTGGAGATGGCTACATTAGTCTCCATAACTACCCATCCCACCCTGCATTTGCAGGTAGCCCACCACACCCAAGTGGATCATTCCCTGCTGGAATGGGTGATGGGAGCTACTCAGGCCCCCTTGGCTGAACCAGGGGGCCTTACCCTCATCCCTTATCTGATAACAGAGTTATGCTGAGCTACAGCAGGTGTTAAGAGCATTGGGCATGAAGAACGCCATATATAATCTGAACACCCAAGAACCTGAGAAGGACATTTTTACAGCAGGCATGAGGAACCTAGTGCTGCACATGGCCGCCTCCCAACATTTTGGGCCCTTAGTGGCTATATTGGCCCCATATGTGGGACAGCCCATCAGTGTGGTGACCCACACTGTTGCTGATCTAGGAGAGGCTGAACACATACTCAGCAAAAGGAAAGGAGCCCAGAAGGGACCTGTCAGGGTCACCCACATGCAGATGTGGGTTGACCTGAATAGAGGCTAGGGGATAGGAACAAGTTAACAAGTTAGATAGACAGTTAAATAAGGTGTTGCTGAAGGTGCGGCAATAGTTGAAACCTGAAGAGTGGTTGAGGCCATTGCCCAAAAGGTGTCTTGAGGGCCCAGGATCAAGGGGGTGGGCAGAGTCATTGCCGGATTTCATGAAGGACTTGACACATGTCCAAGAATGCTCTCAGGAAGAAGATTGGACTGTCCACTTCGAGGGTAAAGCCTAGGGAGCTGTCCTGCAGGACTGGCTGGGGACCACAGGCCTTATGTGGAACTTAACATCTATTGGTTCCCCCCAAAATAAAAAGAGTGTTAGCATTGGGGGATACTGGGGCAGAATGTTCTTTGTTGTGTGGTAACCCTGAGCAGTTTCCTGGGGAAGCCGCCATGATAGATGGATGTGGGGTATGCTCAGTTTGGGTTAAGAAAGCAGCCAGTTCACTGGAAATAAGGAGGCTGCTCCCTAGAGAATATGAGGTGTCTATCTCCCCAATTCCTGAATACTTTCTGGGTATCCATATACTGCAAGGGTTGTGGTTGCGAACTTCCATACGAGTTTCACCTGTATGTTTGTGTGGTGAAGGGAATCACCAGTGATTATGTGAAACATGCGCCCCTGCTGCTTCCTACCTCTCATTGGGTTATTAACACAAAGCAGTATCATTTGTCAGGACAGCATAAGGAAATTGGAGAGATTATTTTAGAACTTGAGAGGGTTGGTATAGTCTGGCCAACACATAGTCCTTATAATTCCCCAATGTGGCCAGTGCGGAAGCCTGGTGGCTCGTGGCATGTAACTGTAGATTATAGGGAATTAAATAAGGTTGTACCTCCTTTGCATGCAGTGATACCTTCTGTAACAGCCCTCATGGACCCATTCAACCATGAGCCAGGGACTTATCATTATATTTTGGATTTGGCAAATGCTTTTTTCTCCATCCCTATTGCCCCAGAAAGTGGAGAACAGTTTGCCTTTTTATGGGAAGGGTGCCAATGTTACCCCAGGGCTATTTGCATAGCCCCACTTTGTGCCGTGGCCTTATGGCTGCTGATTTGGCTGAATGGGCTTGGCTACAACCCATGAAAGTGTATCACTATATTAATGATATTTTGTTAACTAGTAACTCTTACAGACTTGGAAGCTGCTGCCCCTACCTTGGTGGCTCATCTACATGAGAAAGGATTGGCCATCAATCAAGACAAGGTCTAAGGGCCTGGCTTATCTGTCTGGCTTATCCTGGGTGTTTGATCTGTTACCAAAGAAGGAAATGACAAGCTACTCTAGTATCTTTGCCAAGAAAACACCAAATGCGGTCATGAAGAGTCAGATACAATTGACTAATTTCTAATTTCTAATAGGTCCAAACTGGAAATACCCTTAAAGCAAAATGAGAACACAGGATGATAGATTTCAAACTAGAAGGCAACTCAGAAGCTAAATATTCAATTGGAACTCTGAAGCGATATCAGGAATGAACAGAGATTTGGGATTCTTCCATATACAAGTAGTAACTGAATAAGTGAGTGCATGGTAGAAGCAAATGAGATTGGTAATTACTCCTTGTTCTATTAAAAAAAACTGTCAAGATGTTCTTGAGAGGCTAATGATCATTGTGAAGAAGCGTGGAGAAGTTGTTGAATATGTGTAGAAAATAGAAATAGAATACTAATAGAGAGAGTGAATAGTGGTATAAGGCTGTGATACGAGAGTGATGTGCCTTTTTGGAAGATGAGAAAGAGTCTGAGAGTGGTTTTTTTTGGGTGAAGGTCCTTAGAGGGTTGGGCTAATACTTTGGATGAGCCTTTATTTGTGGGAACATGGAAAGAATGAGTACTTGACAAGATGGAGGCTAAGACACCCTACTGGTGTATCAGGTATTGAAACTGAATGTAAGCTGGGTTTCTGCTACTGATTCCCAAGGAGTGATTCTGCTATCTGGACTAGTGAAATCAAGTTATCCCTATCATATATGACATATCTAGATAACACAGTGTGGGGAGTGAAATGGATCTGGAGCTTCATTAATTATTGAGCTTGAGGTCATATGTGAGACTGTCCTCAATAACAGAGAAGCGAAGAAAGCCAAGGAGAACTTGGGAAACAGACACATTAATAAATCAGAAAGTGAATAAGGAACAAAGGAGGCAGAGGAAGAATAGCAAGGAGAGTGTTGGGTATCTAAAGCTGAAAGAGAAGGTATGGTGAGTAAAATGCAATAAAGGTAAGCTGAGTCAGACCAGTTTATTAACAATGACAGGTATAACTTAAAAAAGTGGGTCAGACTGACCACCTCAGCAAGGCCAGTGACCCTGATGAGAAGGGGAGTTTTATTGACACACAGGAAAGGAGGAGGTCTGGGTAGTTGGGGAACATTACAGTTGACTACACTGGGGAAAGTGGGTTGGCATTCATGTGTGCTTGATCTCTGACAATTAAGGGATTTTTTTTAATGAGACTCATCTGCCTCTTGTAATCTTGGCTAGAAAATCAGAACCACCTGGTTAGTAGTCCACTTTGGGAAATCAAACCACCCCTAACTGCACAAAGATAGGCAAGGATTTGTCTTTAAGGGAGGTTGCACCAGGTTAATCTAGTTGGGGTTTACAGACAATAAGTAGATGTTTCAAATTAAGCCAGTTGAGGCTTACAGACAATAAGCAGATGTTCCAGGGGCTAGATGTATGAATGATAACAGCATTCCCTTTCAACCATGCCTTTAAACTCATTCATACTAGGAAAGACAACATTTATGAGTGAGAGGAGTTCAGGCAGATACTAACAATTGAAAATATCAATACAGCATAAAATCATTTGCACTTAAAAAAATCAGTACAATAGAAATCAGAGGTAATATTAATTTTTATCATTCTATAAAGGGAAATTCCAGAAAGAGGGGTGACCAACAATGTCAAACACTGTAGAGAGGTTGAGAAAGATGAAGACTGGAAAAAGACCACAGGATTTGGAGATTGATTAGAAGTCTTTGGTGTCTTTAGAGAATCATTTTAGCAGAGTCCTTGAAGTTGGAAGCTTGATTACTAGGAGAGTAGGTAATGTGGAAATAGAACAGAAGATGTAGAAACCTTTTCCAGGAAATTTAGCAGTGAAGAAGAGGCAAAATTGAAGTTGGCAGTAACTCAATGGAACACAGAATATAGGTATTTGTCAGCTATGTGTGGCACTTTTACAAAAATTGCCCTTGTGCTAGGATTAAAAAAAAAACAAAAAACAACCAAACTTCTAAAAATGCAAAAAAGTAGAGGTAGGATGTAAACTCAGGTCTTCTGACTCCAAAGTCAGCTCTTTCTACTATATCATTTTCCTTTAAGTCCAATGATCCAGTGGTAGTGGAAGTATTTTCCAGTATATCAGGTGGCATTTCCAGGTTGCAATCTTTCAGTAACTCTCCCCAAATCTCCCCCAAAGGCAAACTTGCCCTACTCTTTCCTTCTTCCATGCATTTGTTTGCTCATGTTGTCTCTGACACCTGAAGTGGATTCCTCCTCTCTTTCTGTCCATTTAACTCATACCCATTCTTCAGTGACACCTACTCTATGAAGCTCAGATGGTACCTATTCTATGGAGCATCCTATTTTCTTAACTAGAAGGAATCTCTGTCCTACAACATTTCTTAAAGCATGTTGTTTGTTTCTCTTTTATGGTGTTTATCACATTCTAGTGTATTAGAGTTATCCATGTACCTATCTTTTATCCCCAGCTAGATTGTTAGGAACCTGAAGGCCTCTTATTGACCTTTGCATTTCCCACTATGCCACTAGTAACTTTTTAATATAGTGGGTACTTAAAAAATCTTCTTGAACCATTAGAAACACTCAGAGCTAGAAAGATTAGTGATCCCTTTCCTAACTAATACTTTGAGAATACTGCACTCTGGATGATCCAACATAAGTTATACAGAGTGTAAATACATAGGTGTATGTATGTGCATATCAAAAGATAATACTACTTCCCTCCATTCAAATGTTTTACATTTTCTTTTGGAAGCAATTGAGGTTAAATGACTTGCCTAGGGTCACACAGCTAGTCTAAGGTCATATTTGAACTCAGGTCCTCCTGACTCCAGGGCCAGTACTCTAGCCACTGTGCCACCTAGCTGTCCCAAATGTTTTCTATGCTAATGACACTATATATTTTCTCTTAGGTTTATCTTTCTTCCTTCCTCCTCTTCCCTTCTCTTCTCCTTTTTCCTTTCCTCTCCTTTCCTCTCCTCCCCCTCCTGTCCCCTCCTCTCTCCTCTCCTCCCCTCCCCTCTCCTCTCCTCCCCTTCCCTCTCTTCCCCTCTCCTCCCCTCTCCTTTCTCTGATTTCCTTGGTAGAGGGAACTACTGTTAAGGAAGTTCCCTGTCTCTATCAGTGCAAATTGCCAACTCTTCTGTGACTTAGAGAATTGCCTAGAACAGTGATGTCAGATTTGAATAGAAACAGGGCCACTAATCCATACATAAAGATCCCTAAAAAGCGCATGTTAACTTGATTTTAAAATATAATGTCACCTATGTCTTATTGTAACTTTGTTTATTTTGTTAAATATTTCCTAATTACTTTTTAATCTGGTTCTGGCCACACTCTGGTTATGGGCTGCATGTGCCTGTTGGCTGTATGTTTGGCACTCCTAGCCTAGAGCACTGAGAAAGTAAATGAGTTGTCCAGGGTCACAAAACCATCATGAATCAGAGATGAGATTGATATCCCAAGCTCCCTCACTCTAGGAACATGCCTTTCAAGAAATACTTCTTTTTCAAAACAGGAAAATGATAAATGTTGGGAAAGATGTGGGAAAATTGGAACACTAATACATTGTTGGTGGAGTTGTGAAATGATCCAACCATTTTGGAAAACAATTTGGAACTATGCCCAAAGGGATACAAAAATGTGCATACCCTTTGATCCAGCAATAGCACTTCTACGGCTGTATCCCAAAGAGATCATAAAAATGGGAAAAGGACCCACATGTACAAAAATATTCATAGCAGCTCTTTCTGTGGTGGCAAAGAATTGGAAATTGAGAGGATGCCCATCAATTTGGCTGAATAAGTTGTGGTATATGAATGTAATGAAATACTATTGTGCTATAAGAAATGATGAACAGGCTGACTTCAGAAAAACCTGGAAGGACTTGTATGGACTGATGCTGAGTGAAGTGAGCAGAACCAGAAGAATGGTGTACGCAGTAAAAGCCACTTTGTGCAATGACTAACTTTGATAGACTCTTCTTAGCAATGCAAGGATCCAAGACAACTCCAAATGATTCATGATGGAAAATGCTATCCACATGCAGAGAAAGAACTAGAGTCTGAATGCAGTTTTGGTTTCTTCTTTCTTGTGGTTCCTCCTATTGGTTCTAATTCTTCTTTACAGCATGACTAATATGAAAATAGGTTTAATAGAAATGTATATGTAGAGCCTATACCAGATTTCATGCCATTTTGGGGAGGAAGGAGAGGAAGGGGGAGAAAATTTAAAACAAAATCTTATGGAAGTGAATATTGAAAACTAAAAATAAATAAATTAATTATAAAAAATTAAAAAAATTTAAAAAGAAATGTAAGTTTAACTAATGTTTCTGTCATATTTGTTAGCATCAGTATTGGTAAATCAGCTATATGTACTGAGCTTGTGAACCAAAATTGCCAACTAAGTCTGGACTTCTAAGGTTTTAAAAATTATTGGGCTTCTCTTTTCTATTCTGAAATAAATGTTTAAAAGACCAAAAAATAATACTTCTTTTTTTTCTTACTTTTCTGTATTAATTATCCCAGTTAATCAAACTCTGATTTCATTTCACCTGGTAGAAATTTGCACTGCTCAGTATGTGTATTTGTTACCATTGGAAGGCCCAGTTTCTGTTTGTCCTCTTCCACCACTCATATGGAGAGAAAGTGAAGTATTTTTTCCTTTTTTTTTTTTTTAATCTTTCCACCCCTTGCTTTAGAGCTTTGCACTGACTGAGTGGAGATTTGATAAATGTTATTGACTGACTAAATAGTTGGCTGACTTACTGCATATCATGCCCCTCACTGGATGTGAGTGTTGAAAGCTTGTCACAAAGTTCATGGGATTCTGGTTTATCAAATTGTATTTGGGTAGGACTTTACACTACAAATAATCATGACAGTAATAATAATAATGATGAGAAAATTTCATTCTAAAGTTGGTTCTAAGAAAGCGTAAATTTCCCCTCAAGTACTTTTATAATTTTTAAAGGAAACATTTTTTGCAGTCTTAATTTAGGATTAATATCATGTCAGAAAAAGACACGAAATAAGAAATGAAGGATTAGATATGAATAATGGAATGTAAAAGTTTCTGTGTTAATGCCTTTAGGTCTAATATTTTGCATTCCTCTAAAATATGATAGACAGTCAGACTTTTATATCCGCTACTTAGCTCTTTATTTACACAGTATGAAATTCAAGCTATCTCCTTCTAATGGAAATTGAGGAATGCCAGTAGTGTATTGTGAGGGGGAGACTGGAAGATCTAGTGATACTTAACCCTGAGTTCACAAACTTACAACATGGCCATAATATAAGCAAGAAAACATGTGCCTCAGTTTCTTAAAACTAAAGACAATCAGTAACATACCAGATTCTGACTTTGTGGAAACTTAGAAGATGCTTTTTTTAACCAAAGGGTACTGTGTTAAAAAGCAGTACTGGTGATTGGCAAATATTCTTTAATGAGAAGTTTAAAGATAAAGAGTGTCAAATGCTTGTAAGTCAAACATTGGGATGGGTCTAAGTTGGCAATTAGGGGAGCCCAGTTCTTCTAAAAGGACCTTGGGATAACGACCCCAACATCATTGGGTTTGACCCCACAAATGCCTATATTCATTGAAGGCCAATCAAAGGGGTTTTAAAAATATTATTGATATGTTGTTGCTTACATATTACAAATATCTATTACCTACAAATACATATTACAAATATCACTACCCCTTTGTAAGAGGTCTCTTGTAGCAAAGTAAAATAGTTAAATAAATCTAATAACATAGCAACCTCATATAAAAGCACATGTAACATTTTTCATCTGCCATTGAGAGGATTTGTTGTGCTTGACTTTGCATGTTTGATATCAAAAATTCACTTTTCTTTTTTATTCCTATAGTAGTCACAGGGATGGAGAACCTGTGACCTTGAAGCCACATGTGGCCCTCTAGGTCCTCAAGTGCTGCCTTTTGACTGAATCCAAACTTCACAGAACAAAAATCCTCTTAATAAAAGGATTGTCCTGTAAAACCTGGACTCAGTCAAAAGACCTGACTCAAGGACCTAGAAGGCCATATGTGGCCTTGAGGGTGCAGGTTCCCCACCCCTGGTAGGGGATGGGAGGGAGGAAACAGCTTTCTCATAGTTTAAAAAAATACAGAGATAAGGATAGGGAGTGCTACAGATGAGAAATATTGACATGTTAGGGTCACTAAAACATACTCAGTGGGAATTCTTGGAGAGCTCTGCCCATTCTTACTAGTATACTTGGTTTTACTTTTATTCAGCAGTAACACAAAGATATGTGTCTCAAATGCCTGATACTCATGGAGGTAAGGCATGGTTACTTTTGTGCCCTCTTCCATGTGTGCTTGATTGCAAATCTCAGGGGACATGTCACTGGAGTCCATATGCTTATATGCTGACTGAGTCATCCTTGGCCATCACTACTCATCTTGACCTTTGTCTTACCACTGAACTTTGACAACTCTGGAGGATAGGGTGAGGCTGACAACTTTGTGCATTTCTGCCCCACTCATATCCAATTCATGCTCAAGTCGAGAATTCACCTTCGTAATGTCCTCTTCAAGAACAAAGGATGAACAATAAGAATAGCAAAACTTTCTCTCACCTGGAGTCCTAATCCTCTGAAGGAGACAAGAAAGAAAGAGAAAGAAGGAAGGCACCAAAGATGTGAAAAAGACAGATGTATGAGAAGCCCTTACCCTTCAATCCAAACTACTACCCTGATCAGCAATGGGAGCCAGAGAAGGAAGGAGAAAATTTTTCAATGGAATTGGGTATCCACACAGAGAAGCCTATTCAGTTTTTTTCTCCAGCGATATTGCTTTCTGAAATGCCTTCAAAATTTAAGGTAGGAGTTCTGAACTTGGAGTCCCTCCCTGATAGAGTTCAAGGGGTCCATGAACTTGGATGGGAAAAGAATACATGTTTATTTTCACTAACCTCTGACTGTAATTTAGCATTTCCTTTACTCATTTAATAACATTATTCAGAAAGGTGGGTCATAGGATTTACCAGTCTGCCAAAGGGATCCATGTCATTAAAAACTATTAAGAACTCTTATTTTAAGGGGTACTAGGCCAGGTTTTGTGTGTCCACTTCCTCCAGTGTTCTTGTTCTGGGACCCAAGTCCTCCCAAGTTGTAACTCTACCCAAGGGATGTCTGGTGAATTGGTGCCGTGTTCAACCCCATCTCCATCAAGTCTGACACCAGTGGTAGAGGGACTCAAAGTCTGTACAGTAGCTGTTATTACGTCCTAGATGGGAATCCTAGAACAAACACCAAGTCAAGGCTACTTCGACTTTAGAAACAACCTGGGTGACAGAGATGCTGATAAGGCAGGGAGAAGACCTGCCTGTGTGCCAAAAGTGTTCTCCTTCCTCCATCTTCTTTGAGTTCAAGAAAGAGGCCTGAGGGTTAGGTGCTTCCTTTCCTCTCTCTCTCTCTCTCTCTCTCTCTCTCTCTCTCTCTCTCTCTCTCTCTCTCTCTCTCTCAGATACCCTTGGTCACTTTCTATCTTGGCTAACCCGTTCCTCTCCTACTTTGTCTACTATCTCATTGCTCGTGAGCATTTTCACTGGCTCTCCTTCATAATTAGAAAGCTCTCCCTTCTCATCTTTGTCTCCTGGACTCCCTGATTTCTTTCAAGTCTCAGATAAAACCTGCCATCTACAAGGAGAAGGAAGATAGGTGGTACAATGGATAGAGAAGAGCTGAATTAGAATCCTGACTCAGGCCTTATGTCCCTGGGCAAGTTACTTAACACTGTGTCTTAGTTTCCTCGTCCATAAAATAGGGGTAATAATAGTGCCTACCTGATAGGGTTGCTGTGAAGACCAAATATATAAAGCTCTTCATAAACCTTAAAGCACTATATAAATGCTAACTATTATCATTAAGCGTTTACTTTGCATTATTCTTCTTAAAGCTAGTGCCTTCCCTCTGTTGATTACCTCCAACTTATCCTGTATATAGCTTGTTTGTTCATCTTGTTTGCATGTTGTCTCTCCCATTAGATTGTGACCTCCTTCAGGGCAGAGAATATCTTTTGCTTTTTGTATACTTAGCACAAAGCCTGGCACATAATAGGTTCTTAATAAATGCTTTTTAACTCACTAACCTTTGGGATATGCAGACAAAGGTGGAGAATAACTGACCTTTTCCTAGGTAGGGGACTAAGTTTCTGACTGTAACCCTAACTGGTAGGCTTGGTAATGAAACATTAGCATTAGGTCATCTATGATTGCTACATCTTCCAAACGCTAATTAATGTAAAACTCAGCAATTTTTATGCAGGCGTTAACTGTCTGAGAGTGAAGCATGTCAGGGTACACATGGATACATGTGTTTTAATAATATGAATACAGATAAAGAGGTATCACACTGCTATGGAAATTGTATATTTTTGTATCTTCAGCTTTGTTGTATTATCTAGACACCTCTGAGTATTGAGACTTCAGTAGGGCTAACTTCGCTTTGATCTTGTTCTCAGGAAAGCTGTGCAGATAACACTCAAAAGTGTGTGAGAGACTGATGACTCAGCTCCAGGATCTTGTCATCAGGGAGGATAAATTGAAGGGAACTTGAATTCTTATAGGTTCTCTCCTTAAGTAAGGACAGCCAGTGTTTCCTGTTGGTCTATTTGGATCTTTTCCATATCGTCCTTGAGTCTGGAAAACGGGGTGTTATACTGACCTTTGACAGCCATCGTGTTATGACTGTCTTTATCATTTGATTTTGCTGCCTTTCAACAGTTGCTGGGTAGAGAACCTCACACAGTAAAGAAGATGTATTCCAGACCTTAATTTGCTGATCTAAAAGGAAAATATGCTGTTCTTACATTAAATTCACTCTACGTCAGATGCTTCCTGGGTATAACTTATGTCTCAGCCCATTATCCCTCTCATGAGGGCTCTCCTTTGATTTTGCTGTGAATGTCTAGCCCTGCCTACATCTCATTTCCTTTTTCTAACTAGTCTTTCATTTTTACCCTCTGCTCTATTCATTTCCCTTTTACCCTAAATCCTTTCCCCAGCTCCTACTGCCTATGCACACTCATTCCTGCCAATTTTTCATATGATTGCACTTGTACTTATACTCTTCCCTGCCCCACCCCCAATCTCCTGCTTTGTACATGTGCTTTTAAAGATGTAACATCTTACCTTCATCTCCTGAAACCAAGAAAAGGGGATGTGGAACAAGCTGTATACTTGAAAACCTCTGTTAGTTTATCCCTTGTATAATTCAGCATCTTAGTTTAGTAAAGATTGCCTGGAAAATGCTCCTGGTTCTATGCTATACCTCAAGCAAGGACTAATCATGGCAGTGGCTATGATTCAGGTGAAAGCAATGTAATGACTGCTATAAATTGGTCTGTGGCCTTTAGAGGAAAAGGTGAAGTTCTAGAAGTGTAATTCTATTTCTTTCTATTGGCTTCACTGATTTTCTGTAGTTGACTTGAATGTGCACTACACCTACCCCTCGAATCCAGGAATAAAAGCCAAAGTCTTCCCCATCCTCCCTCCCTCCCTCCCTTCCTTCCTTCCTCTCTTCCTTTCTTTGCTTTCCCTTTTTCTTTTTCTTCCTTCCTTTCTCTTTCCCTCTTTCTTTTCTTCCTTCCTTTCACTTCCCTTCTTTTCCCATTCCTTCCCTTCTTCCTTTCTTTCTCCATTGCCTTCCTCTTTATTCTACCTCTTTCTTTCCCCCTTCCAAATTTTCTTCCCCTCCCTCCCCTGCACTTCTCATCTTTTTCCCCTTCTGCCTCTTCTTTTCTTTGTTAACATTTTGACCAGATACCAAGTTTGAGAGGCAGCTTTGGGAAAGGAAGGTAGCTCAGTACTAGAATGAGAGTCAGAAAACCTGAGTTCTGTTTTTGGCTCTGAATATCATATTTCTTATCTACAAAATGGAAATAAAAATATCTTCCCTGCCTGCCTCATTGGGGTTATCCTCAGGATCAAGTGAGATCATGTGTATTTAAGGACTTTGTAATTGTAAATTGCTATATAAAGGTAAGTCATTATTACTCCATTAAAGACTCAGTGAATGGATCTCACAGTTTAGGCTCAGAGATTTAGATTTGGAAAGGACCTTAGAGGTCATCTGGTCCAACCCCCTCATCTTACCTATAGAGAAACTGAGGTGAAGAAAGTGAGGTGATTTGCCCAAGATCACACAGGTAGTAGATGGCAAAGCCAAGATGTGAACACATGACTTCTGTGCTAGGACCAACATTTTCTTGATGCAGCTTTCCTGACTGCCCAAGTTTCCCTGATGCATCTTCCACCCTACCCATACATCCTGACTTGCCCCAACTTCTCTGATATAACTTCCTGGCCTGGAGGCATAAAGGTCCCAGCCACATTTAGTCTGTCTCACACTTGGTAGATGCCTGAGATTTTTCAAATTGCCATACTCTGATTAATTACTGATCAGACACATTTCCAAATGGAGATGAGGGGGGCTGAATACAGGGAACATAAATGCCCCTTTATCTTAGTCCTCATTCTTGCTGTGTTAAGGCAAAGTTAGTTTACTTTGTTAAATGTTCAGTGACTTGTGAGTGTCCCATTTTGTCTCATTATTAAACCTCAACTAAGAGGCTGCTGTGCTTACAACAATTTCTGACTCTTATAGGCCTGTGTGGAATACGTGAAATTATAGAATTTAAAGAGTTGGAAGGGACCTCAGAGATCATGTGATCCAGTCTACAATGGAACAAGAATCCTGACTATATCCTGCAGACAAAGTAATTTCCTAGCCTTTTCTTGAAGCCATCCAGTGGGATGAGGATGAGGGATGATGAAGGAAAATCCACTGCCTCCTTAGGCAGCCCAAGGAAGCTTTTCCTCTATAGCAGAGATTCCCAAACTTATGTGGCCCTTTTCAAATTTTCAACTGTATCAAATGAGGAGAGTGATAATTATGCTTCAGAAGTATTGGCTGAACTACAGAGATCCTCTTTTAGTATATTTGAAAGAGGATACCTTGGACCTTTACATCTCTGCAGTGACCTCACTCTGTTCTTCACTGTTGCCAGGTCTCTTCCTATATGATCATTCATGAGCTTGCAGATAGAATCACTAAATCTCGTGTTGACTGAATGCTTTTCTAACATTCCTACTTTGGTTGGAGTGTAGTATTGAGTCCAGTGTCACAGTTTAATGAGTTCTGTTTTAGGCATGTCAAATTTGAGATATCTGTGGCATAGAATGTTGGTGAGATTTCATAATCAGTTGGTGATACAACACCGGAAGCTTAAGAAGGAGACTAAGAATGGATTGATGAGCTTGAAAGTCATTTGCATGAATAGGATAACCAAAACCAGACAGAAGAGGGATTAGAGCTGTTCTGTTTGGTCCCAAAGGGAGGAAATAAGAGCAATGGTTGGAAGCTGTAGACTCGCATAAGTTCCCAAAGTGAGTGAGACCACCCCCTTGGGGGGTGCTGGAATAATCCAAGGGGGCAATAGTAGCTTCAGGTACAATTTGGGGGTGTTAAATAAAAATAAGGGGGCAATGGAAGCATAAGGAAAGAAGAGAAGAAAATTTTGAAAAACCATTGGTATATGTTTCATCTGTTGGGTAACAGTTAAAATCATAATGATAACATTATTTTCCAAATAAACACGCAAAATGCAAGTTATGACTGATCAGTGGTCAAGTCCACTGACAGATCTTAACAAGCAAGTGTTGGCAGGCGAGTACGTTGCTCATTGTTGGGAAGTCCAGCATGCATCGGTAGGAATATGTGTGTGTAATGACTTATTTGCAGTATGATACTGTACGGCATTATCAAAATTTCAGTGCAGGAAGAAACCTACAAATTTACAATAAATTTAAATTTAAGATGCATCATTTAAAGATATATTTTATGTTGTTTGAAATGACACAAATTTTTTTAAAAAGTTGAAGGGTTAAAGAAAGTAGATCTCCAGGGGAGTGCTGAGTAATTTTTTTTTTTTTGAAAAGGGGGCAGTCGGCCAAATAGGTTTAGGGATCTCTGCTATAGAGAAAAAGCTTCCTTGGGCTGCCTTGGGAAATAGTGGATTCTCTTTCCTCACCCCCACTGGAGGGCTTCAAGAAAAGGCTAGGAAGTGACTTTGTCAGTAGGATATAGTCAGGATTCTTGTTCCATTGTAGATTGGAGCATATGATCTCTGAGGTCCCTTCCAACTCTAAAATTCTGTAATTCCATGTATTCCAAGTCAGCCTGTCAGCTTTACCTTAGGAAAATCTCTGGTCTGAGAGGTGTTAAGGAGCAGGAAAGGTCAAAATCCCAAATCAACCTCATATATGCTGTTGAAGACACCATAGTTCTGAGTATACTATGGACTGACCAGATGATGCAACTCTTTGGAACCATTGTTCACCCTAGTGTCTTCCAATAGATGACTGAAGAACATTAAGTATGTGCTATCTTATAGAATCATTCCATTGCCACATCCAATCAATTGACAAATACTGTTGTCTCTTAACATACATTATATTGTATTACATTAACACAGAGCAAAAGAAAATGCCATTACACTTAGAAAACTAATTAAGCTCTCTAAGTATGAATTATTTTGAAACCATATTTCAAGACCTTGGATGAATATGCAAACCTTTTCCCTATTTTCCCATATCTTAATAAATATGTTGAAATGGTTTCCTGTGTCTGAGTTCCTATTTCTATCACTTAATCGTATGAAATTACTCTGTAGCAATTTTAATGAAGATCAATACTTTTCTTGCATTTATATCTCTAGTTCTAATTCTAGTTTAATTTTGTTAGAGTACAAACATTGTTCCAGGTATAAGGTAATAATAATATGAGTTGGGAAGGAAGGAAGGGAGGGAGGGAGGGAGGATGGGGAAGACTTTGGCTTTCATTCCTGGATTGGAGGGGTAGGTGTAGTGCACATTTAAGTCAACTACAGAATATCAGTGAAGCCAATAGAAAGAAATAGAATTACACTTCTAGAACTTCACCTTTTCCTCTAAAGGCCGCAGACCAATTTATAGTAGTCATTACATTCCTTTCACCTGTGTTCAAATGCTGTCTCTGTCACTCAACACCTATGAGACCTTGGAATCACAGAATGGTGGGATAATAAAATTATTCCTAGAAGTTCCCTCAGGTGCCATATACTCTTCAACCTTCATTTTCATTTTAGATGATGAAATTGAAGACCAGACAGGTTAAATAACTTGAGTAAGGTTACATGGGTAGCAAGGATCAGAACTGGAATGTTTGAGTGTAGGTCTTTCCATTCTAGATTCTGGGTTTTTTTTTTCTCTCTATACCACAGTCTTTGGGCATCAATTTCATCATCTATAAGATGAAAGGGTTTGCCAAGATGATCCCTAAGTTTCCTTTGCCCTGTAAATCAATTATTCTAAATCACTTTAGTTCTCTAAACTTCAGTATGATTGCTAAGGTCTATTCTAGCACTATGATTCATTTGGAGAAGACTTTCCAGTTTACAAATCTCATTGCATTAATAATCTCATTTGGTCCTTATAACAACCTGGTAAAATAGATAGGTAGGTAGGTATTTGAGAAGAGCGGGCATTTACTACAGGAGGGCCTCAGTCTTCCATCTAAGGCACCAATGTTATAATAAATTCAACCCCAGTGAAGGAGATCTTCGTCTTTTCATGTCATGGAACTCTTTGGCAGTCTGGTGCAGTTTATGGACTACTCAAATAATATCTTAAATGAATAAAATAAACTATAGATGGTTACAAAACAATCAATTGTATCAAAATATAATTATCAGTATTTATAAATACATACATTGTTCCAGGCTAAGAAATTCTGTACTAGGTAGCTAGGTTGCATAGTGTTTACACAACTGATCCTGGAATCAGGAAAACATGAATTCAAATCAAGCTTCAGATACCTACTAGTTGCATTGCCCTGGGCAAGTCACTTTACCTTTTTTTTTGTCTCAGTTTCCTCAACTGTAAAATAAGGATCATAATAGCACCCACTTCCCAGACTTGTGAAGACCCAATGAGATGATATTTGTAAAGCACTTAGCACGGTTCCTGGCATATAACAGGCACTTACTATTTAAATGCTTGTTTCCTTCCTTCCTGGTACCTTCAAATTCTAGTTTATGGGAAAACAGAATTGGCCATTAAATATGTAGGATATGTAGTGATATATAAAAATAGCACTTTGATCAAAATCTACTATAAACATTAGGAACTCTCACGAACTACTGTACTCTTTTTACATATCATATAACAGTCACAGAAATGGATAAGAATCTTGGCATTCCTGAGATAAGAAGTGAAGAACCTATTAAGAAATTAAACTACTACATATAACCTGTCTCCTGATTCATATGATGAAGGGACCTTTGAGTTCATCTAGTCTAGTGCTATTTATAAGTCACAGCTATTTCTAATTAAATTGAAATGCTAAGGATCATAAGGACTGTCCTAAGAAGTCCGAATAGAAAGACACATTATGCACATTACTAGAACATGAAAGATAAAGAAATTTTAACTTTTCATAGGGACCATCCTAATAACACACAAGTTCCCTCTTTTGACTGTACTAAAAGAGTTGTCTTAATTCTCTGCATGCTTCAGAAGAATGTGGTCTTAGCCTTATTCACAGTATGCAATAGAGTGCTGAAGTTGGAATTGGGAACCCAGTTTGCATTTCAGCTCTGCTACTTATGACGTGACATTGGGAAAGTCACCCACTCTGGTCTCAGTTTCCTCATCTGTAAAATAAGAAGGTTAGAATATATCACCTCTTAAGTTCCCTCTCAACTTTAAATCTATGATCCTATGATCTGATGATAGGGCAAAAAGTGGATCTTGCTAAATTCTGAGTTTGTACTACAGAAACCAAGGGAAGGCTGAAAAGAATATGATGAAGATGGAAACACATTTAACTTGTATTCTTCAAATAGTGTCTCAAATGAAGGGTCGGAAAATCTGTATATCCCTGTTGAAATATTCCCAGAGAATAGTTAAAAAAAATTCAACCAAAAAAAAATTCAAAGATGGAAAAAGAGCCATTCTCAAATTCAAACAACTTTTTGTTTAAAGGAGATGTCACTGTTTTTTCTCAAGTACTCTGCTGTTGTCTGCTCATCAGTTTATGGTCCTTTCTTTTCCTGCTATAAGTCTGCTATAGCAAAGTGGATTCATCTCTAGGTATTATAACATAATGAAACAATATTATGATTTGAAAGCTGAAACGGCTGTGGTTTTGAATCCGGAAATCCCGGGGATTGAGCATTATGGGTCATATGGTTTTTGGGTCTGACTCCACACTTGATCATTATTAGGGGCTCTATTTTTCTTTAATATTACATTTCACTGATTAAGATGATGGTATTTTGGACAGCAAAGAAGTCCAGTGGGATAAGTAGTTAGACATGGATAGCCTTGAGACAACATCAGCAAAGCTATTTCACTTTCCATGCTCATACACAAAAGCTGTCATAAGAGAATGGCAGAGCTAGTTGAATTCATTTAGCCAGCTAGTTATTTGGAAAAAAAGATCCACTGAATTTTGACAAATTATCGATTAGCAACCACTAGGTTTCATAATAATCAGTTTGCCTAAATTTATATTTTCCTCTTCATAAACTGAAAGACCACGCCTGTATCTTTGCTAAGAAAACCTTCCTTCCTGGCAGTTAGTGGCTTCATGGGAAAACAGAATTGCCATTAAATATGTATGATATGTAGTGATATATAAAAATAGCACTTTTATCAAAATCTACTGTAAACATTAGGTACTCCTTTTATGTATGGTAAAACAGTCACAGGAATGGGTCATGAAAAAGTGGATATATCTGAAATGACCAAAAACAACAAGTAGATTTAGAGCTAGAAAAGGGCAACCCTTTCATTTTTACAAATAAGGACCTTCATCTCCCAGGGTCTTAGTTTCTTCATCTGCAAAATTGAATTAAATTGTTTCTGGGGTCCTAAATATATGAGAACATGGTTCTAAATATATGAGGACATATCTAAAAAAGGAAAAATAAGGTTCAAAGTCTTGCTCAGTGTCACACAGGCAGTCAGCCAGCCAATCAGTAAACAATTATGAAGCACCTGCTATGTACTAAGCATTGTGTTGTTGTTTGACCATTGACATCAGCAAGGTGATGTCTTGACTTCCAAGTGAATTGGATTTAAGTGAGGCAGGGCTGTACAAAGTCACCAGCCTCACTTTTTCCTTCAGAGCCATCTGGGTCCAGTGGCAGGATATAGATCAGGACAATTGGAGATGGCCCTAAATGCAGTGGGAGACGTTGGCCTTTTTAAGCTAAGGTCTTTCCCAGGTCTCAGTTTGTCTGAGGCAAAACCCATTCAGTGATTAAGGCTAGGTAAGAAATGAAGCAAAAATTGTCTCTTTTACTTAGTTAAAAAAAAAATCAACCTGGGAGGGAAAACCCTCAGGGTTTCTGGCCAAAACAGAAGCAATTACTTATTTACAGTCACTCTGAACCATCAAAGCCCAATGACTAAGTGAGGCTTGGGCTAGAATTTATTGTTGGCCAGTCAGTGAGAGCCAGAAGTTATTGGGGTTTAAGGCATGGTCAAGCAGCTTGATTTGAATCCGAATGAGTTTTTTCAAAGCCTGATTTTCTAATGCTGTATTTCAAGAAATCATAAATTAAACTACATGAGGAAAAAGAGTTTATTGCCCTAGTTGTTTTTTTAATGGTAGAATAAATAAGTAGAGAAGAGGAAAAAAAAAGAAACCAAGCCCCATAAACCCCAAGATGCCTTGTGAGATTTCAGTGATCAAAATTTATATTACTTTGGGCAGAGCATCCACAGGTAAGGGTATGATTCCCTGTATGGACAGAGGGAGAGGAGGAAGAGGAGGGAGAGGAAGGAAGGAAAGAAGGAAGAAATGGAAGGAAGAAAGGAAGGAACGGCATCATCCAACTGGAACTGGCCAGTTGGATCTCTAGTGGGGCAGCTACTATTACTCACAGATTGTTGTTTGTCATGTATTCTCTCTCTCTCTCTCTCTCTCTCTCTCTCTCTCTCTCTCTCTCTCTCTTCTTAGGCAATTAGGGTTAAGTGACTTGCCCAGGGTCACACAGCTACTAAGTGTCAAGTGTTTGGTCTGAGGCCACATTTGAACTCAGGTCCTCCTGACTGTAGGGCCGGTTTTCTATCCACTATGCCACCTAGCTGCCCCATTTGTCATGTATTCTCGAAGAGGATTAATGACATCAGAATGGTTCATTGTGATAAGTCCTGAGGAAGCAAAGAAAGGCAAAAGACAGTCCCTGATCTTAAGGAGTTCCTAATGTAATATAAGCAGGACAGGTTTTGAATCCAGGTCCTTTGATTCCAAATCCAGCACTTTTTTTTACTGTCCCAAGCTACATTTTAAAGTTTGGTTGGTCAAAGCTATGCCCCACCCCCCCAAAAAAGAATAAGGAATTATGAACTTTACAGTAGGATAAGTATAGTCACAAGAAACAGTAATTTACCCTCAATAAAGTCAGTGTTGCAGATGAGGGAGTTGCTGGGTTATATACTGTATTTACAAGAATTCATAACTTTCCCCTACCCCCTTGTCCAACTTCTTATTTTATAATTTGATATTTATCTCATTACAGTCAGTTGGCAAGACACATAAAAGTGCCTGGCACATAGTAGGCACCTAAAAATACTTGTTGAATGAATGAATGAATGAATGAATGAATGAATGAATGAATGAATAGGCAAAGACTAACTGGGTTTTTTGGCACATGAGACAAAGTGCTGCCAGCATCAGAGCATCACTATTTTGCTGAAGATTTTCTTTTAGATATAACTTTTCTAATTTGATAAAGTTACTTATCTGTAGAAGCTGCTAAGTGGCACAGGGGATAGGGTGCTGAGCATGAAGTTAGGAAGACCTCAGTTCAAATCTGGCCTCAGGCACTACCTGTGTGGCTGTTTGCCTCAGTTTCCTCATCTATAAAAATGAGCTGGAGAAGGAAATGGCAAACAACTCCTTCATCTTTGCCAAAAAAAACCCAAATGGGTTCATGAGGAGTTGGATATGATGAATAAAAGATAACAATCTTATCTGTAACATGAGGAAATTGGACTAGATAAATTCTAAGATCCCTTCTAGCTGTAAATTCTAGGACCCTATTTCACAAGGGGCCATGCACTCCCTCCTCACCTCCTCCTCACTTCTTAGAATGCTTAGTTCCCTTCAAGGCTCTACTCAGGTGCTACTGCCTCTGGGAAACCTTTCCTGATCTTCCTAGTTATTGGAGTTTCCTCCCTCAAATTATCATGAACTTATTTATCTGTGAAAATGTTGTTCCCCCCCCTCCCAATCCTCCTCTCCTGGTGGAATGTAAGGTACCCAAGGCAAGGGACCATTTGGTTCTGTCTTCATGTCCTAGTACCTGGTACACTACCTTGTGCATGGGTTTACTATCATCATGGGCAGCTAGGTGGTGCAGTAGTTAGAGCTCTGGACCTGGAATCAGGGAGAAATTTCCAGTTCAAATCCAGCCTTAGATACTTACCAGCTATTGTGACCCTGAGTAATTCATTTGAACTGTTTACCTCAGTTTTCTCATCTGTAAAACAAGGATAATAATAACACCTACCTTGTAGGGTTATTGTAAAGATCAAATGAGTTAATAATTGTAAAGCATTTAGTAACTATTGTTATTATCATTGTCATCATCACTAATATCCTCATCACAGGATTACAGATTTAGAGCTGGAAAAGACCTTAGGGGCCCATCTAGTCTACATTTACAGAAAAGGAATTTGAAAATTGGCACTTAATAAAATGCACGAATCATTGCTATAATATAATGTTTTCTGGTTCACTCTTAAGAACATCAGGATTTGAAGTTTGATCTTCCAACTAGCATATCTTAGGTTGGTTTGTGTGTGGAATCAGAATATTGCAGCTATACAGTTAGTTGGTTGTTGTCCTTCATACTTGAAGAGGACCAAAATGAGATCACTGTGGCTAATTAGACCAATGTGAGCTTGGAAGGCTCTACCACAGGTTGGGTACGAATAGTTCATGTGAACATGTGAGATGGAGATGTCCCTAAATTTGTGCTTCTTTTGAACTATTGCAATCTTCCTTTGCTCATAGAGCACAGTGCTTTCTTTGATACAGGCACCTCATGGCAGACGGTCTTGTGCCAGTACCTCCCACGTCTCACAATTGAAACCAAAGTTCTTCAAAGAGACCTTTCGAGTGTCTTTGTATCACTTTTTCTGACCTCTGTGTGGTCACCTGCCTTATGTCTTTTAGGCAAATGTGAGTTTGGCATTTAAACAACATGGCTAATCCATCAGAGTTTTGCTCTCTGTAGTAGAGTTGAATGTTTGGCAATTCAACACAAGAGTGCCCTCAGTGCCCCATACTTCACCTTGCCAGGTGATCTTCAGAATCTTCGTAAGACAATTCAAATGGAAACATTCAATTTCCTGGCATGGCTTTGGTATACTGTCAAAGTTTCATAGCCAAACAACAATGAGGTCAGCACAACAGCTCTGTAGACCTTTAGTTTGATATACAGTCTAGCACCTCATCTCTCCCACACTTTCCTTTAGAACCTTCAAGATACTGAGCTAGGTCTAGCAATGCATGCACCAACCTCATCATCTATGTGTACATCCCTGGAAAGTATACTGCCAAAATAAATGAACTTATTCATGGCATTCAAAATTTCTCCATTTGCTGTAAACAATGGTTCCACATATGGACAGTATGGTGCTAGCTGGAAGAGAACCTCTGTCTTCAGAGATCAAGGATGCCTCCATTGTCCATCTCTATAAAGGAAAAGGTTGACTTTTAGCTTCAGTTGTCCTGTGACGATCACAGAAAGGTCTTTCTTTTGGTCATTGCCAGCAAGATTCTTACCAGAGTCCTCTTTAATTGGCTGTTCCTTCGCCTGGAAGATGGCCATCTACCTAAGAGCCACTGTGGATTCAGATAAGGCTGAGAAGCAATCAATAAGGTCAACTTGCTGCCTGACAACTCCAAGAGAAATGCTAGAAGCAGAACAGGTCTGTATACAATGTTCATCAATTTGACCAAGGCCTTTGGTCCATTGTCTTTAGTGCGAGCTTGTGGAAGATCATGGCAAAATCTAATAGCCTGGAGAAGTTCATCAGTGTTGTACAGTTCCATGACAACATGTGTGCACTGATTTTGGATAATGGACAATGCTTTCTTGCTTTCCCAGTCACCAGTGGAATGAAGCAGGTCTATATGCTTGCTCCCATGCTTTTTAGCTTGATATTTTCAGCAATGTTGTTGGATGCCTTCAAGGAGGGCAAAAACAGCATCAAGGTCAGCTACTGCACTGCCAGTAACTTATTTAACTTGAAAAGGCTACAAGCCAAGACTAAAGTAGAAGGAGAGTTGGTATGTGACTCCCCCTCACCCACCCTACCCCCACAGATGATTGTGCATTCAGTGCAGCCTCTAAGCCTGAGATGCAACAGAGTATGGATTGATTCTCTGCCACTTGTGCTAATTTTGGCCTGACAATTAGCACCAGTTGTACTATAAGTACTGACAGTTATCTTACTGAAAGACATGGTTGTTTTACTGCTGCTTTCTTTTAAAGTTGCTTTAAATCTATACTGAATTAAGTCATCCCCCTCAGTGGTCTAATAGTGGATGCCAGCATCTGAGCTCATGAACAGATTATTTGACTACAGCATGTCTGCTGTCCATTGATGAAAGCCAGCTATAAGAACTGATTGAGCAGGACTGGGGTTAGTGCTAGATTTTAGTTACTGTTGCTGTTCCCTCCTGAGCTTCTAATCATACAATAAGGCCAGAGACTAAATCCTGAAATAGAATAGGAAATCCTGCCAAAATATGAGGCAGTCTCTGATGTGATTTATAACATGCTTTCGTGTGATAAAGAGCACAGAGCTTCTTTGGCTGTCCTCAACATCTTGTATTTGCTTTATCAAGAGAATTGGGTTTGAACAATAAGGTACTCAAGCTTTGCAAAAGGAAATGAAATGAATAAGAAGCCTGAAAAATTCATCTAGTAGAATTTTTGGCTTCTTGAAACCCTTGGTTCAGATATTAGAAGACTCAGTTTCCTCATCTGTAAAATGGGAATAATTTTGGCAACTACCTCATAGGGTTGTCCTAAGGATGAATCAGATAACAGATGTAAGGAACTTTGTAAAATTGTAAAGCATATAAATGTTAGCTATTATTTCTTCCTTTCTTGCTTCTTAAGAAATGAAGTGGTCTTTGTATAGCTTCATAATATGTTTTTCATCTGGATTAGATTTTTGTGAGGTAGCTTTAAGGTCAGATATTATGACTGAAGTTTTGAGGTTGGAAGAAGAATGAATTTTGAGTTTGGTAGACTTCCTGTCCAAACTAACACTCATTAGGTCACCGAGGTCTATTAAACTATACTCTTGTCTCTGTGACTGAGTTCATGAATGTGAAACCCCTACTGATTTTTCCTTTGTATAAAAACAGATAGCTCTTTCCTTTGAATGTGTCTCTTACCTAACAGATCATCCAGTAGCTAGAAGCTTCCTTTTCTTTTCTTTTTTATCCAACCTAGATGAGAAGAAATTTGGTCAAAGGCTTAGTCTGTGAAAATATATAGTGTGACTACACAAATTGTCACAGTCAAAGGACTACTAATACTTCTCATATAAGAAAGAGATGCCCCTTGTAGTCTACCCGGCTCCCTTCCTTCACCACTATCTCTATACCCTGAGTAGAGTCATTCAGAAATAATTGTGAAGGAAGGGACTTTGGAGATGAAATGGAAAGATCTGGGTTTTAATCTTGGCTTAGGGCAGCTAGGTGGCACAGTGGATAATATGCCAACCCTGGAATTGGGAAGACCTAAATTCAATATGGTTGTAGACACTTATTAGCTATGTGACCCTGGGCGAGTGACTTAACCTTTATTTGCCTCAATTAGTTCATTTGTAAAATGTGGATAAAAATAGCACCAACTTCCCAGAGTTGTAAGGATCAAATGAGATAATATTTGTAAAGCACTTAGGATAGTGCCTGTACACAGAATAAGTACTATATAAATGTTAGTTATGATGATGATGATGATGATGATGAAAACGATGTTCCTTAACATCATTATCAGACTACTGAGCCTCAGTCTTCTCACATGTAAAATGAGGGTAATAATATTTGCCCTATCTAATTCACAGAGTTGCTCTGACAATTTGTAGGGCATCCGAAAGAACTCTGGATTTGAAGCCAGAGGACATGACTGCTGATCTTAGCTCTGCCACTGAAGTGTGACCTTGGGCAAGTCAGTTAACCTCTTTGAGCCTCAGTTTCCTCATCTGTACAGTAATAGCTAACATTAATATAGCACTTAAAGGTTTGCAAAGTGCTATATAAATATTATCTCATTTGATCCTCACAATAACCTTGAGAGGTAAATGTTATTATCCCCATTTTACAGATGAGGAAACAGACAGACAGAGGTTAAATGCTTGCTCAGGGCTATACAGGTAGTAAATGTCTGAAGCAGGATTTGAATGCAGGTGTTTCTGACCCCATGCGCATTGCTCTATCCATTGTATCGTCTAGTTGCCACTAATCTTTATTAGTGGGAGGGAGGAAGTTGGACTATATGAGCTTGAAGGTCTTTTCCAACTCTAAATCTATGATCTTATGATGAGAATGAGACAATTTATGTGAATCAACTGATTACATATGTGGAGTGAGGAATACTGAGAAGTTGAGGAAAATGTCAAGGTTATAAACCTGAGAGATGAAAAGGATGGTGGTGCCTTTGACAGAAATGGGGAAGTTTGGAAAAGGAGAGAGCTTGGGGAGGAATGATAATGAGTTCAACTCTGGACTGGTTGAGTTTGAGATTCCTCCAGGACATCCGGTTTTAAATACCTGATAAGCAATTAGTGATGCAGGATTGAATCTTGGGGTGAGACAGAGGCTCTCTATATAGGTCACAGTATCATCTGAATAGAGATGATAGTTAAACTCATGGGAGTTGTTGGGGTTACCAAGAAAATGTAGAGGAAGAAGATAAGAACAAAACATTGGTCAAAACCAACAGTTAGGGGAAGGATAAGAATGAATGAAGAAGAATGAAGAGTGGTCAGATAGGCAGGAGAGAATGAGGAGAGAGTATTGTCATGAAATCTCAGAGAGGAGAATGTATCCAGGAGGAGAAAGTTGTCCAAAGTGTCAAATGCATCAGATAGGTCAAGAGGGATGAGAACTGAGAAAAGACCATAAGATTGGGCAATTAAGAGATCATTGGCATTTTGGGAGAGAACATTTTCAAGTAAATGATGAGGTCAGAAGCCATTGTGTTGATTGAGTGAGATGAGAAGAAGTAAAGGCAATGATTTTAGGCAGATTTTTCAAGGAGTTTGGCTAAGAAAGAAAAATCTACATGAAGATAGCTTGAGATAGCTAAATGCCACAGTAGATATAGTACTAGACCTGGAGTCAGGAAGATTTGAGTTCAAATCTGGCCTTAGACTTTACTAGCTGTATAACCCTGCACAAGCCACTTGACATTTATTTGCCTTAGTTTCCTTAACTGCAAGATGGAGGTAATAATAGCACCTGTCTCCTAGTATTGTTGTGAAGATCAAATGAGATAAAAATTGTAAAATACTTTATAAACCTTAAAGTGCTACATAAATTCTAGCTATTATTTTTATTTAGTAGATGATAAGATCTAGTGAAGGCTCTTAAAGGACGGGTGAGGCTTGGACTTGTTTGAAGGCAAAAGTGAAGGAACCAACATATAAGAAAGAATAAAGCTTCAAGAGAGTGAAGAGACGATTGAGGGGGCAATCTGCTGGAGAAAACAGGTGGCAAGGGGATCAAGTGTCCATATAGAAGGAGTTGACCTTGGCAAAGAGAAAGGCTGCCATTTTGTCAGAGCCTGGAGAAAGGGAGGGAGATGGGGAGGTGATATCAAGGTGTTCTGAGAGGAAGCAAATGGGAGAAGGAATTCATATTGAATATCATCAATTTTCTTAGGAAAGTAAGGGGCAAGGTTCTTCAATGAGAATTGGGATGGATAGATATGGGAGGCTTGCAAAGGGAAGTGAAGGTTTGTAATGGCTTCTGTGAATTATGAGATAGGAAATCAATTAGAGAGTAATAAAAAGGCTGAGTTGCTACAGTAAGGCTCCAGTTGAGGTAGGATAGCATGAATGTATAATGTACCAAACAGTATAGTTATAAGACTTCTTCCAGCTTTGTTTAGCAGCTAATGAGTAGGAGAAGCATTTTATAAACTGTTAAGCACTATATAAATGTCATCAATTTTTGTTAATAAAATTCCATTGCTGAGAAAGGCATGCCTAGACAGTGGTTTACATGAGAAATATCTGGGGATTTTGCTGGACATTAAGCTCAATGAGTCATGACATTTTTGACATGGCAATCAAAAAATTATCATGATGTTGAACTGAATTACAAAAGCATAGTGTCCAGAGTGAGAGAAATAATGGTTCCCCTGTGGTTTCCTAGTCAGATCTCATCTGTAGTATTGTGTTCAGTTCTAGAATCCATATTTTAAGAAAAACTCAGAAATTAAAGCATGACTAGAAGAGGATGACCAGGATGGTGAGAAGATGATACAACATATCAGGATCCATTGAAGGAACTGGGAATAGTTAGTCCAAAGAAAGAAAGACCTGGGATAGACATCATAACTGTCATTGAGTATTTGAAGGGCTGTTACTTGGAAAAGGGATTAGATCAGTGCTTTTCCCCAAAGGATGAAACTAAAAATAATGTTTGGAATTTACAGATAGGTAGATTTCAGCTCAATATTAGCTAATAATTATAATAATTAATAATTATAATTATTGCTGCCCAAAAGTGTGTGGGCTGCTTCAGGAGGTGGTAGGTTTTCCTCTATTAAATGTCTTCAAACAGAGGCTTTGTGATAATATGTCTTGGGTGTTGTAAAGGGATGCGTCTTTAAATATAGGTTGGACCAGACTTCTTGAGGTCTCTTTCAGCTCTGAAATAAGACACTATTTAGTCCAATTCTTGTCATTTTAAAGATAAAACCAAGGCCCAGGGAGATGAAGAAACTTGTCCAAGGTCACATAGCTAGTTAACAGCAGAACTCAGAATTCAGTTCTGAATCTTATACTAGTTCTTTTTCCATTAATTGTGACTAGAGTTATAAAATTTAGCACTGGAAGGGAGAACAAAAATCATCTAGTCTGTGGTCCTGGCTGAAACATGCAAATGAAACCCTAGTTCTGAAATGAAAAAAAAAGGACAGAGAAAGAAGAGCATTTAATGGTTCTGTTGGAAGACCTGATGAATGGAAGGTATCCCTGGGGAAGGTTGAGTGAAGATCTGGAGCATTATTCTTTTTTCTGCCCCATCCTTTAACCTCTTGGACAGGAGGTAGATATAGGGATCAAGGGAATTAGGGCTTGGAAATTTTCCAACTGATTCATTCAGAATCTTGTTTCGGTATCCCTTCAGGATTATGTTTTAATTATAAATGTGTAAGTTCTGTCTTCTTAGCAGTGAAAATAAACATCAGTGTTAATACATGTGGTTATACATGATAGTTTTTAACCAAGGAAATGGGTGAGTAAAAAAATATCCAATTTTTATTGAAATATTTACTAAAGAGCTCTTTAAAAAGATGGATTATGATTATGTTGCTTGATGCATCCCTACTCATAACAGATGCATTTATCTTTTCACCCCAGTTCTACCCTCTTTTTGGGAGTGGATGTTGCTAGATAGGACAGGAAGGTTGGTGCTAGATAGGATAAGTCTCCAGTCTCAGTCTTTCATCCAGGGCAAGGTTTTGAACAAGAGCTGAACTTTTGGGCAAGGTACAAAGAAACATGTTTCAACTTATTGTGATTTCTTCAAACAGATAAGTTAAAGTCGTGTTTTTCTAAGATCAGAAAACTATAATAAGCCATGCATCATTTGACTAACAAGATAAAGCCATCCATTAATATACCTTTTTTTCTCATTTGGTTACATGGTGTATGGACGAATGAAATGGATTGGGGTAAGAAAATTAGAGGTCAGATACTATATTTCTCTGATATGATGGCTTTGTATCATCTTTATGTCAGAAATATTTTCTTCATTAAAATATTTGTGATATCTGGAATGGTGACTCAGTTTTTTAAAAAAAGTCAAATAAATAAAACACATTTTGTTTTTAACTGTAACAGTTATAAAATGTCAATTTCTCTGCCATAAGTTTTTGATGTGCTCATTTATGTTGTTGCTGTCAATGTCTGGTACAACATGTTTCCAGGTAAAGACCAATAATGATGCTGTTCTTTTAACATTTGTTCTTCATGCTAACTTCTAAACTGGTTTAGAAAAATAATTCTATTCAGAAACTTGATCTGTTCTCCTTCTTTAGTATTTCTTTTGGCTGCTCTGAACCTCCAGAAATTGCAATGTGTTATTCTTGTTTGCTTTCATTAATCCTTTTAAAGAATGTGAAAAGGCAGAATCCCTTATATTAGGAAATAACTGAGATTAAAATGGACTTGAGTTTAAGCTTCTTTTTGTTACCTTTGTACCTTAAAGGATTTCATTAAGTTGATGATATTCCCTAGACTCAGATATCAGTTAATTGCCCTGAGAATTTAATATAGTCACTAATATATAGAAGGTCAGTTGATAACCTTTCCAAAGTGGAATGACATCTGACTGCTGTTCTTTTGTTTTTCCAAAGGAAGTGGGGACTGTGGTGCAGTTCTGAGTTACTCAGTATTGTGAGTGGTGGCTCTCAGAGGTGGGTGCAGTAGCAGGGATGTGTCCCAGAAGTTGTAGGAGGAGGTAACAAAGGTCCCCGTGGCTAAACTTCCTGCTACTGACAGCCCCATGCAGTAGAATGATCCTATATGTTTTCTACCTCTATTAGAATATGAGCCTCTTGCCATGAGTAACCCTTTCCCTTTTATATTTATACATGCAGTACTTAGTACAGCATTTTGCACATTTTCAGAAAATAATAAATCATCCATTCATTGATTCACACATGCATGCGTTCAAGATACAGATGTCTCAGAGGCAGTTGAAACTTATGTTGTGTTTTCTTATTTTTATTTTTTAGTATATATTTTAAAATTAATTTATTTTCAGTTTTCAGCATTCACTTCCACAAGATTTTGAATTCCAAATTTTCTCCCTATCTCTCTTCTCCCCCAGTCCCAAGGTGGTGTGCATTCTGAATGCCCTTTTCCCCAATCTTCCCTCCTTTCTATCACCCCTCCCTTCTCTTATCCCCTTCCTCTGCTATTTTCCCATAGGGCAGGATAGATTTCTATACCCCATTGCCTGTATATCTCATTTCCCAGTTGCAGATATAAACAATTCTTAATATTCATATTTAAAACTTTGAGTTCCAAATTTTCACCCTTCTTCCCTCACCAACCAACCTCACTGAGAAGGCAGGCAATTTGATATGTGTTATACATGTGTAGTCATGCAAGATAATTCCATAATAGTCATGTTGTGAAAGACTAACTATATTTCCCTCCATCCTATCCTGCCACCTATTTACTCTATTCTTTCCTTTGACCGTGTCTGTCTTCAAAAGTGTTTGCTTCTGATTACCCATCCCCCAATCTGCCCTCCCTTCTATCATCTCCCCTTCTCTTATTCCCTTCCCCCCTATTTTCCTATAGGGTAAGATAGATTTCCATACCCAATTGAGTATGTATGTTATTCCTTTCTTAAGCCAAATCTGATGAAAGTAAGATTCACTCATTCACCCTCACCTCCCCCTCTTCCCCTCCACTGTGAAAGCTTTTTCTTGCCTCTTTTATATGAGATAATTTACCCCATTCTACCTCTCCCTTTCTCCTTCTCCCAGTATAATCCTCTGTCATCCCTTAATTTTATTTTTTAGATATCATCGCTTCATATTCAACTCACCCTGGGCCCTCTGTCTATATATATTCTTTCCAACTGCCCTAATACTGAGAGAGGTCTCATGAGTTGCAGATATCATCTTTCCATGTAGAAATGTAAACAGTTGAACCTTAATAAATCCTTTATGATTTCTCTTTCCTGTTTACCTTTTCATGCTTCTCTTGAGTCTTGTATTTGAAAGTCAAATTTTCTATTCAGCTCTAGTCTTTTCATCAAGAATGCTTGAAAGTCCCCTATTTCATTGAATGATCATTTTTTTACCCTGAAGGATTATACTCAGTTTTGCTGGATAGGTGATTCTTGGTTGTAATCCTGTCTCCTTTGCCCTCCGGAATATCATACTCCATGCCCTGCGGTCCCTTAATGTAGAAGCTGCTAAATCTCGTGTTATCCTTATTGTGTTTCCACAATACTTGAATTGTTTCTTTCTGGCTGCCTGCAATATTTTCTCCTTGACTTGGGAATTCTGGAGTTTAGCTACAATAGTCCTAGGTGTTTTCCTTTGGGGATTTCTTTCAATTTCTATTTTGCCCTTGGGTTCTAAAATATCAGGGCAGTTTTCCTTGATAATTTTTTGAAAGATGATGTCTAGGCTCTTTTTTTGATCATGGCTTTCAGATAATCCAATAATTTTTAAGTTCTTTCTCGTGGATCTGTTTTCCAGGTCAGTTGTTTTTCCAATGAGATATTTCACATTCTCTTCTACTTTTTCATTCTTTTGGATTAGTGTTACAATGCCTTGATTTCTCATATAGTTGCTAGCTTCCAAATGCTTCATTCTAATTTTTAAGGAAGTATTTTCCTCAGTAATCTTTTGGACTTCCTTTTCCATTTGGCCAATTTTGCTTTTTAGGGCATTCTTCTCCTAATTGGCTTTTTGGACCTCTTGTGCCATTTGGGTTAGGCTATTTTTTAAGGTGTCATTTTCTTCAGTATTTTTTTGGGTCTCCTTTAGCATCACTCTCACTTTTTCCTCTACTTCTCTTACTTGCTTCTCAAAATCCTTTTTGAGCTCTTCCATGGCCTGGGACCAATTCATATTTTTCTTGGAGGCTTTGGATGTAGGAGCTTTGGCTTTGTTGTCTTCTTCTGGTTGTATGTTTTGATATTCTTTGTCACCAAAGTAAGATAATATAGTCTGACTCTTTTTTGTGTTACTTGCTCATGATCCTGGCCAGTTACTTGAGTTATAAACTCTTTGTTAAGGTAAGGGTCTGTTTCCAGTGTGAAGAATGTACTGTCCCAAGCTTCAGGGATTTTTTGCTACTGTTTTCAGAGATACTTCTAGGGACCTGTAAATTTTCAGTTTTTCCAAGGTGCTATGGTCAAGGGTGAGGTGTTTACTCCTTTCCTGTCCTGTGCTCTGCTCTAAGAGTGACCATAAGCACTCTTTTCTGTCTTGGAACTGTGAGGAAGATTTGCTTTGCGCAGCCACTACAAGCTCCACCACACCAGCACTCCTCCTTGCCCCAGGACCACCACCCAGAATTGTGACCTAGATCCAGGCATGGGCAAAGTAAGAGAATGCTGCACCAGCAGAGAGATCCCTGCAATCCCCTCTGATTAGCCACTCGATTCCCCCTCAGTCTGTGGGCTGGAAGCTCAGGAGGCAGCCGCTGCCCAAGGCTGAGCTTAGGGAATGGGGCAGGGAATCTATGCTTCTCTCTCACTGCAGAAACAGACTTTTCCCACTGACCTTCTAAGTTGTCTTTGGCATTCGTGGGTTGAGAAGTCTGGAAACCACCACAGCTGCCTGCAATTCAGTCCTCTAAGGCCTGCTCTTGGTTCGCTGCAGGCTGTGCACCCATGCTGCGCTGTGTTCCTCTCCCAACCCAGCGCCATATACCTTTCTGATCAACCATCCAGGTTGTCTTGGGCTGTGAATTTGTTTCACTTTGCCTTTTTGTGGGTTCTGCTGCTTTAGAATTTGTTTAGAGCCATTTTTTAATAGGTATTTGGAGGGGTTTGGGGGAGAGCTCAAGCAAGTCCCTGCTTTTACTCTGCCATTTTGGCTCCACCTAGTCTATTTTTTAAGGTGTTATTTTCTTCAGTATTTTTTGGGTCTCCTTTAGCAAGCTGTGACTTGTTTTTCATGATTTTCTTGCATCACTCATTTCCCAATTTTTCCTCTACTTTTCTCACTTGATTTTCAAAATCCTTTTTGAGCTCTTCAATGGCCTGAGACCAATTCATATTTTTCTTGGAGGCTTTGGATGTAGGAGCTTTGACTTTATTGTCTTCTTCTGGTTGTATGTTTTGATCTTCTTTGTCACCAAAGTATGATTCTATAGTCTGAGTTTTTCTCTGCTGTTTGCTCATATTCCCAACCAATTACATGACTTTTTAACTCTTTGTTAAAGTAGAGATCTGCTCCCAGTGTGGAGAGTGCAGCTGTTTTCAGCAATACTTCTAGGGACCTACAAATTTTTAGTTCTTCTCAGGTGATATACTCAAAGGAGACGTGTTTACTTCTTTCTTGGCCTGTGCTCTGGTCTATGAGTGACCATAAGCACTCTTTTCTGCCTTGGAACTGTGAGGAGAATTCCTTCTCTACCTAACCACAAGCTCTGCCTCGCCAGTGCTTCTCTTTGCTTCAGGACCACCTTGCAGGACTGTGACCCAGATCTAAGGAGGGGCAAAGCAAGAGGATTCTGCTTCAGCGCCAGCAAAGAGATCCCTGCAATCCCCCTCTGATCAGCCAATGGATCCCCTCACCATCTGTGGTTTGAGAGTTCCAGAAACAGCTGCTGCACTCTGAGGCTGCACTAGGGCCACAACTCAATTATGCTCCTCTCTCACCCAGGTCTGACAGACCTCTCCCACTGACCTTCTAAGTTGTCTTTAGCTTTTGTGGGTTGAGAAGTCTGGAAACCACTACACCTGCCCATCATTCAGTCTCCTGAGGCCTGTTCCATCTTAGCCTGAGAGGCCCACGCTGAACTGCACTCCTCTCCCAGCCCAGTACATCTGAACTTTTTTTTTAATCAACCATCCAGGTTGTCTTGGGCTGGAAATTTGTTTCACTCTGTCTTTTTGTGGGTTCTTCTGTTCTAGAATTTGTGGAGTCATTTTTACAGGTATTTGGAGGGGTTTGGGGGAGAGCTCAAGCAAGTCTCTGCTTTCACTCTGCCATCTTGGCTCCACCACTTTATTTTTATACTTTAAAAAAAATTGAGTTCCAAATTCTCTTCTTTGCTTTAACCCCTTTCCCACCCATTGAGAAGACAAGCAATAAGATATCAATTGTATATGCAAAGTCATGCAAAACGATTTCCATATTAACCATATTATGAAAAAAAAAGATAAAAATAAAAAGCCAAAAACATAAGGAAAATAAAAAATAAAGTATGCTTCAGTCTGTACTTCATCAGTGGATAGCATTTTTCATCATGGGTCCCTTTGGAATTGTCTTGTATCATTGTCTTGATCAGAGTAGCTAAGTCTTTCACAGTTGATCATCATTATAATATTGCCATTAGTGTATGCAATGACCTAATTCTGTTCACTTTTCTTTGCCTCAGTTCATACACATTTTCTAAGATTTTTCTGAAACCATCCCCTTGGCATTTCATATAGCACAATAGTATTCCATGACAATCATATATCAACACCTGTTTAGCCATTCCCCAATTGGTGGGCATTTCCTCATTTTCCAAATCTTTGTCACCACAAAGCTACTGTAAATATTTTTGTACATATAGGTCCTTTCCCCTTTTTTTAATCTCTTTGGGATACAGATCTAGTAGTACTATTGTGGGTCAAAGGGTATACATAGTTTTATAGACCTTTGAGCATAGCTCCAGATTTTCCTCCAGAATGGAAACCTAGTACATTGTAACATTTGCTATAAAATTTTATAATTGAGGAAATCAGAATTCTGATGTAGAAACTTAAACTTTGAAGTCATATCCTCTTTCTTTCATCCAAGTGTTGATGAGGAAAGTTCATCTGCCTTTTCAAGGCTAATTTCAAATGTTCTCCATGGCCTTCCCCCCTGTCTTTTTCTGGATCTTGCTATAGCCAAAATCCTCCTTCTTTCTCTCTTTTGTATCTCTAGTCTTTTTCTCTCTGAAAGCTCCTTTCCCTTAGTCTACACACGTTTCAGCTCTTCCTTAGAATAAATGAAATCCTTCCCTTGACCTTGCTATTGGTGTAAGTGACTGTTTCATCTCATTATTCTTACTGCCAAACTTCTAGGGAAAAAAATAGTCTACACTTATAGTCTGCTCTTCCTAGCTACCTTATTCACAACTGTACCTCTTGAAGACTGGCTTCTGATCTCATTGCTCTACTGAAAATGTTCTTTAATGGGTCATGGGATAACAAGATGGAGTACTAGATATTTTCTCTCCAAAAACAGTATAAGTATTTTATGACAGAAGTAGAGTTATTACAACTGAGTCCTTGAGATAAGAAAATGAAAAAGTCTAGCAAGGTAAAAGTATTGTGAATTAACAGGGATGAACATTAGTCTTTAACAAACTCATGCATCACCTCTCTTTGTTCTGGCAGAGCACAAAAACCTACTCAGGGTAAAACAACTCAGGGATTGCACTATGTTGCAGATGGTCTGCCAGCATACTCCATCCCTTCTTTTCCCCCACTCCTTTTGTAAGAAAAGAATAGCCATTTGAGGAAGTAAAAGATAATCTGGAAGAAGAGAAGCAAAGGGAAATCGCGTTAAAAGAACAAAGCAAATAAAAGCAAAATCCACTGATCTCAAAGGCAGGTAGATTTATAGTCACCCCGAAGATCATAATAAGTCAAATACATGAATATTATAAATAAATAAATAATATGGGAAATCTTTCTAAAACTTTTGAATACAGAAAATAAAAGGAATCACCTCTAGAAAGCAAAAACAAAAAAAACCCCTCATGTTTCAAACTCTTAGTCACATAATGGTTAAATTGAATGTCAAATAACAAACAAATTCTGCAAACTGCCATAAGAAAGACCTTCAAATGCCCTGTGAATAAGTATAATCATTCTGGAAAACAATTTGGAATTATACACAAAAAATTACTAAATGTTGTATACAAGTGCCCTTTGACTCAGTTATACAACTAATAGACCTACACCCAAAAGAGGAAAATTTCTTTGTATATAAAAATATTTACAGCAGCTCTTTTTATGGTTTCAAAAAATTAGAAACTTAACAATTTTGATGAGTGGCTGAATAAGTTGTGATAGACGAACGTGATGGAGCACTATTGTGCTATAATGAATGAGAAACTAAGTGATTTTTTAAAATGGAAAGCATATGAACAGATACAGACTGAAGTAAGCAGAACCAGAAGAACTATAGACACTATGATATTAATATTCTAAAAATGATCAGCTCTGAAGACTTTTATAAATTGATGATAAATTAACTAAGAAGATCCAGGAAAACACATTATACAATAAAAAATTGTAAAAACAACTTTGAAAGCGGTAAGAACTATGATCAGTATAATGTCAATTTATGATTTTAAGGGACAATGATGAAATACGCTATCCATGTCAGGATTGTGACAGATTTAGGATTTAGAATGACATATACGGAATTCCAAAGGTCTTAGATCAGTTTTAAGCTATTAAAGCTTGGAACTACATTGGGACATCCTGCATATCATATTGTATACAGCCAATGAAGGAATTAGTTTTGCTTGACTGTGCATGTTTTTTGCAAGAAAATTTCTTTTCTTTTTTTTTCAATGGAGAGGGGCTGGATGGAGGTAAAATATAGATTTCTGTATTTTTTTTTAAAGTAGAGAGATGGGAGGGATGCTACAGATGAGAAATGTATACAATTTCAAATGAGGTCACTGTATTATTTAGTTTTACTTCATTATAAGATGCCTCTCATGAAGTGGGAGTAATCTGTAAATATTTGTAATGTATAAACAAAACATATCAATAAAATTTAAAAATATAAAGGAAAATAAATTCAAATAATCCACGATAATTCTACATCCATTATAAACAGCAGAAAGGAGTGAATAATACAATAATAACAACAACAATATCATTTATATAGTGAGTATTACATACCAGGCATTGTACTAAGTGCTTTACAAAAAACAAAAAATGTCAAGATGCAAACCAAAAGGACATACCCTGAAAATATAAACTTAATCATCAATGAAAAAAATTTGGATTTTTTAATAAGAGAGACATCTGAAGCATTTCTGGGGGAAAAAAAAGCCAGATTTGAAGAGATTATTTGACTCACAAATACCTCAAACAACTGAAAAACAAGAAAGATAAATAAATACTACTACCATGTAAATGATGAGTAATCAAATAGATTATCCCATCTCTTGACTATTTTTTTCTTTAAAAAAGAGTAAAATGCCTATCCATTAAAAAAAAAAAACAACAGAGAAACAGTTAAGCCATTTTGTTTTCAATGTTCACAAAGGGATTGAGATGAAATCAAATTTTTTAAAGAAGATGTGATAGTAGAAGAGCAGGCCTGAAACACCAAGGACTCCCCAGTTACCACAAAAGAGCCAATGTATTTTGTGGGACTAAATTGTAATGGCCTCATAATTGCTAAATCCAAAGGCTCTTTGGCCATTTTCAACCTTCTTTTCCAGTCTGTCCTATGTAATACCATTGACCATTCCCTTTTTTCTAAATATTCTCTTCTCTCTTGACTTATGTGACATTTCATAACTTTCTTGCTTCTATTAGTGTTGCCGTAATTCTCTAGTCAAGCAGGATCAAAAGCTCAGTCCCAGACTCCTTCTTTAACAACCAAATTCAGCCATCTACTTTATTATCATCCTTGATTCCTTACTCTCACGCCACAAATATCAGTTGCCAAATCTTGTTCCTGTCTCTACAACTTTTCTCAAATATGTCCACTTCCCTCCATTCACACAGCTGCTACCTTAGTTCAAATGCCCATCACCTCTTGCCTGGACTATTGCAGTAGCTATGTAGACTCCCTGCTTCAAGCCTCTCCGCACTTTAATCCATTCTCCTCCACACAGCCGCCAAAGTGGTTTCCCGGGGGGGGGGGGGAGGTTCTGACCGTGGAACCCTCACCCCACCCCCACTCGATAAACTCCTGTGGCTTTCTATCACCTTTAGAAATATGAAGTCCTCTGTTTGGCATTTAAAACTCTTCACCTCCTGGCCCTTTCTTCCCTTTTCCACTCTACTATAAAGTATTCTTCTCCACACTCTCTTTAGTCCAGACATACAGGACTATTTGTTGTTCCTAGCACATTGCACATCATCTCTCATCTATCTCGCTGTCCTCTCCTCCACGCCTGGAATTCTCTCCCTTCTGACATCTGCTTTCTGGAATCCCTGGTTTCCTTCCTTGCTTCAGCTCAAATACTACCTACTATGGGAGGTCCTTTCTGTTTCCTGCCCAGCTACTAGTTCCTTCTTCTCCAAGGTTGCCCTATATTTGATTTGTATATATCTTATATAAACCTATACATGTGCATGTTGTCACCTGCTTAGAACCTAAGCTGCCTCTAGGGAGCTTATTTCATTTTTGTCTCTGTATATCCAATACCTAGTATAGTGCCTGGCATATAGTCAGCACTTAATAAATGCTTTATTGATTGATTCAGTGAAATCACAACAATTCTACCTTTGCAATATCTCTTATGTTTGTTTCAACCTTTCTGTTCTCATTGTAACTAACCTAGTCTAGGTCCTCATTGCTTCTTTCCTGGACTGTTACAATAGTGGGAGTGGGGAGAGAAAACAAGCGCTTATATAGCACTTACTATTTATACTGCACTAAGCATTTTATAAATATTATTTCATTTTATCATAGCAACACTGAGGGGTAGACACTGTTATTATCCCCATTTTACAGTTAAGGAAACTGAGGCAAAAAGAGGTTGCCTAGGGCTCACAGTCTGAGGCTGGATTTGAACAGGTTTTCCTTACTCCAGGCCCAGCACTTTATCCCCTGGGCCGCGTAGCTGCCTCAGTAGCTCAAAGAATCCCTAACTGCTTTCCCTGACTGCATTCTCTCTCTCATCCAATCCATGCTATATAAAACTTGCCAGACTAATGTTCCTGTTGTAAAGCAACTCTAATTACATAACTCTCAACCTCCCTGGGCTACCATTTGCTCTACTGTAATATGAGGGGTTTCAGCTGCCTGGCCTCTGAGGTCCCTTTTACTTCTCAGTCTATTATTCAATGATTCTGTCATCCTGATCAAAAACCTTCAGTAGTTCCCCTTTGCCTAATGAATAAAGGTCCTGCCAATCCATCTCCCACTCTACTTTTCTAGCCTGATCTCACTGCATTCCTATCCATGTGCTCTACTCTCCAACCAAACTGAACTATTCATGCCTTCTGTTCACAGTGCTATTCCTTGTCCCTTTAGTTGTGACCCAGGAGAGAGTTCCTAGGATTTAGAGTTTGATCACAGAATAACCGATTTAGAGCTGGGAGGAATATTGGAGGCCATCCCATCCAATCTCCTCATTATTACATATAAAGCAACTGAGGCTGAGAGAAATGAAGTGATTTGTCTAGGTCCACAAAAATAGTAAGTAACAGAACTGCCATCTGGTGCTTAGACATTATTTACAGGCCAGGAAACTATGACCTAGAAGCAAAGTTAGTAGTCCAAAGTCCCAGTAGACCTGTGACTTGAAACCCACTTCTGGGGCTCTGTTTACTATACCACATTGCATCTCAGATGTCAACACTTTAAAGCAGCTGTTAGCAAAGAAATTTGGTTGTGTCCACTTCAACACAGCGCATTGTTGATGTCAGTCAATGTTGCGCATGTGATAGAATAAGGATATCCTGACCATCAGCTCCTTCTCTGAGAAGCTCCAGGTCCTGGAGCTTGGGAAATGAATGGACGCTGTGACTCATTACTCATCTGTGTTCCTTGTGTGTATGCATGTACACATATTGGCTTGATTTCATGGTCCCTTTTCTGAGACCACAGAGAAAACTTGAGGCTTCTCTCCTTAGCTTAATTCTGTGACCCAGTGGCTTGTCATAGTAGAATGAAATAGATCAAGTGTTTGTTTGAAATACAGGCAAAGCAGACCCAGTGTTTCAAATATAAAACTTAAGCCCTGTCAATAGATATCTATATTTTATTTTATAATTATTTGGCATTTAATGTCCTTCGCTGCCTAGCTCTAACAGGTCTTTCTAGCCTTATATTTCATTATTCTCCCTCATGCACTCTATCCTTCTGCCAAACTGACCTTCTTATTGTTCCTTATGTAGAGGGTGTGTACACACATGTGCATGCCTATGTAGGCTATATGTGTCTGTCTAGATGAGACATGACTAAAATATCTCTGGAATCTCCTCTACCTGTGCACATTTCACTGCATAATCATCGCAGATTTCATGCCAACATTTTTTTGCAAAAAAGTAGGGTATGACCATTATGCTTTTTAAAAATATGCCAATATTACTTAAAAATCATTTATTACTAAACTGTCTTTGGTGCAAGATTAGGATGTATGGAATCCTCATGAATATATGTTAAAAATTGGGAAGATGCAAGTCTTACCATATCAGGTGGCTTACTCATGGCATCTTTGCCTGCCCACTACTACCCTTACACCTATGGCTCTTCATTGGGTTGAGTGACAATATCATTAGCACTGCAGTACTCTAAACAAACCATGCAAGTCAGCTTTTGGAAATATACTGACAATGTGCTTACCCTGAGAATTCTTAGCTTGTGGCTCCCAATGCGCAAGAGATAAATGTGTATCCATATGCTACTGGTGAATACATTGCTGCTTTTACCTTTTAAGTGGCGTGACGAGCAGAATTATACCATGCAATGATTATTTGATGAAATGTTATAAACCAGTTTTTGGACTGAAAAAACAGGGTACAGTGATTATGTGGTGGTGATGATTCTGTGATGAAATATGATAACCTTCTCCAAGGGACACTTTGACTACTATAAAAAATGAAGCAGAAGATTGGGGCCAAAAGATCGGCCACTCTTGCTTTCCTCGAAGAGCTACTGCTGAGCTAGAAATAAATCTATCCGCCTCCTAAATATTGTTAGTTTAATAGAAATAAGTTTTAGGTTCAAGCTGTGAGGCTCATTATAATTCCCCAAGCTTTATAACCAAGGCTTGACTCCTTTCCCACCAAATGCCAGTTACACAAAGATCACACATAGTGAATAAACCCAAGAATCCCTAGTTCTGTTTAAAGTCTATCATCTCCTATATGATGCCTTTCCTGGTTCCCCCACATGGTTGTGCTTCTCCCTACCCTAACTCTACCTGCCTCCCCAAGGCCCATTTTGTATATACTTATATGTGTACATGCCATCTCATCCAATAGAATGAGGTCAAGAAATATATATTTTTTTTAATCTTTGTGTCTCAGGTACCTAGCATAGTGCCTGGCATATAAGGTAGTAAGGGCTTAAAATTTTTTGGTGATTTATTGATGAATATCCATGAAAATATTTCATTAATAATCTATTTCCTCATTGTGGGATCTCCCTCCCAAGGCAAAGGAGATCCTAACCTATGTATAATTTAGTAGATGAGAATTAGGGAATTTCTTGGTGTACAGGAATTGAAGTGACTTTTCCATGGTCACATAGCTTGGCAGGGTCACAGTCAGAATTTGAACCAAGGTCTTCCTCATGCACATTCTACCATAGCATTCTATTTGCTATGCAATGTCTTTCAGGAAATGCCAAAGAACTAATTAAAAAAAAAAGTAAGCATCACTAATCCACTGGCTCACTTTGTTTCCCTGCAATAAAAATAATCTGTCTTTTTCCTTCCTTTCAGTTGACTAATTCTTTTGATTAAAGTGACTGGTCCTTTGGATAACTTGTAGACTCAGTAACTGACATTGGGTCTCCACAGGAACAACCATTGTTCCTGAAAAATTCTTACCATTGTTATGTTCTGGCTTTGTTTTGTCTTATCTCTAGGCTGGAGGACACTGACCCTGTGTAACTGAACTGTCCCCTGAAAACCAATCACTTGGCTTATATTAACTAGTGAAGTTCCAGTTGTCTACAAAGGATATAAAAATGTTTCCCTTTTATTTTATATTACCTTATTTTATTTTATCGAACAATGAATCCAGGGAGGATTTTTTTTAAACATAGTTGCAATTATTTTAAGTTCACCCATTGACAACTATCTGACAACATTATAAATGGCATCCTTGCTCAGTGTGGGATCATAAAATATTTTCACCAAAGATACGGAAAACACAACATTGCACAGTCATGTCTTAAACTTCACTCTGTTGGGTTTTTATATGATAGCTGGACCTCCTATAACTTTGCCTAGTTGGCATGTTCCCAGGTAATCTTTCATGTGACAGTCATGAAAATATAGAGAGAGTGAAATCATCCTTCTTTCCCAATAGACACTCCTGAAGACTCTTCTGAAGAAGAGTTCAGTGTTGCTGAGAATTTTCATAGGTCCCTAAGTAGCATGACATGGGGGAAAAGCATGACTATAACTATAAGTAATCCCTTTTTATTGGGACAAAGGCGGAAACTGTCAAATTTGTAGTGCAAAAAATGTGGAGAGAACACTAGAATGAAAATCAGGTTTTGGTTTTCTATTTGCTCTAATTGTTAGCATGAGTAAGTCACACATGTGACTCAGTTTTTCCTCAATTAAATAGTGATTATCACACAATACTTGCCCTACTTGAAAAGATTTTTTTAAAAAATGTGTGTATATGTGTGTATCTGTGTTCAAATCTGGCCTCAGATACTTACTAGCTTTGTGACTCTGGGCAAGTCACTTAACCCTGCTTGCCTCAGTTACTCATCTGTTAAATGAGCTGGAGAAGGAAATGGCAAACTACTTCAGTTTCTTTGCCAAGAAAACCTCAAATAAGGTCACAAAGAGTCGGATAAGACTGAAATAACTGAACATTTACAGATACACACACATAGATGTATATATCATCACATTTTAAAGTTTAATCTTCATTACTAATGTTTTCTGTATCACTTTCTTAAGTCTAGACAATCAATAAAACAACAAATCAAGGGGCAATCCATACCTGTGATTTGATTTGTTTCGTTCCGGGATGGGGGGGGGGGGGAAACTCGTTCCACTGTTCAGCAGTTCATGTATAACTTAGCATCTTCAAAGAGATTTTATGAAGATAAATGAGACATGGACCAGCAAGAGAGTGAAGGAGAATTGGCACAGGCCTTAGAAGAAGGCTGAGAAAAGTGATGAGCCTGGAGATCTATGCATACTTTTAGTCAGATGAGGTTAATTTAACTTTCCTCCAAATTAGAATGGAAATAGATTTTTTTTTTTGCCTTCAGATTACTGTTGGTAGTTGGTATTCTTAATTAGATGTTTGTTTTTTGCAAAGATCATCACACTCTAATGAAAGGGGGAAAAATGCCATCCATAGACCTTTCATTTTAAACCTATGTCTTAAAGAATATTTCTTTGGCTTAGTTTTTTTTTTTTCCATTTAAGAACAATAAACTCCTTTAGCAAACTCTGGACTATACCCAAGTTACAATAGTAAGAATAGTGTGGTTAAAGGTTACACAAAGTACAGGCTTAACCTTTGGAAATTTTAATTAGAAAAGGCAAACATTTTCTTTCAGGCCAGGTTAACATTGCTTCAATTTCTGTCCGTTTAATTTGATCTGTTTTATGATGTTCTAGTAAAATTAAAGAAATAGAGCTTTTGCTCCTGGAATTATTTTCTTTGCAAAAGGTTTTGGAATTGAGGGACAGAGACACATTTAAAAACAAGCCTTCCATTCAGGTTTCACAAGACAGGCTCTTTGCGCCCAAAGGCCTTTTTTCCTTTCAAAATTAGGATTTCAAGGTTAAAAATACTTAAATGTGTTTGTATTCATATACATGTATAAAACAGGCAGTGCTGTACTTAGGGTTGATAGCCTTAATTAATGCTTCACTACTAAATTAACTCCATTGTCTTCTTAATGAAATTATTTTATTGTATTTCATTGATATAAAGTTGTTTATTATTAATTTTACATGATTATTTTTGTTTTCTTAAAATTTTATGAAGCTCTCTTATAATCATGTGTCTGAACAGGAAGCTACAAAATCATAGAAATCAATCTAATCCAATATTGAATAAGCATCTACTAAATAATAAGGCCTAGTGCTAGGCACTAGTATTACAAAGAGAAAAATGAAAAACTTCCCCTATCTTCAAGGAGTTTACATTCTACAGGGGCGATATAACATGTACAGAGATAAATAATACAAAATTATTTGAGAAGAATGGAGAGGACGGTTTTTGTTGTTTGTTCTTTGTTTTCAAAGAGGGCTAATGACATCACCTCATGAATTGGATTCAAGTGAGGCAGAGATGCACGGAGTCACCATTCTCACCCTCTTTTCCCTAGTCATTATAGTCCAGTGACAAGACAATAGTCAGGACAGCTGGCAATGGCCTGGGATGCAGTGGATGACCTTGGCATTTTCAATGTCTGATCAAGCTCTAGGCACTCCATAGTACCTGCTTCAGCCATCTTCAAGGTTGTTGGAACAAATTATTCTCATGTACCTATCCCACCTGGGGAAGTCTTCTCATATTTGGGGTAGACATTCTCCTAACTCACTGATGGGTTCGGGGCCTTTAAGTTACCCTCAACCAGAGAACAGTACTAGTGGGAATGAAGAAGGGCTTGCCATGGAAGGGGGCATCATGATCTTGTCCTTGTGGGTAAAATTGATGCTAGCTGTTCATGCTTTCTCATACAATACAGTAATCTTGCCAGAGTCCATCCTTCCTTCTTTTCTTCCTCTTTCTTTCCTTTCTTCCCTCCTCCCTCTTTCCTCTCTCCTTTCTTTTTTAAAAATCTATTTATTTTTATTTTTCAACATTTACTTCCATCATATTTTGAGTTCCATATTTTCACCTCATCTAGCCCCTCCCTCTACACCAAGATGGAATGCATTCTGAATATCCCTTCCCTTAGTCTGCCCTCCCTTCTGTCTCTCCCCCTGTTCTCTTCTCCCTTCTATTTTCCTGTAGGGCAGGGTAGATTTCTGTACCCCATTTCCTATATTTCTTATTTCCCAGTTGCATGTGAAAACATTTTTTTAAACATGTGTTTTTAAAACTTTTGGTTCCAAATCTTCTCCCTTCCTCCCTCCCCACCCACCCTCATTGAAAAGGCAAGCAACTCAATACAGGTTATACATGTGCAGTTATGCAAAACACTTCCATAGTAGTCATGTTGTGAAAAACTAACTCTATTTCCCGTAATCCTATTCTGCCCCACATTTATTCTATTCTTTATTTTGACTCTGTCACTCCTCAGAGGTGTTTGCTTCTGATTACTCCCTCTCCCAATCTGCCCTCCCCTCTATCATCCCCCTGCTCTCTTATCCCCTTCCCCCCTATTTTCCGGTAGGGTAAGATAGATTTCCATACCCAATTGAGTGTGTATGTTATTCCCTCCTTAAGCCAAATCTGATGAGAATAAGATTCACTCATTCCCTCTCATCTTCCCCCATTTTCCCTCCACAGCAAGAGCCTTTTCTTTTCTGTTTTTTGTGAGATAATTTACCCCATTCTACCTCTCCCTTTCTCCTTCTCCCAGTATAATCCTCTCTCACCACTCCATATCTCACCATATCTCCAGATATCTCCCCTTCATCTTCAACTCACCTTGTGTCCTCTATCTATCTATCAATATGTATATATAGATATATATCTATCTATCAATATATATAGATATAGATATAGATATAGATATATCTATCAATACATACATATATATATATATATATATATACACACACACACACACATACATGCAATTTTTCCCTCCAACTACCCTAATACTGACGAAGGTCTCATAAGTTACAAATATCCTTCCATGCAGGAATGTAAACAGTTCAACCTTAATAAGTCTCTTATGATTTCTCTTTCCTGTTTACCTCTTCATGTTCCACTGAGTCTTGTATTTGAAAGTCAAATTTTCTATTCAGCTCTGGTCTTTTCATCAAGAATGCTTGAAAGTCCTCTATTTCACTGAATGACCATTTTTCCCCCTGAAAGATTATACTCAGTTTTGCTGGATAGGTGATTCTTGGTTGTAATCCTATCTCCTTTGACCTCTGGAATCTTATATTCCTTGCCCTTCAGTCCCTTGATGTAGAAGCTGCTAAATCTTGTGTTATCCTTATTGTGTTTCCACAATACTTGAATTGTTTCTTTCTGGCTGCTTGCAATGTTTTCTCCTTGACCTGGGAACTCTAGAATTTGGCTACAGTATTCCTAGGAGTTATTCTTTGGGATCTTTTTCAGGAAGAGTTTGCTGGATTCCTTCAATTTCTATTTTGCCCTCTGGTTCTAAAATATCAAGGCAGTTTTCACTTGATAATTTCTTGAAAGATGATGTCTAGGCTCTTTTTTTGATCATGGCTTTCAGATGGTCCAATAATTTTTAAATTCTCTCTCCTGGACCTATTTTTCCAATGAGATATTCACATTGTTTTCTAGTTTTTCATTCTTTTGGATTTATTTTACAGTGTCTTGATTTCTCATAAGTCACTAGCTTCCAATTGCTCTATTCTAATTTTCAAGGAAGTATTTTCTTCAGTAATCTTTTGGATTTCCTTTTCCATTTGGTCAATTTTGCTTTTCAGGGCATTCTTCTCCTCATTGGCTTTTTGGATCTCTTTTGCCATTTGGGTTAAGCTATTTTTTAAGTTGTTATTTTCTTCAGTATTTTTTTTGGGTCTCCTTTAGTAAGCTGTTGACTTGTTTTTCATGATTTTCTTGCATCACTCTCATTTCACTTCCCAGTTTTTCCTCTACTTCTCTTACTTGCTTCTCAAAATCCTTTTTGAGCTCTTCTTGGAGGCTTTGGATGTAGGAGCTTTGATTTTGTTGTCTTCTTCTGGTTGTATGTTTTGATCTTCTTTGTCACCAAAGTAAGGTAATATAGTCTGACTCTTTTTGTGCTGCTTGCTCATGATCCTGGGCAATTACTTGAGTTGTAAACTCTTTGTTAAGGTAAGGGTCTGTTTCCAGTGTGAAGAATGTACTGTCCCAAGCTTCAGGGATTTTGTGCTACTGTTTTCAGAGATACTTCTAGGGACCTGTAAATTTTCAGTTCTTCCAAGGTGGTATGAGAAGGACAAGATGTTTGCTCCTTTCCTGGCCTTTGCTCTGGTCTATGAGTGACCACAAGCACTCTTTTCTGTCTTGGAACTGTGAGGAGGATTTTCTCTGTATCACCACTACAAGCTCCACCATGCCAGTACTCCTCCTTGCCCCAGGACTGCCACCCAGAACTGTGATCCATATCCAAGAATGGGCAAAGCAAGAGAATCCTGAACCGGCAGAGATCTCTGCAATCCTCCTCTGCTCAGCCCCTTGATTCCACCTCAGTCTGTGGGCCGGAAGCTCAGAAAGCAGCTGCCACCCCGCAATCGGGACCTGGGGCTGGGACCCCATGCTTCTCTCTCACTGCAGAAACAGACTTTTCCCACTGACCTCCTAAGTTATCTTTGGTGTTCATGGGTTGAGAGGTCTGGAAACCACCACAGCTGCCTGCAATTCAGTCCTTTGAGGCCTGTTCCAGGTTTGCTGAGGCCCGCCTTTCCTGTGCATCCATGCTGAACTGCGTTCCTCTCCCAGCCTGGCACTGATCAACCATCCAGGCTGTCTTGGGCAGGAAATTTGTTTCATTCTGTCTTTTTGTGGGTTCTGCTGCTTTAGAATTTGTTTAGAGCCATTTTTTTACAGGTATTTGGAGGGGTTTGGGGGAGAGCTCAAGCAAGTCACTGCTTTCACTCTGCCATCTTGGCTCCGCCTCCCCTCCCTCCTTTCTTGCCATTCTTTCTTTTCCCCTCACTCCTTTCCTTTCTTCCTTCCTTCCTTCCTTCTTGCCTTCCCTCTCTCCTTCCCTTGCTTCCCTTTTTTCCTTTCTTCCTTCCTTCTTCCTTCCCTCCCTCCCTTCAGTCCATCCTTCTCCTATCTCACCAATCTGAAAGTACAGCAGACACTTAGGACCTGATCCTACTGCTGTAAGTACTAGAGTTTTAATCTGCTCCATTTCTAACCTGGCCCATTTTGCTCCTCTTTAGTCAGTCTGATGCTCAGCCTTTATTCCTGGGGACTCACAATATTGGTGATGGATTAAGTGAAGACACCCAACTGGCTTAGCCTACTGGAACTCAGAGCTCCGGATCTTAAGCCTTCCTAGTAGCAAGGATTACAGACTTGTCCACAAAGCACAGCTTTTGCCTTAGTCTTTAAGTCTTTCCATAGGTCTTCCATAGAAGTGCTAGGAACATAGTAGGCTGCATTCTAAATGCTTGCTGATGAACTCATTAAAGAGAACAGGAGGCTTAGGTATTTAATAAATGTAGGAAGGAAAAACAGTTATTAAGTATTTACAACGTTCCAAACATTGGGCACGCTATATGACCAACCTAGGATCCAAGATGTAAGGTGAGAAGGGACCTTTACCCCCACCTCCTAGCTTCATGGGCTTTCTTCAGGTCTTAGCTAAAATCTCACTTTTGAGAAGACTTTCTCAGTCCCCTCAATCCTAGTATCTTCTTTATGAGATTGCCTTCAGTTTATCCTATATATATCTTGTTTATATCTAACTTCTGTGTTGTCTCCTCCATTACAACATGAACTCCTTGGGTGTAGAGGTTATTTTGACTTTTCTTCATGCCCTTGGTGCTTAGCAGTGCCTGGCACATAGTAGGCACTTAATAAACACTTGTTAACTGGACTTGATCCTGAAGATCTTCTATCTAATCCACCCCCTACTCAAATCATTAATCATGTGTTCAGAATCATTCTAAAGTGGTCATTTAGACTCTTCTTGAAGACATCCAACTAATTCATTTTAAGGCTGAGAGAAATGAGGTTCAGAGATAAGGATGGTAGTACATTGAATCAGTGACAATTCTGGGACTATAACATAGGTCTCTTGACCCAGCCCTGGAGTCTTTCCATTTTCACCACTTTGAAAATGCGTGCTAATCTGGGAAAGAAAGGAATCATTCCAGACTCGGTTCATCCAAATAACCCAGGAAATCTTGAAACTGAAAATGGAAGCTTCTGGGGCCTCATTTTCTCATCCTGGTATCTAAAATGACAAGGATGGCTATTCACTCTCACTGTGGAGGGGAACAGGCAAAGAATTTTGTTAAATGATTCAAGAAATCAATGAAATCATGGGGACAACTACTATTCAAAGAACTCAAACAGTTCTCATATAATTAAATCCATCTATTAGAAGTAGAAACTTTGCAAAGTCTGGTTTAGTTAAGATATATTTTATATCATCTCATGATTACTTTAAATATGTGTGTAAGGTATTTCAACAAAAATGAAAAGTCTTTATCTTTTCCATATGTATTATGCTTTTGCAAGAGGTTAGTCCTCAATTTATTTGAATAAAAAGAAGCTAGACATTTTAAAATAAGCAAGTCTTTTCCCCATGATGAAGGCATCTTTAAAAATTCCCCATGATTTCTTCTTCCAAAATTTTGGAGTCCATGTGGTCCAATCTCCAGCATAAACAGAGTAAGTGTATAATGTGAATCCTTTAAAGTCAATAAAATATTTTTAGTAGGATGTTAACATTAGAACAAAATATAATTCTACCTGTACCAGGTAGAGGTTATACATGATTCTGGTTATTCATTTCTACTTTTTTAAAAAGTCTATTTTCTAGCAGATTCTACCAATCAATCCAAGGTAGAGATGAGGCAGTTCTGGCCTAGGGACATATATGGATTTTGGCTCAAATAAATTCAATTCAACAAATAATTATTAGACACTTATTGTCTGCAGAGTACTCTTCCAGGTCCTTGCCTTTATGGAGAAGTTTAGTGGTATGATATGCCTCATACACCAATAACTATAATAGCCAAGCATACATGGTAAGGGAGGTAAAAGAAATTTTATGTGAGATCCAAAGTGTGAAAGTTGACTACCAACTGAAGAGATCATTGAAGGTTTCCTGTGGAAGGTGCCTTTTGAGTTGGGCACTTTAAAGATGAAAAGGAATAACAGTGGGAAGCAGGGGAAAGCAATTAAAAAGGAGGGACCAGCTGATGATTGATATTGTTTTGGTCACTGATACTTAGAACTTTCTTGAAATCTTCTAATCCTTCTCAATATCAGGAACCTATTGTTATATTGTGGGGCAGTTAGGTGACTCAGTGGTAGAGTTCAGGGCCTAGAGTCAGGAATCTTGCTGATTTCAAATCTGGCCTCAGACCCCAGGCAAATCACCTAACTCTGCCTCAGTTTCTTCATCTGTAAAATGAGCTGGAGAAGGAAACAGCAAACAACTCCAGGATCTCGGCCAGGGAAATCCCAAATGGGGTCATGAAGAGCTGGACACAGCTTAAAAATGCGTCAACAACAGCAGCAACGAAAGTGTTGTCAATCGAAGTCAGACCTCCGCAGAGTTCAGTATTTTCTGGTCTCATGTGGATCATGCAAGGTAGTAAATGCTTTAACCACCCAAGTCAAGCATATCTCTAAGCTCTTCTCAAACATCTGTAGGAATAAGAGCCTCACATCCTCTACCACTATGACTTCGCTGACCTTGGGCAAATTGAACGAACAGGGCCTTTCTTTCTAATCTGTGATATAAGGTTAGAGGGATGGTAGTGAAGCTCAAGTGAGAGCTTGTCTTTCCAAGTGCTTTGTAAATAGTATAGAGCTGTGTATATGTGAGTGGTAATTATTACCCCACTTCCCTCCACTCAAGGTCCCTTCTAACAATGTGACTCTATGGGAGATTTGGTTTCATGTTGACTAAGCAAGACATCCATTGAAACTTCAGTTTAAGATTTCTAGGCAAGATTGTCAGGATATCAAGATGTGGTGGAGGTGATATTTAGGACTATGTTACAGTAATATAACAAATTTGGACACTTTGGAGGTATACATTTGTAGGGCAAGGAGAGTTGGTTCAGGAAAATGGAATGTGGTGGAACAGATCAAGGAGTAGAAATGGGAAGAAGAGAAGGAAGAGGAAGGAGAGACAGAGACAGAAACATAGAGATCAAGACAGAGGAAGAAGGATTTAGTGAGAGGGGGAGAGAGAGAGAGGGAGAGAGAGAGAGAGAGAGAGAGAGAGGGAGAGAGAGAGAGGGAGAGAGAGAGAGAGAGGGAGGGAGAGAGAGGGAGGGAGAGGGAGGGAGGGAGAGAGAGAGAGAGAGAGGGAGAGAGGGAGGGAGGGAGGGAGAGAGGGAGGGAGGGAGGGAGAGAGGGAGAGAGAGAGGGAGAGAGGGAGGGAGGGAGGGAGAGAGGGAGGGAGGGAGGGAGGGAGAGAGAGAGAGAGAGAGAGAGAGAGAGAGAGAGAGAGAGAGAGAGAGAGAGAGAGAAGAGAACCAGAGAGAGAAGAGAGACAGAGAGACTGTCAACTGCCAGAAGCAGGATTCAATCCAGGTCCACTGAATCTAGACCGGTTCTCTTTCTTTTTCACCACATTGCCTCTCTTTCTGCTCATTTCGAGGGTAAATAGCTGGCTTTCCTATGGACACAGAGGACCTAATCCCAATTCTCATTTATTTAGGCGGCAAATCATGGCCACACTCAACATATTTGTCCAATTGTTTTCCTCAATACTGTTTTCTCCACCCTCTCCACCAACTATTCTCCAAAGAAAGACTACAAACTGAGATAAGAATTGGTAAGGTCAAATATCTACTAGGTGACATCTTCTCTTTTCATTTGATTCACTGTTCATTTGTAGTGTATGCTTAGGGTTGGGCCTTTCAAGGATCTCCAGAAAACTTCTGGGACTTGTGTGGCTCAACACTACAAGGTTTTGTCACTTTGAGATGATTATTATCCACTGAATGGGAAAAACTGCTAAGAGGATGGTAAAAAAAAAAAAAAGAATGACTTCACCTTCCCTTTCTTCTCTGTCCATCATTTCCGGTACTGGGATGTACTTTCTCTCATTCCCCCTTCCCTCATGCTATAAGAACCCTCCTCCCAATATACATAATGGGCCAAAAAGAGGAGTAGGCATACTCCTTGCTCTTTTTGCCACTTCTAGATCCTTCTTCTGTACCTATTGGCTGTTCTTAATCTTTGTGGTCAACTCCATCTGTTTACTTTACCCTATCCAGATCCTGATTGAAGTGAGAAAGTGCCTCCCAGCTCATTTTCCCACATTTCTTAATGGCATCTGCATCTAACTCAGCTTTTCTCTCTGATCCAACCCTTCTTTCTTACTTGGAGGGCTTCCATTTTTGTGTCAAAATCCTCTTAAACATCAAATTCTCCCAGTCCATTAGCCCAGTGCTTGTCTCACTTTCCTCCCTTCCCAAATTTGATTCTATAATTATCCAATTCAACTGTATACTATTCTTGACTTTTGAATCCCTTGTCCCCTTATCTTATCACCACTGATGACCTACAAAACCCAAACCCCAAGTGTTCCCCACTATCAGGCTTCTGGGATATTCCAAGCTGTTGGATACACTAGAGAGAGTTGCACAACTGAACTGACTGCATCCATTACTTATGTTTTCTAATCTCAACTGATTGCTTTATGTTTCATGGCAATCCTTTTACCATTCCGAAAGAAACTCTCCATTGTACTACCCAAGTGGATGCTCCAAACCTTCTCTTCATTCCCTGAGCCAAACTTCTTCAGTAGAAGACCTCACCTAATTTTCCAAGAAAACATAAAGCATCTACCATGAACTTCCTCTCCTTGTTGTAAATATCCCCATTACATTATCCCCCATTCTCTCCTCCTCTAATCTAGTCTCTGCCGAAGAGATAGCTCTTTCTGCCAAGACTGGCCCTTCTACTTGTACCCTTCATCCTTATATTAAATATTAATTTAAAAAAAACTAACAAAAGTAGGGTTTGGAAGAATTACATTCTACTGCGGGATTTGTACAGAAAAGTAAATACAAAATAGTATGAAGAGGGAGACAGAACTAATTGTGGGGGTGGGTGAGGAAGGTTTCATAGAAATGGATTTGAACTGGGCGTTAGCTTGATAATTATTAATATAGATATTTATTATTTAATTTCATATATTATTAGTTCATCATCCAAATTCTGCTTTTTAAATTCAGAGCCCTAAATTGTCACAAGACCATTATAATTTGAACCCTAATCCTTATTACTCTTTTTTAAAAAACCTTGAAATCCTGCCTTTGAATCTATTGCCTGACTACCTAAAAATTTCCTTACATTCCACTCTTCTTTAATGAGCTAATTACTTGCTAGACAAGTCACTTAAACTCTCTGGGCTTCTGTTTTCTTATCTGTAAAATAAAGAGAATGGACTAAATGATCTCCCAAAGTGTCCATCCGGTACTAAGGCAAAAAGATCCACATTTCTTTTGCAACTTGATTGTGACAACTTTGACCTCAGAAGGTAATAATAATAGCTAACATTTATATAGTATATCCTATGTGCCAGGCACTGTGCTAAATATATTATCTTATCCACAGTACCAAGATGTTATTTTGACGATCGATATTGAGTCATTTCGGTTGTGTCTGATTCTTAGTGGCTCCATTTGGGGTTTTCTTGGCAAAGATACTGGAGTGGTTTGCCATTTCCTTCTCCAGCTCATTTTACAGATGAGGAAATTGAGGCAAACAAGGTTAAGTGACTTGCTCAGGGTCACATAGGTAATAAGTGTCTGAGGCCAAATTTGAACTCAGGAAGATGAGTCTTCCTGACTTCAGGTCCCATTCTCTACCCACTAGGCAACTAGCTGCCCCTACATTGATGATACAGCAACAGAAATGACAGGCATTCCAGTTTCATAAAGCCTGGGACTTATTCCTCAGCTTGAGGTCCTGATAATCCTAACATTCTCTCAATAATTAAAGGTGAAAATCAGTTCGAATGCAATGAGAGGTATTAACCAAGCCATCCTTGTACTTCACCTCTTAAGTGAAGTCACATCCCCTTTTAAGCAAAAGTTTTTGAAAAGCCAGGCCCTGGCATAGAGCAATAGGATACTTGTGCCTTGTTTATTTCCTTTCTTTTAGCTGCACCATGTGAGAAAATCATTGAGTTAAAATTGTAAACATTTTTTTCTAATGTTTTAAGCCATATTGTGAGTGGGGGGTATGAAAGAAGAAAGGCAATAAGGAGGAAGGAAATAGCCAAATGAGATCACATATGAGAAAGTGCTTTGTAATCATAAAATGCCATATAAATGTCAACTACTCTTAGTTGGATTGTGTGAATGGAGGTTGAAAAAATATACAGTCTTTCTGCCAACACTAATTATTACCAGGACTGTCTTCTGTATATATGGCATCTCTTTTAATGCCCAGAACAGCACCCAAGACATAGTAGGTGCTTGATAAATGTTTACCCAATTGACTCATACTTGCTACAGAAATACTTTAGAGGTCCATAATTCATCTTCACATCATTTCAGCTGTGTATTATTATCAAGATCTAGTACCCAGAGGGTCATAATCTTCTTTTCCTGTGAAGCAAAACTTACTTTTGGGGTAATAAAGTGGCTTTTGATGAGAATGAGAAGGTATAATTGAATCCCCTTATCTGTATTCTGTTGCTGCATTGAGTAAGACTGTAAGACATAAATCTGAGGCCTCCCCTATCCACAGGAAAGCTAAGGTTTCACTACTATTATTACTACTGCTACTACTACTGCTGTTGCTGCTCCTACTACTAGTACTACAACTAACTAGATAGAGTTATATAGCTCTTTATGGCTTCCAAAGAGTTTTACAAAATATTAGCTCCTTTGATCTTCACAACACCAAGAGGTAGGTGCTGTTATTATCTTCATTTTACAGATGAGGAAACTGAGGCAGGAAGACTTGCCCAGAGTCACACGCTTATTAAGAATCTGGGGTCACATTTGAACTCTGTTCTTTCTGACTCAAGGTCTAGTGCTCTATCCAAAGTGCTTCCAAGCTGCTTGTAGAAGGCAGCAGCAGCTTTTCTCAGAGACAGTGTGAGCTTGAAGGGAAAGGAGGCAAGAGAGCGAATGTGTGAAGAAATCACACACATTTCAGGGAATTTACCTAAAGCATGAAAAATGGAACAAAGAGGGGCAGCTAAGTGGTGCAGTGGATAGAGCACCGACCCTGGATTCAGGAGGACCTGAATTTAAATCGAGCCTCAGACACATAACACTTACTATCTGTGTGACACTGGGCAAGCCACTTAATCCCATTGCCCAGCACTGCCCCCCCCACCAAAAAAAAAATGGAACGAAGGAAACAAGGGCTGCTAAGAGGCAAAGATGAGGAGGGAGTGCATTCCAGACGTGTGTACAGCTTGGGCAAAGATGGAGTGTTGTGTGTGAAGAAGAGTAAGGTTCCATTTGGCTAAATCACAGATAGATTGCATGATTGCATAACATTACATAATGTTATGTATTATAGTTATTTGTATTTGTGTATTATGCTGCATCTAGATTATAAATACTGCAAGGACAGAGACTGTATATCATCTAAGCTTTGTAGTTCCCTAAGAGTCTATACTACAATGCTTTGCACACAATAGGTGCTTAATCAGTGTTTGTCAAATGAATATATTAATGAATTATAAGGATAATAATAACAATAAAATAAATATTACTACTATTCTTATCCTTTTCCCATCTCTGTCTTTTGTTCCATTTTCCAAACATTTATTAAGTATCTATCATGTGCGAAGAATTGAGCTATAGACTCTCAAGGAAAGGGGAAGGGAGGGAGGGAGAAAATTTGGAATTCAAAACAATGTTAAAATTGTTATTACATGTGACTGGAAAAACAACACATAAAAATTTCCACTTAAAAAAAAGAAAAGAAAAAAGAAACAAGGAGGAATTTTTAAAAAATCTATTTAAATATTCATGAAGAACATTATGACTCAGAAATTGACAATTAGTATAAATCAATGCTTGATTTATTGCTTTGTTGATTGTCTACATTAAAGAAAGTGTTAATATTGTGAATTAAATTTAAAAGTGTGTATGCATATAGCCCCCCAAGAGAATCTGGTTGTTAAACATTTACTAGCACACCCTTATATTGTTCTATAAATATTGCCTGAGCTTATCCAAAATATAGCATAAGGCTCAGGGAATAAAGTCATCCTCATCAGACTAAAGGCTTGATGACTAATAATAGTAACAACAACAATAATAATAACTGCCATTTATATAGCATTTTAAAGTTTGCAAGATGTTTTACATTTATTATTTCACCTGAGCTTCACAACACTGGTGGATGAGTGTGGTAGAGAGATACACAGTGCTGCGTAAAGATCTAGAAGGGAAATCATTACTGACAAGGTGGACCAGGAAAACTTCAATGAAGAGTTAACTTCAGAATTGGGCTTTAAAGGGTAAATGAGAATTCAAGAATTGAGAACAGGGAAGGGAAGACCTCACAAGTATAGAGAGCACCTGTGAGCACAAAGATATGACAGGTCAGGTTTTGGTGTCAAATTCAAACACAAATGGAGGCCACTAAGCCATAAGGATTCCTGTGGCCTACACATTTACTTAGAAAAACACATATTCACATTATTTCTGTTCTATTGCATTTTTATTTATTTTGTTAAATATTTCCCAATTATATTTTTAATCTGGTTTGGGCCATACTTGAGAGTATTGCAGGCCATAGGTGTGCTATGACACCTCTGGTGCTTAAGAGCCGAAAAGAAGGTTATTTCAACTGGAGCCTAGAATATGTAGAAAGGAAAAATATGAAATAAGATTGGATAGATTAGGTGGAGCCAGATTGTGGGAGGATTTGAACATCAGACTAAAGGAGAGCCACTGAAACATTTTGAGTAGAAGAGAGACATTTCAAGACCTATAGGTAAGAAAGGTTATACTACTATGCCCAAAGGGCTATCAAACTGTACATACGCTTTGATCCAGCAATACCACTTCTAGGTCTGTATCCCAAGGAGACCATACAAAAGAAAAGGACCCACATGTACAAAAATATTCATAGCAGCTCTTTTTGTGGTGACAAAAAATTGGAAACTGAGGGGATGCCAAACAGTTGGGGAATGGCTGAACAAGTTGTGGTATATGAATATAATGGAATACTATTGTTCCATAAAAAATGATGAGCAAGTGGACTTCAGAAAAACCTGGAAAGACATGAACTGATGAAGTGAGCAAAGCCAGGAGAATATTGTACATAGCAACAGCCATATTGTGCGATGACTAACTTTGAAAGACTTAGCTCTTCTCAGTAATGCAAGTATCTAAGATGATTCCAAAAGACTCATTATGGAAAATGCCATCCACATCCAGAAAAGAAACTATGGAGTCTAAATGCAGTTAGAAGGGTACTATTTGCTCTTTTTCTCTCTCTCTTTCTCTTTTTTTTTTTTGGTTTCTTCTTTCTTGTGGTTTCTCCCGTTCGTTCTAATTCTTATTTTACAATATGACTAATGTGAAAATATGTTTAATACGAATGTATATGTAGAGCCTATATCAGATTGCATGCTGTCTTGGGGAGTGGGGAGGAAAAGGAGGGGTAGAAAATTTAGAACTCAAAATCTTATGGAAGTGAATGTTGAAAACTATAAGCAAATTAATTAATTAATTAGTAAAAAAAGGAAGTACCACATACACAAAAAAAAGAAAGGCTATACTACTAGGAATCTCAAGATTGGATTGGAAGTATGAGAGTAGAGGAGTTCAAGATGGTAGTGGTGAGGGCTTGTATTACAATATAGGTCCTAGTAATAGGAACGAGAGGGCAGAAAGGAGAGATGATATGGAGGAAAGATTGAAAAAACTTTATAACTGATTGGAGGTCAAGGGAAGAGAAAAGTCAAATATAACAATATGATTTCAAACATGGAAGTCACGGCACCAGTGACAATAATAATGAAGGCAGAAGAAGGAACAAACTTGTAGGGAAGATAGAATTGAGGCTTGGAAGGAATTGTAGAGATAATCTAGTCCAAATACCTAATTATGCAGATGAGGAAATTGAAGATCATCGAGGTGTCATGCTGCTACTAAATGTTAGAGTGGAACCCACACTTTCTGAGTCCAAGACTATGTCATGCTGTTTCTCAGAAGAAAGAGTGAGTTTTAGACACAAGCCATGGGAATCAGAAATCTATTTAGAAAGGTAAAGTATGGGATCAATGAGGCCAGGTGGAAGTAATCTGAAATCAAAGTCAGAATGGCCAATGTAAAAAAAAAAATAGTCAGGTAGCAAGTGTCAGGTAAATTGTAGATTGATAGGGACCTGTCTCTGTAAGCTTCTTTTGATTACTGGGCAGGGGTGATTGGTATTACTGTCATAGGTTCTTAAAAGCCCTGGTCATCTACCAGCCCAAGATCTGATGGCACATTTCTACCATTCTCAGTATTTTAGTCCTGGAAAAAAAGAGAGGTCAGATTTCTTTATAGGAAGGTTATTGTCTGCTATTAGAGTCCTTTCAGAGAACTCTAATGACATGGCGATGGGGACAGAGGTGTGAGTAAGCTGACACCATTTTATTACCTTGTGTTTATCTCTCAATTTCCTTAAAACACCTGCACACTGGGAATACCTTTTCTTCAGATACACACCATTTATGGGCATGCATGTCTTTGGTTTGTGGGGTAGGGAAAGATAGCATGCTAATTACATTAAATCCAAATTTACTTCAATGTATGTTGACTTAATCCATGGTTACTCCTTCCATGGATGTAGATTGTAAACCCTCTTTAATGGTGAGAATGCTAGATTTGGAATCTGAGAATCTAAATTCAGATCCAGGCCCTGCTTTGTCCTATTTGTGGGAGCTTAAGAAAGTCATTTAACTTCTCCTGGCTTTAATATCTTCATCTATAAAATGAGGAGATTGGAATCAATGATACCTACGTCTATGATCTTTTGATCTATTCAGTGTCATAACTAGAAATTCTGATACCTGGGGAAAACACTACAAATGTGCCTTGAGGAAGCAGGACAAAAGTCATCTTCAACTTTTTAAGACAAATTAAGTTAAGTGGAGGCATAGTTGGGGGTTAAATACCTCAGGGAGAGACAGTGTTACTCGAGATATAAGGTCTTGTAGGAAAGAGATTCTATTTCAAGGCCACTGAAGGAGAGTCTACTGTGAGACCAAAGAACAGGGAAGGACCAAACCATAGAAAAACTCACCACTGTGGCTACTGAAAGAAGGATGAATGCCTTCTGATAGCCTCTTATTTTAACTAAAGGTTATTAATGTTGAGTTCTTTTTTTTTTCCTGTCTGGTTTGTAGACTAAAGTCACGACTGTAAATTTCAGTGCTGTAAGCAAAGCCCTGTTTGTCTTACCCTAGTTGTGGCCCTAAATTCACTATACCTTAGCTGATACTATTCTTTTGCAAGTTACTGTGGCTAAAATAATTCATTTTGTGTTATACTTCCTGGTGATGAGTCTCTGTGAATTTAGCTAAGCTGTTCCTTGTTACTAGGGATACAGAGTCCTTTGTGGGTCTATGCTTGAGGTCTTTCCAGCTTGATAAGACCCTTCTAGAATTTGTTCCCAATGAACCCAAGGTCATTTCCATGCCCTAATCAAATAGAGGAGTTAAAGTTTAATGAGATGAGTAATAATTTAAAAACTAAATAAACTAAATTTCCTAAAATAAAAAGTAGAAGAACTGGTAAGTTGGTAGAAGTTTGAAAAATTTTCGAAGCCTAGAAAGAAAAATAAAAATACAGCCCAAAACCTGGGAGGAGGAAGTTGCCTTGTAAACCCTTGTCATATTTATCTGTTGCTCATAGCCTATTGAACTCTGACAAATTGGGCATATGCGTGTTACATGTTAGATATATACCAAAATTCTGGCTGCCAAAATGACCATATCTTTTTGGAATTTCAAGCAAAAGAAAGAAAAAACTGTGTGTGTGTATGTGTGTGTGTGTGTGTGTGTGTGTGTGTGTGTGTGTGTGTGTGTACATATATATGTATGTATATATATGCATATTATATATATATATAAAACTAAGCTAAAATTCTCTTTCTGCATTTTCAAATATGCAAACACATGGAAAGATTTGGTGTTTTGGTACATTCATCATGGTGGGAGTTTAATTAGGAAACCTAGTAACAAATGCTGAGCCATGCATCCTGATTACAGGGCCCTTGGGGCAGCTGAGTCTATTGCTAGGGAATGCGCAGCTAGTGAGCCAATTACCAGGCAAAAAAAGTCAGAGAATAAAGTGAAAATATAACTCAAGATATAATGTACTAGGTCATAGACTCCTAAACTGGAATCTGAGGTTACTGAAAAAAGAACAATTTTTTTCAGCTACCCATCATAACAATCCTTAGTTGCAAGTAGAAACATCCCCCTAGTACCTTTTTCCCAGCTTCTAGTGGGAGAGTGGATGGGGAAGAAAGAATTAGGAAAGAAACCAGAGGGCACATAGTTATGTTATTTCTCTAATTATCATGAAGAGAAAATGAAAATGTTGGAGATTAAAGGGGAACAAAATCCCCCTTTGTAGCTCTTTTCAACCTTTAAAGACAATATTCCTCTCTCAAGAAGACTTATACCAAAATTTCTGTGAAGTTTTCTGTGGAGGAATTTGCAATTTCATTTATGTCCCTAATTTAATTTAATGCTAAAAGAGTTTGTTTATTTTAGCTAAACTTGTAATCACTAGTTATTCCAGCTTCAGGAAAACTCAGAGAGAAAATATTCAAGAAATAATACAAGGAATATCATTTAAAACTTTTTTTTCCTTGTGTCACATTTGGAAGATTATATCTCCAGAGACCAAATGTATTAAACACCTGTGATGTATTTTGTATTTTAAGCACACAGGCCAAGCATCTTCTCGGCACTGTTGAATAAAATTAGAAACCCAGGCAAAGAGAGATAAATCAAATTAATGTTGTAGTTTTCCTGCACAGATGTAAATGCTGTTTGACAAGCAAATAGAAATCATTAACAAACAACTTCTAAATGAGATTTAGTATGCACATGAATACCTTTGATAATGGGAAATGGTACATAAATTTTCAAGAGACCAATTTCCAAAAGACAGATTTTCTAATTTCTAATGGGATAAAATGTTAAATCATACATGCAATAAAGCATCACGAAAGACTAGAGGATATTGAACTACAAGTTTTGACCAGATTTGACTTGGGAAATTAAGATTTAAGCACAAAATGAGAAAGAGGGTACAGAGCTTGATTTTTGTTCTCCCTGTTACATGGGGTTATAGAGGCATTCACTGTGCAGTATAGGTGTGCAAAGAGCAGGTGCCAGGTCCCTGAGAGAGCATTCCCATCCCCTAAGGAGGATACAAAGGGGAAGGGCCAATGGAAATGCTCTCCCAGACTGTACATGATGTGTACAACTATGCTCAAAGCACACCAAAGGTGTGAGGTCTACATAAAGTGGGTTTCTAGGCCCACTGAAACATAATCTGGTAAAAAAAAATCTATTCCTTGAGTCCCATTTCAAGTATTATTGTCCATTCTAAAACTTTAGACCTATACGCTTCCTGCTTTTTGTTCTCAAACACAGAAGATGCTACACAAACCAAATTGTAAAACTGTTCTCCAGAAAATGCAGAGAAACAAGAGATGTTTCATTGTCTGATGATAGCATTAGCAGCAGGACAGAGCGATCAAAGCATGTTGGTTCTATGTGTCCTCCCCAGCATCATTAAAATGATCAATTTGATTTGACTATCCTTTAGTGTAGTTTCAAAGAAAGGATTTAAAATGAAGAGGAAATTTATTTACTGAAATGCAGAAAAGCCATGTTCTCCTTTCTTATCCAATTTCTTGGACACTGATGTAGCAATGTCTATAGGGGAAAGTCTAAGAATTCAGAGAGTGGGTTCTTGTCTCACTTTTGTCACTGCTGAACCGTGTGATCTTAGGCATGTCTCTTATTAAACCTCAGTTCTTTCACAGCAAGACAAGAATGATAATATCTGCCTTGCCATACTACTCAGGGTTGTTACAAGGCTCAAATATGTTAAATTTACTACATGAGAAAGTGAATGGGAGCTTTAACATGCTTTACAGATAGAAGTCTAAAGGTATGGTATTCAATTAGTCCAGGTATTAAGGTCAAGCATTAAATCGATCTTGTTTTAAATAGCTTCTCTTACATTCTATACTGTTTTCTGTGAAGGTTTAAGGGCCACTTTTAAGGGATGATTTAGAGAATGATTGGTTGCCAAGTTCATATTCTCATTATATTGTCAAGAAGATTTGATTTAGATATCCATATCCCTAGCTTCATTTTAGTCCATGCATTCAAATCCCCTTAAAGATAGAGAAGTTTGTTTTCCCATTTTCTAGGTATTTGCATTCTTCATATGGTTCAAAGACTCTTTCTGTGTTTTTATCTTCCTCAGTCTTCATTTATTTTTAACTTCCAATATATATTATGGTCTTTTTTGTTACTACAATTTAGTCTGTCTACCTTTTAATCATTCTGGTTACTATTTTATGAACTCTTTCTGTTTGATCTGAACTCTTGCCAATTTGGGGGCATTAAAATTTTTTTCTATTTTCTTCCTAATGAGATGCCTAGACCTGCCATTCCAAGCCTTATTTCCACAGAGCTATCAACAGAGAAAAACTGGCTCTTTACCCTTTACAAAGAAAAGGTTCCAAGTATAGCCACTTATTATGTTATCCCATGTTTCCATTTCTCTTTCCCCCCCATTTCTCCTTGCCATGCAATCCCTGTTTCTCATTGTGATTTGTTCTCAATTAAGAGCTTGCACTTTTAAAACATCAAGCATTTTTTTTTGCATGGATTTATAAATATTTTTAGATAGAATATAATTTTTGCTTAATTGTTAGTCCTAACCCCAGTGACCTTTTTCCTGACACTGACTAATTTCAACATAACTTTTGAATTAGATGCTCCAGAAGGCTAGTCAACTTCTTTATATGACAGAGATTTTGAAAAGGGCATTGGCTTCTAGTATATTTACACTATCAGAAATTATTTTATTTTGTCTTTATGTAACTTTGGAATAAAGCAGATTTTTAAAAAAGCTTTATTAAAGTGTGTCCCCAATCTGTGATACTGACACTATTTTTGACATAGCTATAGTAGGAAATCGAAAACCAACCTTAATGCTGGATCTAGATTTAGGTATGGTCCTCTAGAGCAACAACAGGGGTGTGGTCTATTTCAGAGCCAAGGTTGTTATCAAAGGAGCTCATAGGAACAGAATGAGAGACAACATGAAGTTGTCGAAAGTATTAATCAATGAATCATTTATCAGGAAATCAAGTCCAGGTTCAGTAAACACAGGGGAGTCACAAAAGAATTATGAAATGGGACTTCTATCAAGATAGCTAAGTGAAAGTTTATACATAAGCCTAGCTCAGCCTCATCTACCCAGAACAGCTAGAGATGCACCATTTAAACTAAAAGAACAACAGTAACTAAGGACAGGGAAAGGAAAGAAGTCCCCATGGAAAAACTAGCAGAGAGACTGAAGAAATGAAGAGCTTCTGATACAATGACAATATCATGGGATGACATAGTGGAAGTGAAAATCTCCATAGGAGGAGATTAATTCTGCAATAACTACCACTAGATACCCAGAAAAGGGAGTGGAATGCTCCAAACTCTTATAATGGTTCAGAGCTTAATAAAATAATTGAAGGAAGAAATAAGAAATGAAATTAGAGTTCTTGATGAAAAATACAAAAAGCAAAATAAACAGCTTGGAATAAAAGCTGGAAAATCTTAGCAAAGCAATGGAGGCCCATAAAAAAAAAAGAGAATAGAGTACATAGAATTGAAAAATTGAATGATATAATTACAATTATTAGATAAAAATAAATACATAGCAAATTGGAAGAAGACACCAAAACATGGCTTGAAAAATGAATCTAAGAATTATTGGCTACCCAGAAAACATCATGAAACAAAAGCCTTAATATAACACCTCAAGAAATTGGTCAGCAAAATTAGAACCAAAGGACAAAGTGCATCTTGATTAAATCCATGGAGTGTTACCAGAGAAGAACTCCAGGTTTAAATTATTCAAAACAAGCTGACCAAGCTCCAGAGCCAACAATTAATTGCCAGCTATCAGAAAAAGATAGGTCACTCAACGGAAATCTAATGAGAATCGTGCAGGCCCACTGATCATCAACACATAACAATGAGACAAGAAAAATAAATTGGAGAAATAAATGTAAGTAAAACTACCTCTGTTTGAAGGCAATATGATGATTTGCTTAGATAACCATGGCGCATCAGTGAAAAAAGTTACTTGGAAAATTATTATTCAGTAAAGTAGCAAGCTATGAAATCCAGAAAAAAAAAGTCCACATAAAAGTCATAAACCTTTTTGTATATTACTAATGAAAGTTAGAAGGAATATAAAGAGAGATTGAATAAAATATCTGGTAATTAATCAGTCATATATAAAGATACCTATAAATACAAGTACAAAACATTTTTGCAGCAATAAAAGATGTAAATAATAGGACATCTCTTAAATGTTCATCAGTAGGCTGTGCCAATATAGTCAAAATCAGTCCAGTAAGTTAATGGATCTGAAATATCATCAATGTATGTATTCCCTCCAATAATGCATATTGGAATCCATCCGTGATTGCCTATTCTAAGTGACTCTTATCTGTATCCCTCCATAAATTCACCATAGAGGGGCCACCACAACACATCAGTGGATAATGATGAAACGTGGAAACTGTCTTTGACATGTCCTTTGTTCTTGCTATTTGACCTACCCGTTGTTTTTTTCAAGTTTTGCATTTCTCTAATGATATCTTTTACTAAATTGCTGAATAATTTATCATTTGTAATGTGTTACAGATTGCTCATTCCTGCCATGAACCTCATCATTACCATTTGGTTAATGTTCAATGTGAATTCTTCAGAGACTGTAGTCTTCTTTGTCTTTCAGTAATAAAAGATCACCAAAATACTAGTGTATAAAAATTGGACCTTTGTGTCAAGGAGAAGTTTGGAGTCATTAAAAGAACTGTGAAATCTCAAAGGCAATACATCCTGCTATCCTACATACGTTCAATTCTCAGACCAACTTATGGCCCATTTGTGATTGTCTGTCCCAGATTTACATACTCATGAATAAGCTCTATAGGTTATCCATCCAACAATATATCATAGTCTCAGTAATAAGCATTCTTCATTCCCTTGTTTTTCCTATGTGTATAATTAGGCTGAATTTTTTCAAGTGATTATGGATCTCATTCAGGAGACTACAGTGTTTGGGGGATTGAGGCTATCAACACAATGTCATCCACCAACATAATCATTTGGAGGATCTCACCATCTATAAGGACTATGAGTGTTACACACGTCTGCCTGTTTGATCAGAGGGTCATTGAACACTGAAGTTATCTCTAACGTTGTGTCTTGCATGTTCCATTGTACTCGTGGGAGATACCTTGTTAGTTAAGAGCCTTAAAGCTATTGTTTTGCTCTATCAAATCAAATATTTTTGTAGAATAAAAATAAGCACAGTAGGATCCTGCACTTTTGTGATTAAAAAGATGTTTATCATAGACTATCAATCACGAAAGCCTGCTTGTTTTTTTATATTGCCTTCACCAAGGATGTCTTCAAGGCGTGGTTTATTTTTATAAAAGTTTTGTATGAATGGGAAAGTAGGAATGTGGTTCAGTAACTACTGATATTCTCTCAGTCACCTTTTTTGAGACGTACACTTTCATGTAGCTTAAGAACCCGCTTAAGCCTAAGCCAAGCATCTTCATCATGACACTATTGTTTGTATGCTTCAGATGCTTTCCCATTTTTTTCTTTTCTTTATTGCTATTTCTACTCCCCCTGGCCACACATCTGAGACTATCATGTTAATGCTAAGAATGGTAATTCTATTGTCTTGATGGTGAAAATAGTTTGTCACAACCTTATGGTTGTAGTCCTTCCAATTTCATTCTTAAATGTCCTTGGATCAATTTTACTTAGTTGAGCCTCTTGCCAAGCTTCCTTTAAATAAGTTTTTTCCTCCGTTGTTTCTAACAGTTTTGTAAGGCAATGGTGTTCACAATCTCCCACCATTTTCCTCTTGAAGATGTTATAAGTGAGCAGAAGTGATGGTGCATGCCTTTAGGGGCTACCTGGGAGGCTGAGGCTGAATAATCTCTTGAACTTTGGAATTCTGAGGCTGCAGTGTGTAGAACTGATTATTATTATTTTGTATGGTTTAGCATTAGTATAGCAATACCCTGGGCATGCAGAGGTCTGGGAAGAGGTACCATTTTTCTTAAGGGGAAGAAGACCAGTCCAGATTAGAAATCTAGCAAGTTTAAGCCTATGACCAGTCCTCATACTTTCAGCCTGGGAAAGATAGGGATACCTACTGTTTTTAATATATCTCTATCCCTATCTATCTGTCCATCTATCCATCTACCCATCTATCTATCTATCTTTTTGAATTTGCATCCTAAACTGGGGCTACCCTTGGCTGCCATGCCTCCCCATTTGGCAAAGACATAAAGTATTTCTGGCTGAAATGGTTTCTAGGCTCGTTTGATCTCGAAGTGGCAGCTGGTTTACATTGGTTAAACTTTATGAAATCACTGTAATGTTGATTCTCATCAATTTTCCGTTTTTTACATCAAAAATTTGTTTCAGTAGGTTAGAGGGGAATTGTTTTAATTGCACATTATACGTTTATTCTAATTTTGTGTTACTTTTGATCTTTTCTTTAAATAGCTAGTGGTCTGACTATATACAGACAGCTGATTCAGAAATGACTCCCACATCAGTAATAAGTTATTTCCTGTCTGTTGAAACATAATCAATTTCATTTTTAAAATATGATTTTTGCTTGTTATGTCTAGTAGCTCCTAGTTGTTTTCTCAAAGAAAGTATTCATGACCTATAGCTATAAGACTTTTGTGTAATCTGCAAGTCTTTGGCTTCTCTCATTCTCTAGAGTTGAGCCAGATTTTCCAACTTATTTTTTCTCTATCCTCTCCTATTTCACACTTGCATTGAACAATAATTACTAAAGTATATGTTCTGCCACCCTCCTCCTAAAAGGGAACATACATAGTATGCGGAATGGGACATATTTTTTGGACATGGTCAACATAGAAATTTGTTTTGTTTGACTGTGCATAATTGTTACAAGGGTTTCTTTTTCTTTTTATCAGTGGTGGGGGGTATATGGGAGATAGAGTAAATAGATTTTTGTTAATTGAAAAAATAAAAATTTTAAGAACAAAGTTATGTTGATTACTTTGAAGGATCTTTTCAAGTTTTTTGTGTGTACAATTACTTTAGTTCCTCATGCTCTATAATTGATCTTAGGGTAATTATTTTTGTAGTTATCTTTTCACAAATACATATAATAAACATTGCAATATTCCCCAAATTACTCTACAAAAGATACTTCATAGAAGTGGACAAAATAATGAAAAGTATCACTTTCGTAAAGTTAGGTTTTTGAACAAATAAAAGTAATACAGCTAGAATTCTAAGAAAAGATATAGATTGATTTTTAAACTGATAAAATTTGACATATAAAATCTATAAGTAATTGACGCAAATATATATAGCACTAAGAATCATTCCTAATAGATATAGACAAAAGATTTACACAAACATTTTCCAGAAGCAAAAACAAACTCCACTAACCACTTGAAAAAATGCTCAGAATCATTAACAATTAGAGAAATAAAAATTTAAGACAGTTCTGAGGTATTCCCATAAAGACAGCAAAGATACTAAAAGATAGGATAACTCATTGCTAGAATTGTGAGAAGATAGCCATTCTAATTCACTAATAGCAGAGCTATGTATTGGTCTAATCTTTATGGTTAGCAATTTGCAATTAGATAAGAAAGGTTACTAAATTGTCCAAACACCTTGGCCCAGAGACCCTTCAATTCTTAGGACTATATCTTAAATAGGTTATTGATAGCAAGAAAAGAACTACCTGTGCAAATGTTCATAGTAGCATTACATATGATAACAAAAAGTTGGAAACAAAATATGTGCCCACAGTTTAGGGAAATACTTAACAAATCATGGTATAGGAATATAATGGAATATTACTGGGACATAAGGAATGATGAATATTAATTATTCAGAGGCACACAGAACATTTATATGAACTAGTGCAAGTGAAGAAAGCAGAGATGTAAGTATACACAATGAATATAACAAAAATCAAATCAACCTGGGCAGGCAACAAAACTGATTGAACATAATTTTCTTAGTATGTTAGTATCAAAAGTAAAGGACACTTCCCACCTTTTTGTGAACAATTGATAAACTTATGTGGGGGATTGTACTTTGTAACATGATTCATCAGGAAGTAGAAGCCAAAAATTACATTATTTAAAAGACTTATGGAGAGAGTTGCCACCTTTACATTTGAAAGCAATGCAAAATTTCAAATTAAAGGTCAGATATCGTGATATAGTCCATAGTTCACAACTGGGCTGACAATTGCTACAGAGTTCAAGAGGTGTGTAAATGCATATGTGTATCAAATATTTTAATAGTGATCTTTTGCTCAAGGTATGTATTTTGGAGGGCTCCTATCATTATGGGCACATCTTATGTGTATCTATTTATTCATGTGTTGCCTGCCTCTATAGAATGGAAACTCTTTTAAAAGGGACATTTTTTGCCTCTCTTTGTGTCTCCAGCCTTGGCAGAGGATCAGGCAGATAAAAGCACTAAATACATGCTTATTGAGTGATTGACTATAATTAATATGAAGTGCTTAATTAAACAAGTGTTTCTAGGAGGTCAAGGATACCATGAACCTTTATCCTTACCTTTAAACTCAGGGCATAATTTAATGTTCCTTAACTCTTATTCTCATATTAAGAAAAAAAATTTTTTTAAAGACAAATTCTAAGTATGCTAATGGAAAAGTACTCCAGACTGTGATATATTGGTCTAGCTTAACATTACCTTGAGTTATATAATCAATTAAGGAGAATAATTTTGGGGGAAAATAACATGTTTAAACAACATGCTTTTCTTTCGTCTGTTAATAAAAATGCAAGGATCTTGTAATGGATACTTCTTTTCTAATACAAGTACCATTCTGTTTGAACTACAGTTAGCTATTAAATGCTGAATGCAAGACTGAAATCCAGGATTTATTTATGGTAGATTTATTGCCTCACCATATATTAGGTAGGAGGTAAAGTAAATAATACTCTATAAACTGAAGTTTGCAGTCAGATTTACTGGCCTGGGAGTGGGTTGGATAAAGGAGTTAACCATCAGTATATATTATCTACATCCAAAGAATTCTCTGGAGTAGAAGTTTTGGTTAAATTCAATTATTTAACATTGCTTTTGAAAACACTGAGCTGCCACAAATAGGTATCCAATTTACTGTTCATGCTTATGTTATTTATTGTTAGTAGCCGATCCAGAATTACTCATCATTTTAGTATTAGCCTTATTATTCTTCAGCATAATAACTTACATGCCAGCTATTATGTGTGAAATGTCTAAGTAGGACATCAATATGGCAGTGGTGCATTGGGCTTGAAAGTCATCTTATCTTGGCTCTGTCATTCCCTAGTTCTGTGCTTTTGGAAAGAATCACTAAATAGCAAATAAATGGAAGCAATTAAGGAATGGCTAAACAAACTATGGTATGTGGATGTAATGGAATACTATTGCATTGCAAGAAAAGACGAATGTGGCAAATTCAGAGGAGCACAGAAAGACTTGTATGAAGTGATGTAGAGTGAAGTAAGCAGGACTAGAGGAATAGTTTACTTGATGGCCACAACAATAGAAAGGAAAATAGCACCAAAAGATTTCAGAAGTCTAATCAATGCAAGGTGGTAATGTGAATTCTGAAACCCAATGATGATGCTTGCCTCTCATCATCTACAGCAGAATGAGATATTCATTTTCAGACACGGCCAATGTGTTGATTTGTTTTACTTGATGGCACTTATATGTTACAAGAGAGGATTCTATTGGACAGGTGGAGGGTGAGTCATTGGGATGTGAAAGTGAATCAAAAAAAGAAAATATCAAAAATAACTGTCAGAGCACTGGCAATATCTTTGCTACCCCTCTGGAACGCAATTCTCTGGATGGAAGATGCTTCCAATGAAAACACTGGACTCATAGATGTTTAAGATCACCTTCAATTCCAACATTTTGTACTCTTAAATGTGTGTATATATACATACACATATATGCATATGCATGCATGCATATACATGTGTGTATACATACATATTTGTAAAGTACTTTGCAAGTCTCAAAGCAGTATATAAATACTAACTCTTTTATTATCAACATAACAATTCTAAGTAATGGGGCTACTAATCACAGTCAAAAACATTTGTGGATTGTTCAGATATTTTTGACTAAGGAAATTTTTTAATTAATAGCCCTCTAACTGTATATGTTATGCTGATAAACAGTAAAAAATGTTTAACTACGAAAAATATTAGAACTGTCTTAAAGAGCAAGTTAAACACACACATACATACACGTGCATTGTGGCCAATATTTATCTGTTTGAGTATATCTGCATTCATATACACATACATACATACATAAATACATGCATATCTATATATACACACATATAAGTATGCTATCAACCAATCAAAGATTTTTACTTTTAGATTTTTTTTCAATAGTGGTGGTGTATTTCATTGAGTCATTTACACTCTCTCACCCTGTCCCCTGGTGACCCCTTGCATTCTTTGGCTCATGCAGTCTGTGGCTGTGGGAAAGAGATTTTCTTTGTTCTGAGCTAACTGGCCCTACAGGGATCATGCCCATGATCTTGACTTAATGACAGTCATATTCTAACCACCTGAGCCAATTGGCACATCTATCCATTCTCGGTGGCACCAAAATCGCTGAGATAGGTGGTTGATGCCTTGACCAGGGAGAAAAGTGCAAATTGTTTTCCTTCAGCTTTCCAAATACAAGATTTTACAGAGCTGTAACTTTAATTCCTCAGTTTAGCTGTTGGAGTTTACATAGGGAGCTGGCATGGTACAGAAGAATTCAGTATGAACATTGGAATTTTCAATAAGTTTAATGCCCTAAAAGTTAGAAAGAGAAAACCTTCAATTTGTTATGAGGTTCAAACTAATGATTTGCAATTTCCTTCTAAAAAAAGTATTCACATAATCATCTCTATTTTATGTACCTTACCCATTTCCTTCTTCCTTCCTTCCTTTCCTTGCTTCCTTCCTTCCTTCCTTCCTTCCTTCCTTCCTTCCTTCCTTCCTTCCTTCCTTCCTTCCTTTCTTCCTTCCTTCCGTCTCTCTCTCTCTCTCTCTCTCTCTCTCTCTCTCTCTCTCTCTCTCTCTCTCTCTCTCTCTCTCTCTCTCTTTCTGTGTGTTTCTCTCTCTCTTTCTGTGTGTGTCTCTCTTTCTGTGTGTGTGTGTGTGTCTCTCTCTCTCTCTTCCTCTGTCTCTCTCTTGCTATGTAGGTAATCCTTTCTCTATTAAACATCAGATTAATACGATTTTACTTATTTAATCCAGGAAGCATTTGCCATACAAAACCCAAATCCTTTAGAACAACTACTGGGTCATTAGAGGATGTATTCCTAAGGCTATAACTTTGGTATCTAGTGATGTTAAATTTCTTCAGACTTTTGGAAAATACATGTCAAATCATCTGAGAAAAATTCTGCCAGTGAATAGCATGAAAAAACAATAGATGTAAAAATAAGCTCCAACTCTCTCTGCCTTTCTGGGTAACTTGATATGGAGGGGGGAAACGATGTGAATCTTGTTTCATATATGTTTACTGACTTCGAAGTTATATCAACATAGAAAATTATACAGAAGTACAGAAAGATTTCATATATGTACTCTTTTCTTTTTTTTCTTTTTTAATATATATATTTTTTTAGGCAATTGGGGTTAAGTGACTTGCCCAGGCTCACACAGCTAGTAAGTGTCAAGTGATTTGTCTGAAGCAGGATTTGAACTCAGGTCCTCCCAACTTCAGGGTCTGTGCTGAATCCACTGCGCCACCTAGCTGCCCCTCATGTATTCTTTTCAAAGTTTAAAAATCAATGGTCATGGAAATAAAATAGTGATAATTTAATATAGAATCATTGGATGTCAAAACTGGAAGATCATTATAAAACATTTAATCCCACTCCCTCCTTTAATAGATGAGCAAACTGAGAACCAATGAAATAATGACTTAGTCAAGGTTACATACATCTAAGAAGTATCTGAGCTGAGACTCACATTGCTAGGACTCCAAGATTAGTACATTTCTACTATACTATGTTTCTTTTTTTTTTCATTGTGTAAGAAACTTAAAAAAGAAAAAAAGGAAAATGTGGGTAAGTCCTTTTCCTTTTTGACAAAATGCAGAAAATGCTAGTCTTCAAAAGAATAGTCTTAGCATTATGAGATGGTCATATAATGAACATTTCCCTATCAATTTATAGGTTTAAACAGAAGAAAATTATGATAAACATAATTTAAATTATCTATAAAGACAAATCTCCTGGCAGCAAGGGACTATAAACCTGGAATGGTTACTAGGAGGTTAAAGTATTATGTATCTAACTTAGGTATGTTCCTGCCTGCAAACTGGCAATGACCAATATGACCTAGTAATGATCAACTTTTATGACTTTAAGCTAATAAATACTTAGCTTTTGGACTTCACCCACCAACCAATTTCTTTTTATCTTTTGAGAATCTTTTCTTGCTATTTTTAAAAAAAATCCCTTGTAATTTGTTTTTCTAGCATCTTCAAGGCTCTATAATTTGATTCAAATCTACCTATATCCTGCCTTATTGCTTATTACTCTTTTTCATATATTCTGCCTTCTAGGTGAATTGGAACATTTTCTGGCTCTGGTACTTGACCATTTCCATCTCTTTTTCCTTTCTCCCACCATTTTCTTTCATTTGGAATAGACTCTTCTCTTCCTTATATCTCCCATATCCATCATCCTTTAAGGTCTAAATCAGATGCTATCTACTCCATGAAGTCTTCTCTGATCCTCTGCCCACATGAAAGTGATCTCTTCCTTCTCAACTTTCTCATTCTTTGCTTCTACCACATTCTACCTTTTATGTTTTGTTTCTTTGTTTGTTGTGGTCCAAACCTGAAATTTCACTGCTGTGAGGAGTTCCTTCTACTCATGAAGACTGCTAATTTATCCAGTCTTAGAGAGTTGCCTGAAGTCACACAGAGTTAATTTAGTTGCCCAATTTCACACAGTTAGTATGTGTCAGAGGTGATACTTGAACCCAAGTCTTCCTGATTTAAACAGTAGCTCCCTATCCACTGTCATGATAACACTCCTGTTTTCTGCTGCTTATCTCTGTATGTGTTGTTTCCTCTCTATTAAACTGTAAACTCCTTGAAGGAAGGAGCTATATCATTCTTTTTTTTTTATCTTTATAATCCTAGAACTTAGTACATGGGATGTATGGGGTGTTCAAGGTGTTCAAGCACCTCTGGTATGAGGGCTCACTGAACCCTTTTTGGGGCTGCCCATCCACCTTTGGGGTCTACTTAGCACTCAATTCTCACGTGTGGCTCCAAGAAACTGTAGCATGTGCAGTGGGTACATTCCAGTAAACTGTCTCAGCAGACAGGCTAATCCAGGTTGAAGGTAACCAACAGATCTCAAACCCATTGGTGAGTTGTTGGGGTAGGGGTTGGGGTGTCTATACCAAGCATATGAAGACTTCCCTTGCAGAATGTGTGGATGAGAGCAATTTATTCCAACAGCCATGAAGGCAACAGAATGGGCACTGTGGAGAGATTTGAGCTTGCTCAGACATCAAGGATGTCCGGGTTATCCACTCCATCATAGGCCATAACTTTTATCTTGCCACTGGACTTCAATGAGCCTGGAAGAGAGACTGAGGCTGACAACTTTGTGAAACTCTGCCTCACTTAAGTCCAATTCACCCATGTATGAAGACATCACCTGTGATGTGCCTGGTCCTCTTTGAAAATAAAGGACAAACAACAGCACCGACAGCACTTTAGTATACATACTTAGATGTTTGTCGAATTGAATTGGAAAAAAAACTACTCTATGATCAGCTGCAAAAATGATTTAAACTCTTAGAAAACCGAAGGTGCGGATTCTAGTCTTGTTTGCAGCACTTCCTATTCATATAAGCTTAAGGAATTCATTTGAACCTCCCTGAGCCTCATCTACAAAATCGGAGTCATGGACTAGACAATCTCTAAAGTTCCTACCATCCCATGAATTATAGGAATCAAAGTGGGAAAATGGTAGAAATAATTTTAATAAACAAAAGTAGCATTTCTATTTCCTTTTTAGAAAATTGGAATGAATGGGTCAGCGAGGTGGCACAGTGGATAGAGCACTGGCCCTGGAGTCGGGAGGACTTGAGTTCAAATCTGGCATCAGACACATAATACTTCCTAGCTGTGTGACTCTGGGCAAGTCACTTAACCCCAATTGCCTAAAAAAAAAAAAATGGAATGAAATAAGAAAATTTCCTAATGCAACATGATATCCCTTCATCCCTTTTCATGCCCTCATTTGACTTCAAATCTCATTGCCAATAAAGTAAGTGGATTACAATGTCTTGCTAATAGTTAGGGCTGGCCCTCAAGTGGAGGAAATGTTTGTTTATGTGATGTAATTTTAAAAGGGCTAATTCACCTGTTGGGGCCTCAGTTTCCTAATCTCCAAAATGAAGAGCAAAGACTAGAAATCTCTAAGATTCTTTAAAGCCCTGAAGTGATGATCCTAGGGTTTTGTTACTGGTCAGTTGTTTCAGCTGTGACAGAATCTTCACGACCTCACTTGGGGTTTTCTTGGCGGAGATACTGGAATGATTTGCCATTTCATTCTCAAAATCATTTTACAAATGAGGAACTGAGGTAAAGAGGTTAATTGACTTGCCTGGAGTCATATAGCTAGTAAATGTCTGAGGCTAGATTTGAATTCAAGTTCTTCTGACTCCAGAGCTGGTGATTTATATTCAAAGTAAACCTCATTTTATTTTGGCAAAACTCCTTAAAGTCATGTTACTAGTATTGGTTTTTTTTTTTCAAAGATGGAAAATTTTTCATAGTTTAAAAAAGTATTTTGATATGAGAGTCTCTACTGTGCCACCTAACTGCCTAATTCTAAAATCTATCTGTATAAAATTATTTCATCCAGTAGCCTGCAGTAATATCTTAAATCTCTATCGCTCAAATAATTTCATTAACTTAAGATTTTGTGCTTCCAGAAAACAGTCCCACATTAAATAAGGAAGGGTCAGATCATTAGCTCCTCACATTAGCTATCTCGGCAAATAGAGAGTAAGACAGGAGGGAGTAAACACAGATGAAGTAATGTTGGCAGAGGAGAAGAAAGAACATAAATGATGAATCTTAGGGTTTTGCCTTGGACTAGCAGGCCTAAAAGAAATGCAATGGTGGAGACTTCAAGGCAGCCAGGGGACAGAATGTACTTCATAATTTCTACTTGATATGGGCCCTGTTCATGAATTGGCCTTCCTAAAATGTAATAAAAGTCTTATTTGGGCTCTTCTACATCCTAGAAAAAAAAATTGAAAGAAGGAGATGAAAGATCTAGACTGTAAACATAAATACCTATTGTGGAAGAAACATAAACAGAAAAGAACACTGGTGAGCAATGATAGTATGAACTGGAAAAGTATAGTTATGTTTTTATGTGCCCTGGCTTTTCTGTACTTGGGCATTCAAGTACATAATCCATATGGTGTTTTAAATGTGGAGTGTACACTCTGGAAACTGAGCTTCTGGGAAATACAAAGATCCCATCTGAAATGATATTTTTCATTAACAGTTGGTATTTCTTGTAGAGGAAACATTTCCATTTCTATCTGAATACAGAAATATTCAACTTTTCATTGCAAATCCTCTTGGAAAAGTCATACATCTATCTCTAGACCAGATGCTCTTAACCTAGGATCCATAAACTTATTTTTAATATTTTGATAACTCTATTTCAATATAATTGGTTTCTTTTGTAATGCTATGTATTTTATTTTCTGCATTAAAAAAAGCCCGCATTATTCTGAGGAGTCCATAGTCTTTACCAGACTACTAAAGAAGTCCGTAACACATACAACAAAGAGTTAAGAACCCCTATTCTGAGCATTTTTGAAGTACTGTTGGAGACTGTAGTATGTGGTATAGCAAATGACATAAAAGAGGAAAAATTATGGAACTCCGGCTTGCCTTTCCTTAGAACTTACTACTCTTTTTACATATTCTGAGTTCCATTCAAACTGGAATATTTCCACCCCCATTCAGGTGCCACCTCTTTTGAAGTCTTCCCTAACCCTTCTTCCCCCTCTCCCAAAAGCTATCTCTCCCTCTTCATCATTTTCATAGCACTATGAGTTGCTTTCAATTAAACTTATTAACCTTTCTATCATAAATGTTTGTATATAATTTCCCCTAGTGGATCTTTGAGATCAAGAACTGTGTAACAACCATCTTTTTATCTCTGGCACCTACCTATAGCAGATGCTTAATAAATTTTTATTTAAATAAATTAAGTAGGGAAATTGCCAGGGCATAGATAAGAAATTTATGGATTCATTATAAATTCTACAGTGAAACACTACCCATCAAGCAAATCAGATCGAAAAAGGTTTGATCTAGAATTTAAATGAGAAAATGGAAGTTTTGATCGACTACAGGAAAAGCAAAATATCAGAGATATTGGCTATCCTTTTAAAAAAAAAGTTAACCTGTGGTTTCAAATATGGAACTCTTTTCATGTATTGTGAAAGCACAATAGAAATCTTTTCTAAAGCAATCTCAAATGATATAAGTATTATGGTGTACTATATGGAGATCTGGGTTCAGATCCTTCATTTTACACTGACTAACTATGTGAGCATGGAAATTAGTTAAACTCTTTATGTTAGTAGGAATCAACTACTACATCAATTAAACATCAGTGCCTCTAGGACTAGAAAGGTATGGAGAGAGTTCCCAAAATGGTAACTTGCCACACTACCAAGTATACTATGTATTCTTGTCTAACCTCTAATCATGCTTACAAAGATCTTTTTTTTTTTTAAACTGGGTACTGAAGAATTTTGGATTTTGTTCTCAGATCAGTTATGTTGGATATCATTGGGACAATAAGAAAGAAACTTGGATGCTAAATTAACACTCAATTGGAATCAATCACTGAACATTAATTATTACGTGTACACTACAAGCATACCTGAATTAAAGTCGCTCTGACAATCATCATTTTGAAATTATATTGTGGCTAACATATTATAACCAAGCCTCATTGCAGCATAATTTAAATGATCATACATCTTTGAACATTTATATTTCTCTTATGTCATTAAATGTCCCTTGTGATCCTGTTTTACCTAATATTTTCAAGGAACCAATTAAAGACTTTAGACTAGGCAAGTCTGTACATATGAGATGCTTTGCTTTGTGCTTTAAAAAAAAAATTCTTCAAGAGTCAGTCCAGGGCCATTTTGGTATTTCCCAACTTAATTACTTTTCACTTAATTTTTTTTCTTAGTTGGTTCAAGAGATTGGTTTAGTGCCATAGGGATTACTACATGATGACATATGTTGATTTACACAGTAATGAAAATATAAATGCCATCTCTTCAAAAGAAAAGAGTTAAAAAACTAAAATCAGCTCATAAAATTTAAGTCTCTTTTAATTGGACCCACATCACATGGCCCCACAGAACGATAAACATTTTTTAGCTTCACAGAAAGTAGAGTTGGCAGTGAGATCATATCACAGATTTTGTGCTTTCCTGATAATAATCCTGGTATAATTACATATTTGACAAGTGGAAACAACCAGTGGAGTTTGAGGGTGCTCAGAAGTGCTTTATCTTTCTTCTGCCACAATCCATGACTGTCTTAGACACACAGAGGCATGCATGCATGTATGCATGCTTATGGGTGTCTATGAGTATATGCTGTATATTTTAACTTGGCTTAAACAGAGTTCATTTATTTCTGGGGTTGTTTTCATAGCAACAACAACTACTGATATAGTACTTTAAATTTTGGGGAAGCATTTTCCATATATTATCTCATTTGAGTTTCTAAAAACACTATGAGATAGGTACTCTTGAATCACATGGAACTACTTAGAACATCCCTATAGCAGAAATGGAAGAAGGGCAGAAAGCTGAGTTAGGTTCTCATATTCAGACTGATGGGATAAGGATGGTCTCCTAAACTGTACAGTGAACTTATTTCTTTGTGCTTGTCTTAGCCTTTATAAATCTAAATTTCTCTTTTCAATTGTGGAAAATATAGGGAGAGGGGGAAATCTACCAAAACTCTATACTGTCAGCACACAACAAGAATAAATCATAAGTCTCAACAAAGGACCTCTCCAATTTGTGGGTTTTTATGGTACTAGCTGATCTGTAAGGTTTTATCCAAATATGAAATTCAATAATTCCTTGATTAATCCAATTTAGACAAGTGTGGGCTCATTTTAAAAAATCAGGAATTGATAATGAATTAGATATCAATTTATATAAGAAATATTTTATATTAATACATAGACTAGCAGATTGTGACTATGCCCTCAAAAGGTGACCATGAAAAAATGTTAGGAATAATTTCAAAATATGTAGCTTATCATTAATTTGTGGAACTACATATAGTTATATATTTAACTGTATTTCAATTAAGATTTATATAAGCATACATATACATATTTATATTTATATTTATATTTATATTTATATTTATATTTATAAGTAAAGAGTAGTAGAAAGTTTCATGTTGGGTATTAGTAGGTACAGGTCTGCTGTCTTTGCTCCAAAAGACTTCTTCTTGTTCAATCATTTTTCAGTTATGTCCAACTCTTTGTGACCCCATTTGGGGTTTTCTTGGCAGAGATACTGGAGTGGTTTGCCACTTCCTTTTCCAGCTCATTTTACAGAGGAAACTTACAGATGAGGAAACTGAGGCAAACAGATGAAGTGATTTGCCCAGGGTCACATGGCTAGTAAGTGTCTGAGGCCAGATTTAAACTCAAGAAATTGAATCTTATGACTCCAGGATGGGCCCTCTATCTACTGTGCCACCTAGCTATAGACAAGCCACTTAGCTCTCAGTGCCCCCAAGCAACTTTCTAATACTCTAAGTTCTAAACAAGCTGCCAACCTTCATCATTAGAGAGAAGGAACTGACACGTCAATTAAATTGCTGATCAAGACCAACCTGCTGCTAATACTAATAATAATTATTATTATAGAAAGTGTTGTGTTGGGGGTCAAATACAAATAGGGAAAGAAGAAAAAGAGTTTCCAAGATATCAGAGTGATGGAAAGCAGCGGGGAGCAGGGGGACTAGAAAATAAAAGCTTTTTCCCCCTGCGATGTATTATCAGTGATGGCTTACATTAAAGAGGTGACAAAGGAGGCATTATCAAAGACATAAATGACCAGAAAACTATGTGGGCCAGTGACATATTGCGAATGGGGGCAACAGATAGTCAGCTCTCAAATACTAATGGAAACTAAAGCAAAGCCTCCAACAAATCGAATGGATCCTCTAAGGAAGATGTATGGAAAGACATGAATAAAAATTTCAGTGGGCAAGAAGTCATGAAGAGATTATGATTCCCACTATGGGGGATTACTTAGACCTGCAAGACTCAGATTCATTTCTATATCTGTGTTTCAAAACATTTTCTCATTCTACCCATTAGAATATCACTGCATCAGAAGGGCCTATGGGGTATTCAGGAAGACTACCACTCTGTATGAGGGCTTGCTGAGACCTTTTCAGGGCTGCTCATCTACCTTTGGGTCCGCCTGTCACCCAACTGTCACCTGTGGCTCCAATAAATTATAGCATGCACAATGGCCACACCCTGGTAAAACTGTCTTGGCAGGTTGAGGGTGACTGATAGGTCTCAAACCTGTTGGTAAGGTTGTGAGATGTCTACCCCACACACGTGAAGACTTCACCTAGTGGAACAACTTGTTCCAATGGCCATGAAGGCAGCTGTAGCAGGGGCCATGGTGCACTTAGAGCTTTATTGGATGTCAAAGATACCAAGGTCATCCACTGCATCCCAGGCCATCACCAGCCATCTGGACTTTTGTCTCAACACTGGACCTTGATGACTCTAGAACAGAAAGTGAGACTGACAATTTTATGCCACTCTATCTCACTTAAATCCAATTTGAGCAAGTCAGGACACCACCTTGGGACGTCATTGGTCCTCTTTGAAAATGATGAATGAACAATAATGTGCGTCAGAATATAAAAGGAAAAAGTATTGTAGAGTAAAACCACAGCATATATAGTCAATTGGAGGCAGCTAGGTGGCAGAACAGGTCGGCCAACAAGCTTTTATTAAGCACTTACCTTATGTCAGGCACTGTGTTAAGTGCTGGTGACATAAAGAAAGGCAAAACCTCATCTCAAGGAGTTCATGTTTCAACAGGGGGAGACAATATGGAAGCTAGGTAGTGTACTGAATAGAATACGAGACATGGAGTCAGCAAAACCTGAGTTTAAACCCATCTTCAGATACTTACTAGCTGTGTGACCCTGGACAAGTCCCTTAACATCTGTCAAATGGAGATAATACTGGCACCCACTTCCTAGGATTATTGTCAGGATGAAATGAGATAATATTTGTAAAGTGCTTTGCAATCATTTAAGTGATTTGTATGCTAGTTATTATTGTTACTAAAAATAACAAAAATAATAATTCAACAAACATTTGTTAAACATTTTCTATGTGCTCAGTGCTGGGCGTATAAAACAATTGCTGATCTCCAGGAACTTACGTTCTATGTTATGGCTTGAATTCCTTCAGTTATAGCAATGAACTTTACATGGAAGGATCACTTGAAATTTAACCTCGATCATTTCATGGCAGAAAAAGCTCATTGATCTATAAAATATTAAATCTACTTTGGTTGTAATCATGGACATCTAATCTTAAGTCTTAAATTTCATAAAATATTTTGCTCATATTCTTTCCCTTGAAAAAGAGCCTATGACACTATGACCATTATTATCCCCATTTTGCACATGAAGAAACAAGGACTTAGAGAGATTAAGTGGCTAATTGTGTGTCCATTAGCTTATAGCTGTTAAGTATTGAAGGTGGAATTTGAATTCATCTCGGTGTTCTGAATTCCAGTTCCAGGATTCACGCTTATCTGTGTAGTACTTCAAAGCCTCTCTAATTCAGCTGTAATATCATTCCAAAGCCATGTTTTGGAAGGCTATTCTATTAATAACACTTGGTGTCGATTAGTCAATCAACCCATACATATTTTTTATTATGATAGATAAACTAGAAGTTTAAGACATGATGTCTCTTCCAAAGAAGTCTTGCTAGAGAGATAAAACTATGTGAAAATATAATTAATAGCAAATAAGTGGATACCATTATTTTTTAAACTAATTAGAAAACCAGAATTAGCAAAGATGGAGCAGAAGTAGCAGTAGTTAACGAGATCTTTAAAGCTTTGGTTTGTTTCCCCTCCACACATTCTGATTTCTCATAATCTGCTGCCGAGGTTATGTTTGAATGTTCTATCAAAAGCATTATTATCCCATTTCTTGACCAATATTTATCATGTTAGAGAAGCAATATAGGCAATGAATAAAATTAAAAAGGTGGAGGGTGATTGAGTGACATCTATATTGCGGTACATACCCATACATAGTCTTTTTTGACCCTAACAAGGAAAGAAAAAAAATTCTGCATCTGACCTGTGTGTCCCTAGACTAACTTGTCATGGTGTCAACTTTCATTTCTTTTCTAGATACAGAAACGACTGCTGCCTAGAAGCTAAGCCTCCAAATCAATACTTGTACTGCAGCATGATGTCATATACTGTATTTTCATTGTGATTTTATGAGATCAGTAAAAGATCCACTTTGGTAATTCATAGGATCAACACTAAATGCAATAGATCCTAAGAGTGCAGAGTGTGGTATTTGAAAGAAAGGAAAGGAGCTGGCTCAGCATCTGCATCAGTTTATTTATTTATTTTTTGTTTATAAAAGTTTTCTTGTTTGAAAGAAATTTTATAATGAAGAAACTTAAGTCTCATAAAGAATAATATCTTACCCCCAGAGGCTTCAATTACCTGCATCTGCTTTGCAAATTGCTAAACAAAATAGGGAGGTTTCATCTGAAAAACAAAATAAAATAAAGTTTTACAAATTTATGAACTTTAAAAATATTGAATGAAATACTTATGACTGGCATGGCCTTGAGAGGGAGGGATAAGGCTAAATCCTAAGATGAATTTACTTGAGGGACCCATTAATATCCTGATTTTATGAGACAAAGTCTCCCATTATCAAATTATGTGCAAGTTGTTATGCCCTCATTCAAGTATCTCCCTTTTCCAAGTGGAAAAACACATAGGAAAACTGCTAAACATCTGAATTTAATTTACCAGCAGCAGTGACCACCCAAGATGGCAGTGGCTTCTTCCCAGAGCAACTCGATTACATAGAATGAGTTGCCCTCACTTCCTGAAGGGGGTTGGGAGGGGATGGATAGAGTATACCTTTGAGCAAGGCAAGAAAATCTGCTTTAAACAAAATCCCTGAAATGCCAGCTGCTTCAGTTAATCTATCTTTTTAGGGTATTCAAAGGGTTAAAGAATGGGCCTCTGACTTGGGGGAAATTTTCTGAACTCAGCTTCCTCCCCAGTCCTATCATTACAACATTCTGGAGGATTTTTACTGAGGGAGAAGCCAAGTAAGTAAGAAGTTGACTGAATCATGCATTGTGCACCATCTGTGAAAGTCATTATCTTATATTTGTAGATTTGCAGATCATGGATGTTCATTGAAGAATTCTTAACTATAGTCTCTTAGATCAGGGTTTCACTAAGCCACCAAGAGAACTTTAGTTTTCCTTCCAGGTAGCCAGAGTTAAGAAGCAGGACCCTGCAAAAAGGTACAATATATTTCCCATAAAATGGCCTGGAAACCAGGTGACTGGTTTAGACATGAAATCAAACTGATGTGCAACTTGTTGAGGACAGTGTATACATCATTATCTCAGGATTCTACTTTTAACCCCATTTTAAGTTTCTCCCTTGCCTCTATAGCTCTTTTCTGATGTTAAGCCCTATCAATTAATGCCCTCCCATTCTGAGCTATATTCCCTATTTCTCTTTTTCTTTTAATTCTTTTTAAAAATAATTTATTTATTTTAAGATTTATTTATTATTTTTGTTTATAGTATTATTTATCTATTTACTGTATGTTATATTATTTTGTATATGTTATTACTTATTTTAAAATTAGTTCAAAAAATTCTCTTCTAGTCTCTCCCCTCACCCACTGAGAAGGCAATTTCACATATGAAGTCATGCAATATATATTTCCATGTTAGCCATGTTGAAAAAAAAAAGCAAGAAAAATAAAGATAAAAAAGGATGGTTCAATCTCATAATAGCACCCACCTCCTAGGATTGTCAGGATGAAATGAGATTATATTTGTAAAGTGCTTTGTAATCCTTAAATGATTTATATGCTAGTTATTATTATTACTAATAATAATTCAACAAACATTTTTTAAACACTTACTATGTGCTCAGTGCTGTGCATATAAAACAGTTGCTGATCTCCAGGAACTTATATTCTAATATTATATATGTGGACTCAAGGTTAACTAGCACTCTCTGTGGAGGTAGATAGTGTCTTTTATCATGGGTTCTCTGGAATTGTCTTGGATCATTGTTTTCATTAGAGAGGCGAAGCATTTCACAGCTGAACATTGTTACAATTTTGCTGTTTCTATGTACAATGTTTTCCTGGTTCTTCTCACTTTTCATCATTTCTTGTAAGTCTTCCTATTTCTCAATTTAAGTGACATAGCTGGTATTTTTTTCCTTCTATTTTGGGCCTAATTATGCTTTAGCAAGGCTTGTACATCCTGCTATCTTTTTAACAGGAGTCCAGATGAATATCTGGTCTAGAGTGATCCCGTGGCTTATTATCACTTATAGACAATGAAGATCTTTCTAAAGTAGTGAAGGTGGTGGCAGTAGTGGTAAATGAGTCTTATACAATGAAAGGATTCTTAATGTTTTTTTGTATGTACTATGGGCCCCCATGACAGTTGCTTGAAGCCCATCTCAGAATAATGTTTTTAAATAAATAAAATAAAACAGGATTACAAAAGAAGCCAATTATATTGAAATATAGTCATCACTTTTTTTAAAAAAGAAGTTACTGACTCCACATTAAGAATCCCTAGTCTAATAGGTAAAGGACTTACTTTCGAGTCAGGAAGATGTGAATTTTCGTAAGATCTGGGTTCAAATTTTACCTCTAAGAGCTATTAGCCATGTGATCACAAACTTCAGCTCTCAGTGCCCCCAAACAAATTCCTAAGACTATAAATTACAGATAAATTGCTGATCTTTATCACTGGAAGGAAGGAGTTACCACACCAATGAAATCATGAGTCTAGACTACTCCCCCAAATTATTATTATCATTATTAAGGAAAAACAGTTATGGGGAAAATAAGGAGACCAGATAATAAAGGCTTCTTTCTTTTAATCTCTAAATGAGATCAGGAGTTTGGGTACTGAAGAGCTTGACTGCAGTTGCCCCAAGTCCGATTGCTAGAAATGTCAATCATTGAAGTGAGTGCTGGAGGTAAGGTGGAGAATCTCTGCAATGATAACATTTTCTGTGCATGGTGATAACTCAACATAGATATAGATATAAATACACATTTGTGTGTATCTATATATAGATAAATATTTATGTGTATATACAATGCATACATGTATATGTATGACTGTTTATATAAAACATACATACACACATAGATGTATGTGCATGTATGTGTATACACACATACATATATGTATATAAAGACATAAAAGGTAAAGTATCATTTCTTTGGGTCCAACTGAAAGATCTAAAGGAGTGAAAACAGAAAGATAATATGTGAATTACTGGGATACTAAAGAATGTGAAAGCTGGCCAGAAACTTATTGAATTCCAAATGTAGTAAATTAAATAAAACCAGAGGCTACTGCAGAGAGACAGTGGTGAAAGTGATATGGCTTGGTGGGTTGAGAGACGAAGCAGCCCTGGCCATACTGAATTTAACCAACTTTTTAGTAAGCTTTTAAATCCTCGTGGTTCCTTCTAGACGTAGTGTGATATTATCGTATATGATGTATTACCACAGTCATTCTTATTGAAGAAAAGAGAAATTAAATATGTCCATTCTGGCCCCATAGAAGGAGTGACATGTGTTTCTGAAGTTGGCGCACAGATCTTTGCTGGAGCTCAAAGAAATGCTAAAATTTAGAGATAGCAGCCTGTATTTTCATTGTGCCCTTGATCATTTCAGGTTCTTTGTTTAGTTTTCCACAACCATGCTTTATTAAGCTTTTGTTAGGGATTGTGTTGGGCATAGGGGGTGCGGGGTGGGTGGAGGATCTGTTATTATAATAGATTGTAGAAACAATTCTTACAATTGCTAAGTAAGACTGTTGCTGAAGTTTTTCTGAAGGCCACAAACAAGGCCACCCCTACGTAGAAGAGGAATGTTGCATAATTTTATTTGAGGTGTCCACCTGACTAAAAAATCTCTCCCACTTAGTTACCTAATAAGTTGTTCTTCTCATTAAAGTCTCTCCTGAAGGTCTTTCTGGAAAACTGTGGTCCAGCTCTATAAGAGTGGAAAGGTACTGTGTGGAACATAATGAGCCAGTTCTGAAAAAATAATATTTTTAATATGACCCATTAACAGGAGGTATTGTTTCAGCAGCATTAAATCTCCTTGCTGTAATTTGATTTTTAAAATTTGTTTCTGAGTATGCTTGTGTGAGTTTGCTACATGCCCTGTCCCCTCCCTCCACCAGGTGTAACTTTACCTGATGATAACTTGCAAATCCAGGCAACCTGGAGTGGACTGGGCCTTGGTTAGCTTGACCACCCGAAAACTAGTGGCAGCTCTGTGAGACTATTTGTGTTAGGGGCAGAGGGTGTTGTGGAGAAACTCAGGAAAATCTAGGGCTACAGGTGAACTTTGGTCATTCGGTTAGGTATCTGAGAATTAATTTAATTTAATTTAAATTTATTATCTACAGACAATATTTAGCCAGAGGCAGCTTGGTTAAGTGGAAAGAATGCTGGATTTGGCGCCAAAGGAACCAAGTTTCTGCTTTTTCCTACCTGTGTGACCTTGGACAAGTCATTTAATTTCTCTGGACTTCGGTTTCCTCATCTGTAAAATGAGGGGGTTGGTCTTGAACCAGTTCTATCTAACTCAGATAGAAAGGGATCCCTGTGACCAGCATAGTGACTTAGAAAATCACAAATTAACATGATCTATTATTAAACATTTCCCAGTTACATTTTAATCTGGTTCACACTTAGGAGTTTTGTAGGGGCTTTCAGCCAAGAGGCTGTGAGTCTGAGGTCTCTGGAGATGACCTCCAATGTCCTTTTTCTAAGTTTAATGTAGGATCAATATCTTATGTTTTGATTGTTTAAAAAAATTTTTTTTGGTCCAGATCTACGATTTTATTAATGTAAGTAACTCCTGGTAAGGAAACTCCCTCTACCAACAGAGGTCAGCAATTTTTCCATAATTTAAAGTTTTAGTACATATATAGTCACATATATTACATATTTATATTATATATGTGCGTATATATTATCATATTATATATTAAAATAATCCCACTGATTTGTATCTTAATTGGGTTTGTTTAGTTAGTATGCATGTTCTTTAGTCCCTGAGAACCGTAAAAAAAGCCTTTTTCACAATAGCACAAATTCACACAAATACGACTTGATTCATTTTTATTGAGACACTCTATGGGTGAAATTTGAGACAGCTCATAGTTCTCTAGAGAAATATGAAAGTGTTGGCAATACTAGACCTGGAAACCTAATGAGTTATTAGGAGAGACTCATTCTCAAAACAAATCCAGAGGCCAACTTTTCTCTAGCTTACATGGAAGCATGGCCAAACAAATTTAAAGCAGGACTTGAGAGGAATTAGCCCAGGCCTAAAAAGCATAACAAGATTGTAGGTAAGTAAACAGTTTAAAAAGAAGTTGAAGAGAAATTCCAAAGCACTGATATTGAACTTTTTCAGATTGCTAATTCTCACTGCCGTCTGACACTCCATGACACTATTAGGAAGAGAAAGGTCTGGTGAAAATGTTCTGGGCTGTTGCACATTTTTGTGGCCTGACCTGCTAAATGTTTCTAAGCTGAATTAAACCACTTGAGAACTCTCTACTCCTGCAAATGCTATCTTATCAATGTGAATACTAAAATGTTTTATGAGCTTTTGGAAAGCTACTTCCATAGTCTCAAGGTAGAGGTTGACCTTGTTAATGGAGCTCCAGCTGTCTATCTCTATAGTCTCCTACACACCATATGAAAAATAGCATGCAATTTTTGCATTTTAGCTTTACTGCACCAACTTCCTTTTGAACTCTGGAGATCTTTGAGTTATGATGATTACCCCAAATGTCTCCATGGTATTACTAAATATTATGCCCCAACCTGATGGCCTAAAATTGCATTCTGGAAGAAGAGGATAATTTATAGCAGCCTCTTTTTGGGGGGTGGGGGGACAGTATACTGTTTGTTCTCTTTGATGACTACATAAAAATTTTACATTCTCTCAGAGTTAGATCTAGATATCTTTAAATGTTTCCTCCAGCATTTGTTAGAATTTGGGGAAATAAATAAATGAGGATTGAGACATTTTGCTTTAAATGTTGGTGTTTGATTAAATTTCCCTTCCTGTTACATTATTATCCTAAAGTTCTACTAATTATACTGCAGAGTAGCACTGATCTTTTAAAATATACATCAGTGGAGTGCTGACTCTGGTATATTCTATAAACATGGAAAAGATTTTGGATATGGTCTTAGTGATGGGTTTTATATCTGCCATCCAAGGATCAGTCTAAATTCAGAGGGGCTCATCAACAGATTGCCCTCCGGTCAACTCGCAAACAGATGGGTTGCAATTAGCTGCAGTGGAATGAGTACCCACCCTGACAAAATTACATCTCCTTGAAGTATTGATTTACTGTCATGTTACAATATCAGGATATTAATTTTGTGCATTTACTTACAGCATAACAAATACGCACAACAAATTTGAAATACAATTTCAAATCCTGTCCTTTTTTTTTCTTTGCACTGTTTGTACTTACTAAGAAAGCTGTAATCTCAGGGACAGGGATATCAAATACTTTTCCTGTGACTCTAGCATTTTAATTGCTTAAAAAGCAAATTAAAAAAAAACCAACTTCATATGACTGATCTCTGTGAGATTTCATGCCCCAAATCCATAATAGGGTCTGCCAAGATGATAGCATCCAGAATGGCTTTCTTCACTAGTCATTATCAGAATCTACAATTAGGCAATGTTGGAAAATTATAGCCCTTGCATTAATTTGATCCTGAATCTATTATCCTGAATTTACTCAGAGCCCTTCAACATTATTCTTGCCCAGCTGGACCATAAAAACATACTGCTTATAGCCTGGGTCTTAGCCAAAACTTGTTCCTCCTGGTAAGCTGAGATGTTGTCCTTTAGCACGTGGTAAAAACTGGAAGCCACATACTGACCTGCATGCCATCTTTTTATGATAGCCAATAAAAGCCATTGGTGATTCAGTATAATGAGCTACAAGTCTAGGTCTTGATCCTAAGAGAAAATTCAGTTAACTTAGTACTTCTGTCTAGTACTGAGCTCATCTTTCCTTAGAAAGACACTCAAAGATGTGAGTTCAGTCACAAAGGAATTAGAGAGACCTGGGACCTGGCCTAAATAATTAGCATTATTTATGATTTACAACAACAATGATTTACAAAGAAGCCACATAGGCAGCAATAAAAAGAAAATGACTTCTTCAGTGGGTAATGTATGGCAAATGGTATCTAAATAGAAAAAAAATAATAAAACAAACTTGTGCTTTAGGATTTTTATTGTGCTTAAAATAATATATAATGGGGACTATTCAATGAGGGCCCAGTCCTTAGAACACGAGCAGTATCCCCCGCCTACTGTCAGTTCAACATGTGGAGGCCTGCTTGGTGAGCCTTCTTCCCATCATGAGTGACTGAGGGTCTGGTACTTCATGGTGATGAGGAGTTTTCTAATTGACTTCAGAGTTGGAAAGACTGATAATGGAGCTGGAATTAAGTTGATGAACTAAAGGGTCAGTAAGCTTCTTCCACTGCTCTTTTTTTGTGTGCTTCTCTCCGGTTTGACACTTTTTGAGTGAGAAAGATCTCTGGCTAAGAGGAGGGGAGCAACTTATCTAACTGCCTTATCCCTCTGATCATTTGCCCACCAAGTCTCTCTAAGTTCATGATGCCTCTTTCTGTTGTGTTTATTCTTTTTTTTAAAATCTTTAGTGAATAAGTATCCAGAATTGGAATGGACCAGGCTATGACCTTGTAAGCTTAAAAAGGTTGGAAGAGCCATCAGAGGTCTCCTCTAGCAATTGGAGGCAGTAACAGATACCACTGGAGCTGGTAGCAGCAGTAGCTGTCTGGCAAGGAGATAACTCTGAGGAGCGATTTGCTTGACTCAGACTAGCGCTAGTTTGACCTGCAATCTAGACAGTGTCCTGCTAGTTCAGCTGATCAAAGGAGCTTCCTGTTCTGTGGCTGTGCCATACCCAGAAGGGAAATTGTAGAGAGCTCCATAAAGGAAGAAAGACTGCCAGTAGCAGTAGGTACCACTTAATCATATATGTCTCCTTCATGGGTGCCACAGATCAAGTGTTAGCCCATACTTTATTCTCAGTTGCTTCTAGTGCTGTACTTTGAGGCTAAGGCGAACAGGTCTGATCTTTCTTTAACATGCTGGGCCTTCAGGTATTTTAAGACAGCAATTATATATTCCCTAAGTCTTCTCTTCTCCAGGTTATCTCCCTACTTCCTTCAACCAATCATAAAGTGGCATGAGTTTGAGGCCCTTTACTATCCTGGATGTCTTCTCTGGACACTCATGCACACTCACTAGTCTATCAATATTTATCCTAAAATGTAGTACCTCGTACTTTTTGCTAGATACATACTTTGGAAGTATTCCAAATACCTTGCAGTATTCTAAAGTTTATCTGACAAGGACAGAATACAGGAAATCTGTCACCTCTTCAGTCCCATGCACCACGCCTCTTTTAGTAAAGGCTAGGATTGCATTAGCTTCCTTGGCATTACAGAAGATAGAGCATTGGGCCTACACTCGGGAAGACCTAAGTTCAAATACACCCTTGAACATTTGCTGACAGCATGATCCTGGACAAGTAACTTGACTTCTGTTTGCCTCAGTTTCCTCAACTGTAAAATGGAGGTAGTAATAGCACTTAAAATAGGCCTCAAACTCATGCCACTTTATGATTGGTTGAAGGAAGTAGGGAGATAGCCTGGCGAAGAGAAGACTTAGGGAGTATATAATTGCTGTCTTAAAATACCTGAAGGCCCAGCATGTTAAAGAAAGATCAGACCTGTTCGCCTTAGCCTCAAAGTACAGCACTAGAAGCAACTGAGAATAAAGTATGGACTAACACTTGATCTGTGGCACCCATGAAGGGGACATATGTGATTAAGTGGTACTACTTAATAGTGAAGATCAAGTGAGATGATATTTATAAGCTATCTGCCACATAGAAGGTATTATACAAATGTTCACTATTATAACTGTTATTGTTAATAATACCTGTTTTATCACTCTCAGATCCTATTGAGTCCTTTAAAACTCTCAGATATTTTTCAAATGAGTAGCTATCTAACCTTACCTTCCCCAGCTTATACTTGTGAATTTGACTTTTTTGAACTCAAGTAAAAGACTTTACATCTATTGCTGTTAAATTTCATTTCATCAGTTATGGCACTTGTTTTCCTCCTGACAAGAAATTTTTGAATGCTAACTCTGTCATCCAGTGTATTGAATTTCCCTCCTTATTTTGTATTATCTGTATATTTGATAAACATACCGTCAATATCTTTACGTAAACCATTGATAAAAATTCATGCAGCATTGATGAGCGGGGCACTCTGCTGGGTAATTCCTTCCAAGTTGATATTGGACCATTTGTCATTCAGTCATTTTTCAGTTGTGTCTGATTCTCTGTGACCCCATTTTGGGATGTTCTTGGCAAAGATGCTAGAGTCATTTGCCATTTCCTTCTCCAGCTCATTTGACAGATGAGGAAACTGAGGCAAATAGGGGTAAATGACTTGCCAAAGTCACACACACACACACACACACACACACACACACATATGTATATAGTGTCTGAGGCCAATTTTGAGCTAAGGAAGATGAGTCTTCCAGATTCCAGGTCCAGTGCTGTATCCATTGAACCACCTAGCTGCTCAGATGACTACCCATTGGACCATTAATAACTACTAAATGATTAAAATTTTTAAAAATGCTGTCTCTTTCCCTCTCCCTTGATCAATCACTTTTTTGTTTGTTTGTTTCACATTCAGTCTCTTTATGAAGTGGAGATAATCAAGAGACATGGCTTTTAGTCCTGGCTTTGCCACTGTTTGTGTCACATTGAATCTCACAATCTCAGGCTCTTACGTGTCAAATGAGGGAATTGACTAAATCTCTAAACCCTCTTTTAGCACTGCCATTCTATGATGAATAATGGTAGTTCACTGGCTAGATTTATAATAACACTTTAAGATGGACAAAGTACTTTGTTCACCTTACCTTTGGAGGGTTGTGAGTTCCATTTTTTAGATAAAGAAACTTAAGTAAAGTGACCAGCCCAGGGTCACAAAACTCAGCAGGTACACATAGCCAGGAATTGTCGCTATCCCCAGCATTTTAATAATAGTAGTAATAACAATAGTGATACATAGCTAATGTGTATCTAGCATTTACTATGTGCCATGCACTATGCTAAGTGCTTTGCAAATCTCTTTTGATCCTCACAACAGCCCTGGGAGGTAGATGCTATTATTATCCTCATTTTAAAGTTGAGGAAACTGAGGCAAACAGAGGTTAAGTGATTAACCCAGGGTCACACAGCTTGTAAGTGTCTGAGGGCAAATTTGAACTCAGGTCTTCCTGACTCCAGGTCCAGCTCTCTATCTACTGTACCACCTGACTTCCTGGTTTCCTGAGTCTTCCTGTATCTATGCCTCATTAAAACAAACAAATGGGTAGTTTATTGACTGCTGCTATTAGCTGGTATTTGACATAATCATTGCTATTTATATTTTTCCTCTGTGTCTTCTACTTATTAACCCTTTTCTTCTTTTATTTTTTTTTTAGGGGAAGGCAATAGGGGTTAAGTGATTTGCCTGAGGTCATATGTATCTGAGGTCAAATTTGAACTCAGGTCCTCCTGACTCGTGGCCTGTGCTCTATCTATTGCACCATCTAGCTGCCCCAAACCATTTTCTTCTAATCCTTCATTTTTCCTCTCCCCTTTGTCTTTGTCTTCTATTTATTTAACTCCTTTATTCTTTATTTTTCTCCTGTTTCTCTTTGTCTTCTGCTTTCCCAGCCCTGCCAGCTGCACTTGGGCATAAAAAAGGATTAAATACCACCCAGTATGGAAAGCCATTCTCTTCCAGTTTTCAGAACTTCAAAAGGTGTTGAGGACCTCTAGCCACCTTAGGTTAAAGGATAAACAAATATACACACAGTGGTTACTGGCTTATTTCCATAGACCTCCTCATAGTTCATAATCATACCACCATCTTTGATCTTGGGGAATTTATGGACTGGTCCCACATTTCAGATGTCATTTCCTTTCTCTCTTCTCCAAAGTGATGGTTTAACACCTTTGTTAGTTTTAACTCTCACAGAAAATATATTGGCATATTATCACAGGAAGGGGTTTACTTTTCTGTTTAAAAATGCAGCAACCTAGGCTAAAAATGTCATACTCATAAATGTGTGTGTGTGTATGTGTATTTATGTATGTGGAGAGACAAGGAGAGAGAGAGAGAGAAAGACAGAGAGAGAGAAAGAGAGAGAGGGAGAGAGGGGGGAGGGGGGTGAAGGGAGAGAGGGAGAGAGGAGAGCGAGAGAGAGAGAGAGAGAGAGAGAGAGAGAGAGAGAGAGAGAGAGAGAGAGAGAGAGAGAGAGAGTAGTCCAGAGTTTTTCTAGCCAGAATTACCAGATGCACACACCTGGATATTGATGATGTGGACAATTCTACTGTTGTAATCTATTCCAGCTGACTCCTCTCATAATTGATTTGTCTTAAACATGGTTTTTGGAATCCGGTAGTTAATTTCAATAGGATCAGGGTTTGGCCAGATCACATAGGTCTCAATTTTCAATGTTATTTTAAAAACATAGATACAATGTTTCCTCCAGTGCAAATTTGATCAGGGAGAAGAATGCCGTATATCATAGAGTGTGTATGTTCACCTGTCACATAGGCTGCTCTGATTGTATCTGTGTAAAAATGTTTTAAATTATCCCTCCACTCCCTTTATGTTGACATAAAAAAGGTGTCCAAATCTCTCCTAGCTACAGAAAGTTAGAAATCACTCCAGTCTTTCTGCTGCTACTCAATAGTCTATAGCCCTAGCTATAGGTATCAAGAGCACACAGTGGGAACGATCAGCTAAAAGAATGAAACAAAATGGGAAGGTTGTGGAGGTGGCACTGATGAGATTTGATTACTGACTGGATTTTGAAAGTGAGAATGAGGAAAGAGCCAAAGAAAACCAAACCAGGGGCAGCTAGGTGACACAGTGGATAGGCTCCAGCCTTGGAGTCAGGAGTTCAAATGAGCCTCAGACACTCGACACTAGCTGTGTGACCCTGGGCAAATCACTTAACCCTGTTTGCCTCACAAAAAAAAAAACCCAACCCCAAAACCTGAAGGTTGAAAATATGGTAAATGGGGTGAATAGCGTTGCCATTACAAAATAGTGGAATCAGAAAAAAAAGAAAGGAATAGGTTTAGGGGGCAAAGAAAAGTTTGGTTTTGACCATATTGAGTTTAAGTTATACATGGGACATCCTGTGGAGATTTCCTGTGGATAGCTGGAGATGTTTATCTTCATTTCCAATCAATCAATGATAAAGTGTCTAACATTTGCTAAGTGCTGAGAAAACATATTATCCAGGGCTCAGGCCTGTTTATATAAAAGTCTCCCCACCTTGTGGATACTGATTATCAATGATCTGTTCCTGCAGTAAAGGGTGAAGTTGGTGAGAGCTTGGAGGAGGAGAGATCCTTCTTCTGGTTTCCATCTTTTGAAAGAGGACACATATAGGTCCAGATTCTCCTCACGGAGAAGTCCTTGGAGAGAAAGAACAAGTTGGGGAAGAAGCCAACATGTAGGGGATCCAAAAACTCGACTATGTACAGAATAAGAAAGGGAGCAAAGGACAGAGCAAGTCAAATAGACAAGCATTTATTAAGCTCCTATTATCTGCCAGGAACATTGCTAAGTGCTTGGGATTAAAAAAAGACAAAAGAGTCCCTGCTCCTAAAAAACTTAATGTGATGGGTAAGAGGGACCAACAAGCAAACAACTATTTTGTGCAAACAAGTTAAGGAGATAGAGAAAGGCTTCTCGTAGCAGGTGGAATTTTAACTGAGACTTGAAGGAAGCCGGGAAATCTAGGACAGGAATTCCTGGCATGAGGGACAGCCAGTGAAAATGTGTGGAGTCTGGAGTTGAAGTACAGTCAGTCCTCAGCATTCTCAGGTTTAACTTCAGACTTGAAGCACTCAAGTTATTTTATTAGTAACCTCATTTTCGCTTTTACAACCGCACACACTGGGGGCTGTGTGAAATAGAGAAGAAATGAGAGGTGCTTCTGGCAACTTTGTGGAGCAGCCGGTATCTACCAGGCACTTTACTGGTTTTGTTCACCCTTCTATTGTAAAGAGCTTCCTGTGCATCTCTTGCATATTTTCTTTATTTTCATTTGAAACTCAAGTTCTGTGTTGTAATTATGGCCCCAAAGTACAAGTCCTCTGGACTCTAAGCCCAAATGTGCGAAGTCAGTGATGACGTTGAATGAGAAAATAAAGGTGTATTAGATAGACTTTGTGGGGGAACGTCTGCAGCTGCTATCTGCTTTGAGTTTGATGTGAAAGTATGGATCTCGAAAAGGAGGAAAGCATTGATAAAAGTGTTCCTGATGAGCTCCAGAAAGCACTGGTGCTTTCAAGTGCATGTGAGTGAATTGAAAAAAAAAAGGGGAGGGGAACCAGCTAAGTTTATGGGCAGATGAGATGGTGGCCACCCCTTTGTGGAGAAGCACAGCCTGCTGTGCCCCACCCCTGCCAAGTTGCCATGCCAAGGAGCCAGGCTGGGCAGAGCTACCCAGGGTGAGAGTGCCCCACTTGGACAGAGAGATTGGACTCATACTAAAGCATGTGCTTTCCATCGGGGAACAGTTCAACAAAAGATTAGAGATGGCTGGTTGCCTCTTTCCCTTTTTTTACCTTGGGGTTCTTCTGACATCACTGCCCCTGCCCCTCTTCTCTCCCCCCTTCAGTGTTGCCTCTCCTCTCCTCTGCATTTTATGGATTGTTTCATTGTTAGTGTGTTAGGAAAAGTGCATGTTGTCAGAATTCATGTTTTGTTATGAAGAATTACATGCATAAAAGTATATTTTCAACAATTTTTAGGAGAAGATTACAGTTTTTGGTGGTCAAGGGAACCTAATCCCCTAGTTCCCATAGGTTCAATGTATCAACATTCTCATTTTTTTTACTTTCTTGCCATTTTTCTAGGAACATTACCCCTGTGAAAATTGAGGATTGATTGTATTTGAGGAACAGGAAGGCCAGTGTAATTGGATTGCACAATACATACGTGGTGGGGAGTATAGTATAAGAAAACTGGAAAGCTAGGAGAGGGCCAGGTTTTAAAGGACTTTGAATGCCAAATAGAAGATTTTATATTTATTCTTAGAGAGATACAGCTCCATTGACTGTCAGACCTGTGCTTTATGATCACTTTGAAAGCTGAGTGGAGGATAGACTGAAGAGGGGAGGGATTTGAGGCAGGGACATCAGCTGGAAGTCTACTACAACAATCTGGGTGTGAGTATTGACTTATCAAAAAACAGCAAAGAACTAACTGGGATCATGTACCATGAATTTAAAGTCAGTGAAATAAGCTCAATTTTAAAAAGAAACTGAAAAGACCCTAGTGGTTCAGGCTAAAGAATCAGTCAGCAGTAGTGTTCCTAGGCTTGGTACCCAAGGCATACTCTACCAGAGCTTGGCTCTAAAGCTGTTGTTAGCAGAACAAAAAGAGAGAGCAAAGTATTTGATTGATTGTATTAGAAAACTCAAGTTGTAAGTGTCTTCTCCGACACTTACTAGTGTGACCTATCGTTTAACCTTGCTAAGTTTTAATTTCCTCATTTGTGAAATGGGGAGAATAAAAACTGCCCTGCCTACTTTATATAGTTGTTATAAAGTCTAAATGTGGATTGTTGATAAATCAAAATAAATTAGTTAAAAAAATGAAGTCTAAATGTGAATGGATTTTTATAAACCCAAAAGTGTGATGCAAAAAGGGGCCAACTTATAATCAGGTCCTTTTGGTCTTTAACTATTCCCTGCGATGTAGTCCAAGAGAGACCTGCCTTACATTGTATCCTCTGTTATGCTAAGCCATATCATAGTGTGCCTTAAAATGCTATTAAAAATCCGTTTTGCATGAAACAGATTTGGTCAGAGCAAGCTGAGGATTTGGGAAATTTTTCAGATGAAGCATAAATGGTTTTGTAAAGGGAAATTCTATGGGATTTTAAAGTTTTTATGGATTTTGTTTCCATACTAGTAATTTCCCAACATGTGCCACCCTCCTTTCTCTTGAATCTTCCTTTGCAAAACGAAGTTAAAAAAAACGATCAGCACTGAGCCCTTATCTACCAGTGTATGCAGTTTTCTGAACTCATGTTGGTTTTTTGTCCATTACTTGTGTTCTACTCTTTGTGAGACCATTTGGGGTTTTCTTGGCAAAGATACTGGAGTGATTTGCCATTTCCTTCTCCAGCTCATTAGACAGATGGAAACTGAGGCAAACAGGGTTAAGTGATTTGCTCAGGGTCACATAGCTAACAAGCGTCTGAGGCCACATTATGTCTTCCTGACTCCAGGCCTGGCACTCTAGGCTACTTTGTTTCACCAAGAAGAAGAAACTGAGTTTCATCCCTTGATCTCAGCGACAGAGATTGGTCAATACAAATGATTAGAGATTAGTGGCCTTTTAGAGTTGTTTTTATTTACATTTCTCTAGTCATATTTTGGCTTCTGATTTTGTTTACTTTATTTCAATTCATGAAAGTTTTCTCATACTCCATAGAACTTAGAACTAGAAAAGGCCTTAAATACTATTTGTTTCCATTTCTTCTTGATCAGCATAGATAAGGAAGCTAAAGACTAGGAAGGTCACCTAAGGTCACATGGGTCAAAATGAGAAGAACCGGGTTCTGAATTCCAGTTCTCTGACTCTGAATCTACTTTTTCTCCTGTCTCTCATCTACTCCCCCTGTCTGCCAACCTAGGTTTTATTCTCAAAGTACTTATTGAGACCGTTATGAACATTGTACTGTGGGTGGGCATTGATTACTAAAAAAATCAGTTGAAATGCTAACAGATATGCAGAGTGATACATAGACTAAAAAACTAAGTTGTTTAAGCCCACAAGGAGCTTACCATCTAATGGGGGAAGAGAATACACAAAAGAAATCTGAAAACCAGAGGAAGGAAGGGAAGATACTAGGCCTGGAGGCATGATGAATTAATCCAGAGGAGTATAGCCAAATGAGAAATGAAGAGATGGCAGACCTGGACACCTTCCTAATAAGGAGGTTCTAGGAAGAACTGTCTGATTTCCACCCTCCAATCAGAAACGGGGAGGAACCCCATGGGCAGAGAATACTGAAGAGGTGCAAGTTCCTGAGCTGAAGTGATCTTGCAGGTTGAAAAGGTTCTAAAAATAATAACAAAAAAGCTCAAATTTGAAAAAAAAATAGCAATTTACCATTTGAAAAGCAAGGTAGTCATCTGCTACCTTGACAATTCACATGTCTGGTTTAATTTAATTTCTTCATTCATTATCAGAAAGCAAGAAAGCATAGGAAATTGGGCACTAATTAAACTTTTGATGTTCATTCTGCCCTGGAGTAGGTGAGGTGTTCACATTTTGCTCTTGGTGCAGTGAAGAAATGAAGACATCCTGGATGAAACACCAAATGAATTATGATTAAGGCTGTGAATGCCTGAGTTAGGAAAAGATTAGGAGATTGGAATTGCAATTCTGAAGCTAAGCAGGAGATGAGAAAATAATGATTGATTTGTGATCATATAAATAACTCAATGACTTTGTAATAGTGGTGAGTACTATTCAGAACCAACCATATTTTTATAGATCTGTAACAGGATGGGCTCGGTCAGCATACTGGTAATTCATGTTATTTCCCTTTTTGGAATGTAGGCTTCTTGAGGGTAGAGACTGTTTTGTTGCAGTCTCAGCATAGCAAAAGGACTCAAATATAATATCTACCAGGTCATTTCAGCCACATCCAACTCTTTGTGACCCCATTTGGAGTTTTCTTGGCAAAGATGCTGGAGTAGTTTGGCATTTCCTTCTGCAGTTCCTATTTTACAGATGAGACAAATAGTGTTCAGTGATTTGCCCAAGGTCACATAGCTGGTCATTGTCTGAGGCTAGATTTGAACTCACAAAGATGAGTCTTCTGACTCCAGGCCTGACACTCCATCCACTGCAGCTTCCCCTCAAACACAACAGGCACTTAATAAATGCACGTTGATTTATTGATATTGATTGCCATTTTGTTCACTTCTTTAGGCCTTCCCTTCCTCAACTGTAAAATGAAAGGATTGTACTAGTTAATCTCTGAAGTCAACTCTTTGCTCTAAATTTACAATCTCGCAAATGCATTGGTGTTCCTCTTAAAGTCTGGAAGGTTTTAGTCCTGTCTATACTAATCTTTCATTTCGTTGACAGATATTATTACTGGGCCTTAAGAGGCAATTTAACTAGCTTGCATTGCTTCAGGAATAGCATTTGCTTGAATTTCACCAAAGGCTCTAAATCTTTCCATTGCCATATGCAAATAACAACATGCCATTAGACACTACATAGAGATTCCATGCTTCTTTGTACAAAGCTCACTATAAACAGAGCTTTAGCCTCTGTGTTTCTACCAGGCTGAGAAGTACTGATTAATAATTGCTTCCACTTCACATACTTTATCTTATTTGATCCTAACTCCCCGAGGGCAGGGATTATTTCATTTTTGTCTTTGAAGCCCCTGTCCCTAAAGCAGAGCCTGGTAAATTGTAGGTACTTAATAAATGTTTGATGATTGATTGATTAGAACAGCTGATGAATTAGGTAATCTAAGTGTTATTTTCCCTGTTTTACAATTGAGGAAACTGAGGCTCAGAAAGATGGACAAAGCTTTTACAAGGCAAAGTCAGACCTCACAGTCAGGCCATCAGAGTGATTGTCCTCCTAAAGAGCAGTTGCCTCTGAAGAGCAATTAAAGAGAAGCCTGGCAAAGATTTAAACGTTTTAAAAATGAAAGCACATGGAAAAGAAATGGGAATAAATACATGATGTGTTAAAGGGAGGAGACATGATATGAAACATGTAGGTGAAGAAGGTGATGGTTCAAGAAAAGAAACAAGCTAAGTCAGAAGGTCCAGGAGAAAAGCAACATTGGAAGGGAGTGAAGCACTTCAAAACATTTTTTATTAGTTCTCAGTAAGTAAAGGAAGATTAAAGGATGATACTGGAGATTGCAGAAGGAATATCACTCCACACCCTCTTCTCAGACACTCTCTGCAGCAGGCACAAAGGAACTGAATAAAGACCATATGTTGTGTTATTTTACCTGGCCAAGGGTTGTTGATTTTTTTTTTAAGTTCTTTCCAGAGATTCCAGCTCCATCGGGGAATTTTTAAATTGCTCTGCCTGGAAACTGAATTTGACTTTTCTGGAAGTGGCCACTTAAACCATCCAGGATCTGGGACTCTGAGGACAGACTTGTGCTAAGCTGCCTTTCTCAGGGGGCTCAGGAATCTGAAAAATGGCACTGGAGGCATGGAGTATTCCCTCTTCAAAGTGTTTCGTGTGTGCCTGCTGTTTACTTGTCCAAGCCTCCACTGGTGCCTTGTGAAAAGTATACCTTATCCATGGAAGAAACTGAGGGATTAAAAGCAAGCAAATTTCCTGGAATGGAAAGGAGAGAATGAACAGGGCTGACAAGCTTTCTGGCCACCAGCCCTGAGTCTGCAGGCCTCTTGAGGTCATGCTCTCTGACTTGAGGATATTGGTTTAGCTGACTTTTCCAACCCTTGATCTGGCAACAAATGTCCAGTGAGGTTTGACTGAAAATAAACACGCAATTCCGGCTGAAATCAAGAATGGCTGCAGAATACTCGTGGGAAGGGTGGGCATTATTCACTGAAGGCTAAGTTGACCCCCTGTCCCTGGTTCATCCCCACAGATTAGGGTGGGTTATTTGCAAGATTCTGTGGTAAAGGATTGAGACAGTTAATGTTCAAAGCATACCTCAGCTTAATTTCTCTGATTTTGTCAGCTGTCCTGGTTTGGGAATTTCAGAAAAATCCAGGTCAGGCTTGATTTCCAATTTAAACGATCTGCCCTGCCCATTTTGTAGAACTGAACTGAATTTACTTGGGCAGATATCACATACCCTGTAGCATGTGATCTTTCTGCCAATGTTCAGGAAAACTTACAGCCATGGGCATTTATCAGAAATTTGCCAAGTTTGTAGTTTTGTTTTGTAGTTTTAGTTTTAGTTACTGTAAAAGAAAATAGTATTGTGTTTTAACTAGATTATTGTTTTAGTGTTCCACTAAAGTCCTTTTCTGATGCCTTTGAAGTGAAGACCACTATACCAAAGCTACCTTTATAGTGCCAGGTCAGGTCCTCAGAATATGGCTCACTATTTCTTCCTTGGGGTTCTAGGATCTGAAGATTTTTTTCTTATATCACCACTCATGAGCCCCCACCAGTGTGTTGCAAAACTGATAATTAATTGCTATAAATTAGCCAGCCAGATTTATTATGTTTTAAAAATTGTTTTCTTCTATAGTGATAGAGTAAAAACATCCATACAGTGGGGTGGCATACTGTTCCAAAGGAGAATAGGTTGAAACTTTGAGAACATATGTAGCAAAAGGGAACTCATAATCTTATTGACAGAAATCCTTTTCTTTCCACTGTGGGGTCCTTACGAAATTCCATTTAGGTTCCATTTTCTAAGTGCCAGCTAGAAGGTGCAGTGGATAGAGTGTGGGTCCTGGAATCAAGAGGACTTATCTTCATGAGTACAAAGCTGGCCTCAGACACTTACCAGGTGTGTGACTTTGGGCAAGTCACTTAATCCTGTTTGCCTCAGTTCCTCATTTGTTAAACAAACTAGAGAAGAAAATGGCAAACCACTGCAGTATCTTTGCCAAGAAAAATTCAAATAGGGTCACAGTGAGTCTGACTTGACTGAACAACAATAATACTTTTCTGTTGGGCTTCTTGCATATTTCTGAAGCTACCTTTTTTTTTTATTATGTAGTTTGTCCTCAGCTCCTGACATAGACAGACACTATCATTAGCTACTGCTCTTCCAGGGACGCTAAGGCAGTGATGTTAAACTGAAATAGAGCAAGTCAGGCAATCAACTACATATCGCACAAAGCAATGAGCATTTATTGTGGGAATTAGAGGTTGTTGTTCAGTTGTTTCAGTCATGTCTGACTCTTCGCGACCCCATTTTGGGACATTATTGGCAAAGATATTGGATTGGTTTGCCATTTCCTTCTCTAGCTCATTTTTGGGAGAGGTTTTTTTTTTTTTTAAGGCAAATGAGATTAAGTGACTTGCCCAGGGTCACACAGGTAGTGTCAAGGATTTGAACTCAGGTCCTTCTGACTTCAGGGTCGGTACTCTATCCATTGCACCACCTAGCTGCCCCTCTAGCTCATTTTTACAAATGAAGAACTGAAGTAAACAGGATAAAGTCACTTGCCCAGGGTCACCATAAGGATGAGTCTTCCTGATTCTAAGCCCATTGCTCTACCTAGTTGGGAATTGGAGGACTTGAGTTCAAATTCTGCTTCTAATGCTTATTCCTAGGTATCCACGGGGCAGTCACTTTCTAAAATCATTCTGGGCCTCAGTTTCCTCATCTATAAAGTGAGGCACTTAAATGAGATAGCCTTAGATATCCCTTCAAGTTCTACAGCTATGAACTCTGTGTTCATAGATTCAGACCTGCCCAGGTAAGTTCAGAAAAGTTCTTCCCTAGAAGATAGGCCCCCAGGTAATGAAACTTTTCTGGCACATCTACTCATAAACCTTTCCAGCTAAGGCACAGAGGGATTCCATTTTATAAAGGGGGAATAAGCACTCATACCAACTTTAAAATCAGGTTTTCATGAAATATCATTTAGTGTTTTCATCTCACCTGACTTTAGTGAATTATATCACCACTCATGAGCCCCGACCAGTGTGTTCCAAAATTGATAATTAATTGCTATTTCTATTAGTCAAGAGAAAGTGTTCCAAAAACTGAATTTGTTTTCAGAAACTTTGTTATTAAAGACAGAGATAACAATATTCTAGAAAGTGTAGGGATTTACTATAAGATGTCAGAGGAGAGAAAGTATATGGAAATACCTCCAAGTGCTAACTAAAATAAAACCATTTGTTCCAGAAAAAACAAAACAAACATTTTGATATTTTTCATGTGTAGGTGGGAAGTGTCAAATAAATCAATTAAGCAATTATCCCAAGTCTAACTGAAGTAAGTGTCAAAATACCCTAGTTTTGATGCTTTTGTCAGGTTAAAAAAAATCTAACTCTGTTGTAATTAATCAAAGTCATTATAAGGATATTAAAGGAGAAGAGTACTTGATCAGTTTGGAAGGAGTGAAAGCCATTGGATGAAATGGACTGACTATGCAAATTATGTATTAGAATTGGCTGAAAAGATTCATTTATGCTTGTATGAAAATTACAAGCGAGTACAGATTAAAGCATTGTAGGAGCTAACCAGAAGAAAACAATTCCAGTCTCTAAGAAGGAATGGCTTGGGGATAAGGGAAGAAAGACCTTTAATCTCCTTCCTCCCTTCCTTAATCAGAAGAAGACCTTGTGAACTTGGAAAGGTGGAGTAGATTTGGTGTTCTAGCAGGGTCTCCTGCTTGGAGTGATGAGGGCAAACTAGACATAGTGAGGAAAGGCAGCTTCAAGATCCTTCAAGGAACCCAACAGAAAGATACATCATGCCTAAGGAGACCTTTATGAAGATGCATGATAAAAGAAAAGGACTTCAAATAAGGCAGAGCTATGAGCCCTTTGTTACACGTTCTGTAAATTTGAGCCCACTTCCATATGTATTTGTGGGAAAGGGTGTCCAAGACTTGGTGGGAGTAGAGGATGGTGGAATGTGTTGTAGAAATTCTTACCATGCCACTTTAGTAAACACCTAAATCTAACTAAATCAAGTTGGCTAATTGGTATCACCTGGGAGTCACTGGGGAGAAGCACATCCATAGTGGTTTATAAGCTGTAATACTGAAAATGATAACTCCAGCCCCTTAGGATGTAGCCTTAGAATCCTAAATCAAATTGTAGCCAGCTTTCCTCTGGGGACCCAATCTGCTAGTCTGAGTGGAGTTGAGAGAGTAAGCCTAGAGCTGGTTCTTCATAGTAAAAAATACCCCTACATATTGAAGAAGCCAAAATAATATACACAATACTTAGAGCCTTTGGTATGAAACTCCTTCCCCAAATTGCAAGGCCATTGGCTAGCCATCAGACAGGACACTAAATAGACATGGCTGGAACATTCCTGGCTGTTGGTTGGAAGGAACTAAACCGCTTTCTTCTCATAACTCCTCTCATACTTCACATCTTGGCTCTTTGAAGCTCAGGGCTGGGAAGAAAGGAAGCTAACAAAAGATAAAGATTGGAAGAGTCAGGGTTTTTTTCCCTTTTATGGGAATTTTGGAGGTTCTCTGGAGAGAGAAGATACTTGGAAAAGGGAGATGGAGGAGATCTCTGTAACAATGGTCCATGGCAGCTGGTGACAGCTGTACCTATCATTCTGTTCTTCAAATACAAGTCTAAAAAATGAAAGCTAAAGGCATAGAAGAGGTATAAGAAAATTGTTGTTGTTTTTAATCACAGGTATTTGCTCATGTGTCTAGAGCACTGAAGGGAAGAAGAGACACTGAGGAAATGGCACTCCTAATTCCATGCCCCAAACCTCCTTAGTTTAAATGGGTGCAACTGAAACCCACTTCTAATTATGTCCTTTTATTCTGTTAAAGGCTGCATGTGATGGATGTCTGCCCAACCTGCTCATTCAGCCTAGGGTGCAGACACTGCCACTATGTATGGTAATATTTCTATATTTCTTAATCATTTAGCATTTATAAAACTGTGTTAACATTTTTATTAGATTTCTGTATATTTTTATTTGCCACCAATGAGTTTTTTGAGCATTGTTCCTCTAACCCTATTTCTCTACAAACTCTGTGGTTTTTATTATGAGATTTTGCATAGTTTGGTCATTTTTAGAAACAAATGTGATACTTTAGCAGAATTGCTTGTACTGTATGTCAGGCACTATACTAAGCATTTGGGGGTAAAAATACAAGCAAACAAGATAGTCCCCACCCTCAAGGAAGACAACATATAGGGGGGAGCTAGAGTTGGAAAGGCTTGGGGAATGGACAGTGGAGGAAATAAAATGGTGGGCTAGTTCTGGAGAAGATAAGGTGAAAGCTGACCTTTCAGAGGCCATGGACCCAGGAGCAGGAGTCTGACTTCCAAACAAGATAGGTGACATGTTTTGAAGATGACTGGGAAATGTTGTGGTAGCCAAAAAACAATAATGGTGATGCATATAAGGAAATACAAACCAAGTGTTATATGAAATCTGAGGGGGAAATAGTAGCTATTGACTCCAGGAATTAGGGAAGATTATCTGAAGAAGGGTGACATTTGAAGTGAGTTTTTCAACAGATGAAGATGCATGAAAGATAAAAATTTAATTGAAATAACTTCAACATAGTTGTAGGATGTAAAATATATTTGTATAAATTATCAATATTCCTGTATATAAAACCAACATACCTTAAAAGAAAGCACTAGAAAGAGAAATTCCATTCAAAATAACTACTATAAAGTATTTGAGAGTGAATCTACCAAGATTCACTCAGGAACTATGTGAATCCAATTATAAAACATTCTTTTCAGAAGTAAAGTTAGATCTGAATAATTAGAGATGCATGGAGGACATTCCAAGTGTAGGGTACAGTGTGAGCAAAGACAAGGAGGAAAGATAGTGTGGTATCCATAGCAGTAACAGAGAGTGATCCTCTCTCTCTCTCTCTCTCTCTCTCTCTCTCTCTCTCTCTCTCTCTCTCTCTCTCTCTGTTTACAGTAAGATTGGAAAGATAAAGTGGTATCATATTTTGGAAGGTCTCAGATGCCAGAATAAAGAGTTTGAATTTTATTTGCCAGACAACAGGGAAACAATGAAGAATGTGGAATAGAGAAATGAACTGGTTATTATGGCATATAAGGAGTCTAGAAGTCTCTAGAAGAATGGTTTGTTGTGGAGAGTGAGTGGAGGTAAGGAGACTGGTTAATAGGCTAATGCAATAGTCCATGCAGGTATAAATGAAGAGCTGGACTAGAGGGATGATGGGAATAAAGAAGAGGGGATAGAGGTGTTTGTGTGTGTGTGGTGTGTGTGTGTGTGTGTGTGTGTGTGTGTGTAAGAGACAGAGAGGGAGGGAGAGAGAGAGAGGGAGAGACAGAGACAGAGACAGACAGAGAGAGATGGGGGAGGGGTTGTAGAAAATATTAGAATATTGGCCCTCACAACATCTTCACATGAGGAAGAACAAGAAGAAAAAACCATAAATCACACTACATGTGGGAACATGGGTCATTGGGTGAATGGTGATAACACTTCCATTTAATCCTAGTATGTGCAAGATGCTAAGCATATGAAAACAAACAAACAAACAAAAAAACAATCTTTGCCCTTAAGGACTTTTATATTCTCTGGGAGAGAGAGATAAAAAATGTACACAAATAACTAAATAAAAATAAGAAAGTCAGAAGGGAAAGGAAATTTTTTTTGAGAAGGAAATACATTTGATTTCAAGCATGCTGAGTCAAAGGTTCTGGGTGAATATTTAGGGGTTCACCCAGCATTGAAATGCATACAGTTTAAGATAGGAAGTCTGGATCTCAGGAAAGAAGTCAAAGATAGAGATATAGATAGCTACATTTGATAAAGAATAAATTTACAAATGGAGAAAGTAGAGAGGAGGAGAAAACGAATATAGATCAGAACCTTTGGGAATACCGGCATTAAGTTTTCCTGAAAAGGAAGGGGGATTCAGTGAAGGAGACAGAGAAGGGAGAGTTATAGAGGTAGGAGAAGAACCAGGAGAATTGAATGTCTGGGAAGCCAAGGGAGAACAATACAACCAGATGGAAGGGGTAGTTAGCAGCATGCAAAACTATAGGAATAGTGGTGTTTGAAGACCAAGGAAAGGTCTTTGGATTTGATGTTAAAAAGCACTTTGGTTACCTTTGGGAGAACAGTTTTTATAAAATGGTGGGAACCAAAGCTAGATTTCAAGAGACTGAGACATAAACAGGTAGTAAGAAAGTTTTAGGTAAGAAGGTAAGAAAAAATTGATTGTGAACTACTCTTTTTTAGGAAGATTGGTGGTGAAAAGAGGAGAGAGATAGGAGGCTAATGCCAAGTGGAAGAGGAGAGTAAAAAGTTCTAAGTGAGGCAAGAGGGAGAGATTTAAGATGAAAATAGCTCACATTTATATAAGTTTTGCAAAATACAAGAAGTAAAGGAGGAAAGAGACGGGGAAGACTCTAGAATATCTAATGTGGGGAATATAGTAAGAAGTCCATGAAAGCTGAATAGAAGGATAGCTGAACAGTTGTGAGAATGCCACTAATGCTGTGCAACAGAAATTTATCATGGGAGAAATGAGTAAGTTTTATGACATCTGTCTGTGATTCTCAGGAGCAGGAGTTGAAAAAGTGGATGGCTGGTAATAACTAGGTTTGAGGATTTGCAGATCAGAAGCAGCAAAATGATAGAGGGTGAGGAATTATAAAATGACAGGACAGTAAATCATCCAAGCGTCTGACCCTGGGCTCAAGATTGGGACTAGAGGTAAGTGAAACCAGAACTAGGGTCCCAGGCTGGGGCAAAATAGCAGGTTTTGAGAGATCTCTTGATCAGAGAAAGGAGGGCATTTGAGAGAAGTGGAGTAAGAAAGGTCAAAGAAGAGTAACCTATAATTAGAGTGAGGGATTTTGCAGTTCAGAATCTTGATGTTGATACAATTCCAGGCGACAGTAAAATCTTAGATATGACTCTCCTAGCACAATATTTATTTTTTTTATCAGATTTTTTTTTGTTTGGCTTTTTTGGCTAGGCGATGGGGTTAAGTGACTTGCCCAGGGTCACACAGCTAGTAAGTGTTACGTGTCTGAGGCCAGATTTGAACTCAGGTCCTCCTGAATCCAGGGCTGGTGCTCTATCCACTGAGCCACCTAGCTGCTCCTAGCACAATATTTATTAAGTGCCTGCATACCAAGCACTATGCAAAGCACTTGTTGATGCAAGTTCATAGAATGAAGTGATCCTGCCTTTCAATAAGCTTATATTTTAATAGAGGAGACAACTAGTCTATACAAAAATATATACAAGTACAAAGTGAATGAATACAAACATATACAAAGTAGTTAAATGTAAGGTAGTTTGGCAGGGAGGGCACTAGTAGTTGTAGGAAGGCTGGGATCAAGAAAGGCTTCATGCAGACAAGGAAGTCATGGGAGTTGAAGAGGTTGAGGTGAGGCCAGGATGCGGGAAGGTTGGTCAATCCCTTACCCTCCCTGGGCCTCAGTTTCCTCATCTGTAAAACAAAGGAGATAGATTAGATGGTCTCTTAGATCCTTTCCTCTAGCTTTACAATCTATGAAATGCCACTCCCCATTGATGAGAATATATCCATATATATCTATATCTATATACATGTATGTGTATATATGTATGTATATATACATAACCGCACACATATATGTGTATGTATACATATATATGATATATATGCTAAAGGATATAGGGCAGACGCAACTTTTAAAAATCAAAACTATTTTTATGGTATAGATTGTCTTTCCATCATTGCTAGACACATTTAATAAAATTGTTACTTTCAATCCTTCTAAGGAATCTATTTCAGATATCAAGAAACTTAGTAAAAGCAGCATTTTCTTTTTCCCTTTCAAATATACAAAATACATTTCTTCAACAAGAATTCAAAGGACTTCTAATAATCTCTTTTCTTGAGAAAATAGTGGTATTGTTAAATATGTGACCCAACACACAAATTTGAGAAGGCTATGGAATTAAGTGAAACTGCCTGATTTTCCCTCATTTCTTTAAAGCATTTGGGGAAAAAAGGAATGGAAAGGTGAGGGGATGAGCTAAGAACCCTGGCTATTTCAATCCTCTCTCTGTTTGGAGGTATGCATGTCCCTATAATTGTTGAATTAATCTCATCCTTTATAATCCGCTTGGATTTGTCACGGCAGCGAACATAATCTTCAGAGCTGAGGTTACATAATTCCTGAAAGATGGTTTGCAAAAGAAAAGGGACCCTCAGTGGGGCACTTGAATAGCTGGTATGTTTTATCTAAATGGTTGAGAAAGTATTCTGAAAACCAAGAAGCTATTAAAAGTGGCAGAATCGATTAATCCTCCAAGTATATTCCACTTATGGGAAGCTAAAAATGTGATAATGGAATCACTTACTCTGTTGTCAAAGCAGGTTTTTCCTTGAGCAAGTTAGAGAGATGAATATAGCAAATAAAGAATTTTAATTCTGATAACCTTAAACATCTCCTTTTGTAGGTAACAGACATAATTGATTTTTTGCCCCAGCTTCTTTGTGAAAGTCAGATATACAAATGAGAGGTGTTTTAACAGAAGAATTTAGGTACCTTAATTCTGCAATTTATAGTCTTAGACATCCCAGAGGAATTGAGAGGTTAAGTTACTTGGCCAGGGTCACCCAGCCAGGATATGTCAGAGGTGGGACTTGAACCCAGGGCTTCCTGACACAGGTCAGCCATATCACATTGCCTTCTATTTCTAATTTTATAATATGAGGAAAAAGCAAAAAAGAATAGAAAGTTACCAAGCAAATGGGCACCAGCTTTTTGCTAGTGGGAAGGCTACATTTTGGAATGGTGCGTTTTGTACATGTTAACCACCAGATAACAATTGCTGATGTTGATGAGATGAATGAATCTGCAGTACATAAAACCTGGATGTTATGTCAGCACTTCAAAATCAACATGTCTAAAAACAAACTCATCTTTCTCAGGCACCACCTTCTTTATAAACCCTTACCTAATCTCCCAAAAGCTAGTATCCTTCTTTTCTACTATTTTATATTCATCTACTTTGTTCATATTTACATTTATTCACTTCATATTTACTACATATATATATATATATATATATATATATATATATATATATATTTCATATGTACTTCTTGATTCCCCCATTAGAATGAAAGTTTCTTTCTTTTTTTTGGGGGGGGGTTAGGCAATGAGGTTAAGTGACTTGCCCAAGGTCACACAGCTAATTAAGTGTTATGTGTCTGAGGCCAGATTTGAATTCAGGTCCTCCTGAATCCAGGGCAGGTGCTCTATCCACTGCACCACCTAGCTGCCCGTAGAATGGAAGTTTCTTGGGAGTAAGGATGCTTCTCCTATTATTCTTGTTTCCTGAGTGCCTAGTACATAGTAGGTATTTAATAAATACTTATTGATTTTCCAATCATCTATTTATGGCGCCACTATTTTACCTACCTTCCAGTCTTGAGGTCTTGGAATTATCTTTAACTCCTCCTCTCTGGTATTCTAGGGGCAGCAAGGTGGCACAGTGGATAGAGTGCTAGGCCTGGAGTCAGGAACACTCATCTTTGTGAATTCAAATCTGTCCTCAGACATTTACTGTGACCCTGGACAAGTCACTTAACCCTGTTTGCCTCAGTTTCCTCATCTGTAAAATGAGCTGGAGAAAGAAATGGCAAACCGCTTCAGTATCTTTGCCAAGCAAACCCCAAATGTAATCACAAATGAAAAATGACTAACTGAACTCAGGCATTCTCCACATGCAACTAAGTAGCAAGTTCTGTTGATTTTTCCTTTCAGATTTCTCTTTAATTCTTTAATTCAGTTCATCTCTTTAATTCATTTCCCTTTCATCCTAATTGGTACCAACCTGACAGTCATCCATCACTTTGCAACTACACTGTTGTAATAGTCTCCAAACTAGGTTCCCTGCTTTAGGTCTCTTTTCACTCCAGCAGATTCCTTTTCCTAAAACATTGTTTTGATCACATCATTCCCCTCACTCTCCCTAAAATCGTCAATGGCTCCCTTTTGCCTAGCAAACAAAGTCCAAATGCCTTTTAAATCCTGACATCCAAGCCCTTCCATAAGGTAGGTCCAGCCTACCACTATGTCTGAACATGAGCTGTAAAATCCAACTCATCTGGACTACGTTTCATTTCTTGAACATCTTTCCTCATGTCTGAAATTCCCTCCCTTCATCTTTGCCTATTAAAATTCTCTCCCTCCTTCAAATCCCATCTTAAATATCACTCCCTCCAGGCCTTCCCTGACCATTTCAGGCATGAATGATTCCTGTTTTCTCTACACTTCTACAGTACTGAAAAAGTACAACTCATTTGGCATTCATCATATACCTGTCTAGCTATTTATTTATGTATCATTTCTCCTGCTAGTCAGGGCTTCTTAAACTTTTTCCCGTAGGGACCCCTTTTCATGTTTCAGCAGTGTTCATTGGCATTACGTGGCCTGAGCACACGTGCAGTGGAAAGTGGACATGCTTTGTGTTCCCAGTCCCATATGACCCACATTTTAAGAAGCACTGTAGATCACTAGTTCCTTGAACACAGAGATTAACCATACAACCAAATACACATCTTCACCCACAGTTTCATTCTTCCTTCTAATCAGAGTTGTTGTTATTGCCTACCCCATTTGGGGTTTTCTTGGCAAAGATACTAGAGTGGTTTGCCATTTCCTTCTCCAGCTCATTTTACGTAGGAGGAAACTGAGGCAAATGGGGTTAAGTGACTTGAACAGAGTCACTAGTAAGTATCTGTGGCTGCATTTGAAACTCAGATCCTCCTGACTCCAGGCCCAGCACTCTGTCCACTGCATCACCTAGTTGAAAGAAACTGCCCTCACCATTACCAAGGTTAATTAATCTCTTTATCAGTATAATTAATCTCACCCCTTTCTGACCCCTCTAGCCTCCTCTCCCTCTTCCTGATCCAAGCTATTCTAAACATTGTTGTCAGAATATCCTTCCAACTGCTCAGCTACTCTACTAATAACTCTCACTGGTTCCCCATTGCTTACTAAATAAACCCCAAACTCCTTTTGTTGGCCTTGGAGGGCTACCTTATCTCACCCTGCTGTACTTTCTTCTCTGATCTTGTATCCTTTCCTTTCTCTGCCTTTCCTTTCCCCCTAAACCACGGATGACCTCACTCAACCTTCATCTTCACCTGTTGCACTTTCTATCTTTTAAGGCCCAAACCTTGTTGTTACCTTCTCCATAAAATCCCTGAACTGGATATACCTTCACCTCTTGGTACTTTGTTCATACTTTTCTCTTTTCATATTCCTACTTGTAGTGTCACAATAAATCTGTTTACTTCAGTATTGTATAAAAGTGTAGACACATTAATAATTATTTGTTGAAAGAATATTTGAAAAGATTGAGAAGGGACACAGAGTAAGGCAGCATTGTGTAATGACAATACAGCTTCAAATCCCTGCTCTGCTCCATGTGAACAGAAAAAACTATGCATTTGGAGTCAGAGGAGGTGGGTTCAGTTTCTGGTTCTGACACAACCTCTGTCACCTTTGGGCTAGTCCATTGCCTTTTCCATTTTTCAATCTATGATCCTTTGTGTGTAACCTTGGGAAAGTCACTAGACCTCTGCAGTCCTTAATTTCTTCATCTTTAAGAAACAGGAGTGGAACTAGACTAGCTGAATTCTAAGCCATGAGATTTTGAGTGCTCCTAAGGAGATTTAAGGAAAGTTATTTCTGATCAACCAGGTAAAGACTTCCCCATGTGGGATGGGCATGGGAGAACAATTTGTTCCAATGGCCATGAAGGGCTTGGTCAGACATTGAAGACACCTAGGTCATCCACTGCATCCTGGACCATCAGCAGTCGTCTTGACTTTTCTCTTGCCACTATACTTGGAGGAGAGAATGAAGCTGATGACTTTGTACAACTCTACCTCACTTAAATCCAGCTCAAACTTGAGTCAAGACATCACCCATCTTGATGTCACTGGTCCTCTTCAAACACACAACAATACTGTCTGAGCAAGCAGGTCTGGCAGTCACCAGATTGGATCCAAGAGGTGAGAAGATAATCACTTTGCCAGCTCTTTTACTGTAGAGGCCTGGATGATGAGCAACATGAGAGTTCCTAGGCTTTGAGCACAGGTGTTCATTTGGATATTAAGAAAACTGACCTTGGTATAGCAAGGATGGCCTAAAAAGCCTTAAGTCATCAAAGGGGGATGCTTAGAAGAAACCTGTCTAAAGCAAAGAGAGAGAGATCTGGGGACTTAGAAGCTCAGCTTCTAAAGATGACTAATTGAAGCCTTGAACTGTTGGGTGTGTGCATGTCTATGCATATAAATCCCCTATTGCTTAAAAATACAGTCTTCCTGAATGGACCTGGAAGAGTAACAAAAGATAACTTTGAAGGCATCCCTAATGCAGAGGGTGAAATTGAAAATGGGCACAAAAATACTCAGGTTACCATTTCAGTGCCCTGCCTTCTAAGGTAGACTTTAAAAATTGTTCTACAATTGGAAGAGAAAATGTGGCTATTCTCCCTGCAGGCTGGAGACACCCTAGCCTTAGAGCAAGTGAAATGTAGATTTACTGAGATAATGACTCATTGTTCCTTAATAGTCAGGTAATTGCTGGAATAAATTCCAGTGTAATGCATCCTCTTTGAAGGATTCAGTCAAGTTCTCCAAGTTTTCTTTATGGAAACTTTGCCCCCTGGAGTAGGGCCCACATATCTTGGCTCAGGTGAATCAACCAATGGGGAAAAGAAAAAAAACAGTTAAGGGAGATGCCCTTTGAAAAGATTATTCTAACATACCTAAGAGTAAGGGGAGGGGGAGGGGACATTAGGAATGGAAGGCTTCTTATAAACCAAGCATTTTCCAGACCTAGATTTAGTAGTATACCGTTAATCCTGCCACAGTCGAGGAAAGCAACCCTTTGTTTAATGGTTAACAAAACTTGGCTGCTCCTGCCCTTTAAATTGCCTGAGGGCTAAGATAAATATCTGGAGAGTCTGATTACAGATAGTTTGGACTGCAGATAATGCACTGTCGACCTGCGCTGAAGTTTGATTTTAAAGAATGATTATGCTCTTATTATAGCAAGAGCACTTACTGAGGCTGTTATCTGTACTAAGATGCTAATAAGCAAGCAACTACACTTGTAAGAGCTTTTGTCAGCATGCTTGGGAATGGCTGGGGTACCCCAGAGACAGTGTTAATGATTGGACTTTGGAACTCTCCCATACAGCCAGAACCTTCGACTGAAAAAAAAAAACCACCCAAACTGGAGCATTCCTTTGCAATTTACTGAAACTCAAAGCTAAATAATTATATTAATAAAACTGAAATATCAAAATATCAAAATGTAATTTTAAAATAAAATAATTATGCATAATAATGGCTGACATTTTTATATATGTCTACATGAGGTGAGGCAGCCTGGAAGAGTGGATAGAGTCCTGAGCTAAAGTCAAGAGAGACTAGGGTTTAAATCCTGCCTGAACACTTAATAATTGTGGTATCCTATCAAAGTCTCACGTGATTCACGTGATAATTTTATGCAACTCTACCTCAAGTCTCATGTCAACCTCAGCTTCCCCATCTGTAAAAAATTCAATTAAATACACAATTCAATTAGTTTTAATTCAATTCAATATATTAAGTGCCTCCTAGGCCTTGGGGAAAGGTCAACCAGAAAAAAAAATATCCTAAAGGAGACAACCTTTTTGGGGTAGGAGAATCAACAAATACACATTTACAAATGAAAATAGAGGTTGAATAGGCAATGTGCAAAGCTGTGCTTTCTGCTAGTAATCAACCACAGGTGAGATTCAGTGCTGAGGGAGCTTATAGATTTGATTAGGCAATCTCCCATATTGGCCACTAAATCAGGATGCTCCAGAGACTTAAAGGACCTTTAAAAATGGAAGTGGTTCTGCCCTAGGCTCTCTTCCTTTGGTATGCCTGATGGCATCTTGCAGTTTGGGTACTTCCTGTGAGGACGGAGGGGGGAAAGCAGCTTTAATTAAATTAAACCCCTGTTCTATCTCGGTGAGTCTAAAGGCTTCCTCTTCCCTGTTCCTTCTTTTCATTTTCTGTGAATGAGAACTGATCCTGAGATGGATATGTCCCCATTTGGAGGCTACCTTGTGAATCCAGGGGTTCATAAATCCTGGGTTCTTTGATTGAAGTTTATTGGCAGTGGCAGGGAGGATTCCCCAACAACTAGTTCAGCTTTTCTTGGAAGAGATGGCCATTGGCCTGAGGATAAACCCAATCCCTGGCTTTCCAGAAGACATTTCATGTGATGGCAGCAGTGCAAAGCAGTAGTGAAATTTGAAATGTCTATTCATTCTGTAAGATGTTTACTGAATCACTGACGTGGAAAAGAGATGGAGGAGACATAGCTTAAGAATCAAAGGATTACCTGAAAGCTATGACCAAAAAGAAAAAAAAAAAGAACTTTTTTACATATTTCAAGAAATCATTAAAGAAAATTGCCCAGACATATTAGAACAAGAAGTCATTATGAAAATAAAAATAATCCACCTATCTCATCTTGAAAGAAACCTCCAAATGAAAATTTCCAGGAATGTCATTGCCAAAAACTTTTCAGTGTACTCTTGTGAATATTTCATGTTTAGTATTTCTTTGGTGTACTCAAAATAAATACCTACACCATAATTAGTTTATATTATACTTTGAGTATCTCTTTATTTCCCACTTTGAGGAGACCTCGATGTAAGACAAAACCTAATCTATTAGTCTTTCATAGAGTAATTAAGGTAGGGATGTAAAAGAAACAAAGTTATGGTAAAAGGAGTCTGAAAGAATGCTTTCAATACTGCATAAATGTAATCAATACATTTGTATAAAGTACCATCTGATTTTTAACTTGTACTTTTGGGGCAGCTATGCAGCACAGTGGATAGAACACTAGACCTGCAGTCAGGAAGATTTCTGAGTTAAAATCTGGCCTCAGATACTTCCTAGCTATGTGACCCTGGGCAAGTCACTTAACCCTGTTTTCTTGAGTTTCTTCATCTATAAAATGAGCTGGAGAAGGAAATGGCAAGCCACCCCAGCAACTTTGCCAAGAAAACCCCAAACAGAGTCATGAAGAGTAGAACATGACTGAATAATGATAACATTTACCCTTTTATTTTTCTCTACTGCCATATTCATATTTAAAAGTTCCTTTTCAGCTCCTCACTAATGTTTTAAAATTATTTTGAAATTATTATTGCTGTTGTTGTTGTTGTTGTTGTTGTTGTTTTACCATCAGGAATGTTTGAAAGTTCTCCATTTCAATGAAGTCCATTTTTCCCTCGTCGCATTATAAACATTTTTGGTGTGCAGGTTATTATGGATTGTTGCATTTGCATGCATTGTTGCATATTATTTGATTTTTGCATTTTGGAGTAGCTTATTCCATATTACCTGCTTCTTTATAGTAATAGATGTTAAATCTTGTGCAATCCTGGTTGTATTTCCTTGATATTTAAATTAAGTCTTTCTGGCTGCTTGTAGTATTTTTCCTTTTGTCTGGAAGCTCTGGATTTTGGCAATGACATTCCTGGGAGCTTTCATTCTGGAGTTTCTTTTAGGATGTGTGATCAGTGGATTATTTCTGTTTTCATGTTGCCTTCGTGTTCTAATTACTATACACAAAAAGTTACTGTGGTTGTTGTTCAGTCTTTCAGTTGTGTCCAACTCTTCCCAGTCCTATGGACCATGGCACACCAATAGTGTCAATGAAGTTTTCTTGGCAAAGATACTGGAGTGACTTGCCACTTCCTTCTCCAACAGATTATACACACACACACATACGCACACACACACACACACACACACACACACACACACCCCATTTATAGCAATTCTTTTTGTGGTGCCCCCCCCAAAAAAACAGGAAAGCAAAGAGAGCCTGAGTAAGCTGTGGTATAGGAATATAACGGAATATTATTATACTGTAAGAAATGAGAAAATGATGATTCCAGAGACATAAATAGATTTATATGACCTAGTGCAGAGCAAAGTGAGCAGAACCCTAAGAATTATTTATAATATTAAATCATCACTATAAAATGGATAATTTTGAGGACTTTCATAAGCTGATAAAGAATTAATTGAGAACCAGAACAATTTATACAGTAGCAATTGTAACAACTGTCAGAATTATGATTAAGAGTGACCATTCATCATTCCAAAGGTTAGATACTATAAATATATACACAGAGAGACATATATACATACATATACATATATGGATATGTACATACACATATGCATGTATATATGCATATACATGTTTGTGTGTATGTAAATGCATACATATATGTATATGTATTCATAAAGCCAATGAAGGAATTTGTTTTGCTTTACTGCCTATTTGTTACAAGTAATTTGTCTTTTTTTTTTTCCAATGAGGTGGGAGTGAGAGGGAGAGAAAAATAGATTTCTATTCATTAAAAAAAAAATTTAAGAGCAGTCAGGGTGAGTGATAGAAATGTTGCAACCATTTTCAGATGAAGTCACCATATTGTTATTTTGTTTGATTATTTAACTTTGTTACAAGAGACCTCTCACTGAGTGGGGATAATATATAATTTTTTTAAAAATGTAAAACAAAACACATTAATAAAACTTTAAAAAAAAAGGAGTATGAGTAGTCAAATTCACTCATCCTCATCTTGGCTATGTGTTTGAGTCCAAAGCATGAGAATTCTTTTATGGAAAAGGGAGGGGAATGAGTACCTCAGCTTCTTGAGCTCATCTATAGTTCTAAATGTTATACACAGAAAATTAAAAACAGAATACATTCAAAATGAGTTCTGAGTGTAGGCCACATGTCTAATATGAATTTGTTAATGATAGTAAGGGCTCCAGAGGAAACAATGGAAAAGGTAAGGTAGACTGGGAGACAGACACAGGTAGGGGTTGGATATGAGGAAGTGTGAAGTGGTGACCAAGGAAAGGAGCTTTGGCTCAGGAAGGCAATGAACAAGAATTACAGGGATTCAGAGTAGAGCCATAGGCAGTAGAATGTTATGCCCTTCAAAGACACAATAACATTGTTGATTTTATTATAAATCTCTCATGAAGAGGTAGGAAGAAAAGGAGGAATATATGATCCATCAAGAGGGCAGATGATACTTTTGTAGTACTTCTTAGTTGTTAAGATTGGGGTTGGTGGAGTCCTAAAACCTGACTTCCAATGATCAAGTCAGAAATAATAGCCTCACAGAGTTGTTTTGAGGATCCAGTGAAATAATAAATATAAAGCGTTATATAAATTTCAGTTATTATTATAGATTATCTCATTGGATGCTTATAATATTCCAGTTAGATAATTAGTACCTTTCTTCCAAATCACTCTACCCCTTCTCCAGCCACAGTCCTCACCTCGCTCTCTCCCCACTCCCCCCTTTACCTTTTAACCTTACACTCTGGAGCTGGAACTATAGATAAGAGCTCAACTTCTCTTGACGTGAACCAGGATTGTACCTCATGTGATAGCCAATAGTTTCAAATCCGCCATTATGAGTATACGTCCCATTTCCCGCTCCTTTTTATATGTTTTTAGAATGGAAGCTCTTTGAGGGTAGGGATTGTCTTAATTATTTACATTTGTATGCTCAGCATTAGCGCAGCGCCTGACACGTGGCTGGTTGGTTCATGTCTTTTGTTCTTGAAGACCAAAATGATAGCACTATGTTGGAGCCCAAGTACGGTGTGTTTGACTGTGGCTGGTAAGGCCAACACAAGCTTGGAATGCCCCTACCATAGATCAGGCACAAATAGTTCCTATGAACATTTAGAGTGGAGATATCTCTAATTGCGCATCTCACGGTTCTTTTGAGCTACTGCGATTCTGCTTTGTTCATAGAGAGTGCTGCTGACACAAAGTATAAGTGCTTAATGATTTATTAATCTATCACCTATCTATCAACCTATCTATCTACTAGGCTCACATATCCATCTAGTGGGCAGCTAGGTGACACAGTGGACAGAGTGCCAGGCCTGAAGTCAGGAAGACTCCTCTTTTTGAGTTCAGATCTGGCATCAGCCACTTACTAGCTGTGTGTCCCTGGGCAAGTTACTTAACCCTGTTTTCCCCAGCTTCCTCATTTGTCAAATGAGCTGGAGAAGGAAATGGCAAACCACTCTAGTATCTGCCAAGAAAACTCCAAATGGGATCATGAAGAGTCAGACAGGACTGAACAAAAATCCATCTAGTATTAGTATGCTTTCTTTCATATGAGTAAACAAAGTCAGTGATTCGCCAAAGGTCAGAAGTGGCCACATTGGGACTTGAACAAAGGTCAGGGCTCTTTCTTAAGCTATCTCTCTCAGAGCTCTCAACTAAAACAATTATAAATAAGCAGCAACAAATAAATAAATAAATGAACAGCAATAAATAAAATAGCAACAAAGAAGCCCATTGAAGTAGTTCAAAATGAACTCATATACAGTTTCTCTAAATATAACAAATCGAAGGGGGCAGCTAGGTAGCACAGTGGATAGAGCACCAGCCCTGAAGTCGGGAGGACCTGCGTTCAATTCTGGCCTCAGACCAAACACTTGACACTAGCTGTGTGACCCTGGGCAAGTCACTTAACCCCAAGTGCCCCCAAAATAAAAAAAAATTCAAAAAAAAGTTCTAAATGTAACAAGTCAATAGATCAAGTTATTTATCTGACCATTGAATTAAATACTGTATGGCTGCATTCTTCCAATGACAAAGCTTCTTGTTAGGTTTTGATTTCATTTCATGCAAACAATCAGTCAACAGGTATTTGAAGTCAACAAACATTTGCTTTTTGTTTGTTTGTTTTTGATGTGCCTTTTAGGAGCAAGGCACTGTGGAGGTGCTAAGAAGACGAAAATGTTATAATTCCAGCCCTCAAGGAACTCAATAGTATAACATAACACAACATGACCCAAGGTGGAATATAATAAGGGCAAAGGAGAAAGATCAACAAAGTCATCTAAGAAAATGTGAAAAGAGAAAGAACATTTTTCAGCTCAGGGGATTAATGAAGAATTTAGGGAGAAGGTGATACCTGAACTAAACCTCCAATTTAGATAAGGGTTTCAACCTCTACGAGAAGCATATGTATTCCAGGATGTCCATATGTATTCATAGAAGTGGGAAAGTATAGAACAGATGTGGGAACAGCTAGTAGTCTAGTTTGTCTGGAATGCAGAAGACATGAAGGGGAATCCAGGATTCAGAACATCAAGGACTTGTGAGTTTTGCTGGGTAAGAACTCCATGCTTGATGTGGGTGTCTTACAGAATTGCCTGCAGCTCAGAGGGATTGCTTGTTTTGCTAATGGACATAAAGTCAATGAAGGTCAAAGGTACAATATGAACCCCAATCCTCCTGACTCCGATTTCTCTACTGTACCCAATATGCCATGTTGTTTGCTTCTCTTGGTGGGGGAAGACAGAGGGAATTATATTTCAACAGAATCATCAGGATTGAGGGCATATGGTGATTATTCCATCATAACTATCACTTTAGTGCTTCAAAGATCCATGTCTTTGTTGGTGTGCTTGGTCTCTCCACCAATGCAGATTATAGCTTCTCTGTCCTGTAGAAGATGGTGTTCAAAAACGGTTGTGACTGAAAATATAATGACACTGTGATCAACCAAGTGATGACACTCTCTAAACTTGGGTAGGCTGGTCTTCCTACAATGCGATTGTTCACATAGAGGAGGACTTTAGCAACAGAATCATCACTATTATAAACAATCGAATTAAATTTTTAAAAAATTATTTTAATTTATGGAATATGACAAGCATTTCCATAATGTAGTATAATAAAAAAGATGATTGCACATGAAACTGCAAATTTATCATGTACAACTTACTATTCCTTTTAAACATATAACAAAGTTATCATGTAAATTTCTTTTTTTTATTTTTTCCTTTTCTCCCCCCTGCCCTAGAGATGCCCATTATTAGACACAAATAAGTGTTTGCGTGTGTGTGTATGTATACACACACACACACACACACATACACATATATGTAAAATTATTCTATACATCTATTTATCTGTTCTTTCTCTAGATGCAGATAGCGTCTTTGTAGCTTTATAGTTAATTTGGGCATTTATATTAATCAAAATCACTTATTTTCTCAAAGTCATTTTTTTTTTTAGTGAGGCAATTGGGGTTAAGTGACTTGCCCAGAGTCACACAGCTAGTGAGTGTTATGTGTATGAGGCTGGATTTGAACTCAGGTCCTCCTAACTTCAGGGCTGGTGCTCTATCCACTGCGCCACCTAGCTGCCCCACTCAAAATCATTCTTCAGACAATATTGCTGTTATTGTATGTAGTGTTCTCTTGGTTCTGCTCATTTCACTCTTCATTATTTCATGCAAGCCTTTCCAAGTTTTTCCTTTTTTTTTTTTGGTGATGTAGTCGGGGTTAAATGGCTTGCCTAGGGTCACACAGCTAGTAAGTGTCAAGTGTCTGAGGCTGGATTTGAACTGAGGTCCTCCTGACTCCAAGGCTGAAGCTTTATCCACTGCACCACCTAGTTGCCCCCCATGTCTTTCTGAAATCAACCAGCTCATCATTTCTTATAGCTCAGTAGTATTCCATCAAAATTGTATACCACAACTTGTTTAGCCATTCCCCAGTTGATGGCATTCCTACAGTTTCCAGTTCTTGGCCACCACAAAGAGAAATACCATAAACATTTTAAAGCATTTAGGTTCTTTTCCTTTTTCCCTAATCATCTTTGGAAATAGACCTAGTAGTGGTATTGCTGGCTCAAAAAATATAAGCGGTTTAGTAACTCTTTGGGCATAATTCCAGATTGTGTGTGTGTGTGTGTGTGTGTGTGTGTGTGTGTGTGTATACACACATAACATACATACATGAAAAGAAAAACATAACATAGTGGATACAGCACTGGCCTTGGAGTGAGAAAGACCTGGGTTCACAGCCCATATCTGACACATACTGGCTGTATGACCTTGGCTAAGAGATTAAACCTCTCAGTAGTTCAAAGCAACTCTTAGAGACCATAAATTACAGAGAATGTGCCAACCTACATTGGTAGAGGGATTATCTTCCTTGGGAAACCATAGTTCCCTTTTAAAAGAAAAAGAATATGTATATATATGGAGAAAAAAAACACTGGGCAAAATCTTTCTAGTGTGGCTATAGTGTATAAGATATTGTTCAGAAAACTACAGGGCCATGATATCAGGAAGCAGCCTCCACCTAAACTGCCCCAATGGAGACTTCCCTGTTTGCTTCATGTTTGTCTGATTATCTCAAATTGGTGGCTTGTTATAAAATTATCATTTGGAAGAAATCAACCACAGCTCGGATAAAATGTGAACCAACCTCCAAGTGTTCCTGGAACTTGAGCATAAATTCAGTAGAGTTTGGAGACAGTAGAATTTGACATTTTTAGCTTTCAAGTCAAGAGTGAAATCAGAATCCTCCAGATAATGAGCCTGATTGCATGGCATTTATATGTCAGAGCATCCAAGACTCAAAAGGGAAAATTTGAAAATGCTGTACTAAAAACCTCAGTGTTTCCTTGCAAAAAAAAAAATAACAATAATAATAACAGAAAACAGAGAATTCTTCCTATGATATTTATTGTCTCTGTAACATTCTTTTTATCATTTATCACTTACTGCCTGTTAGTTATTTTTTTAAAGTTTAACAGTCAGCCTTATCTCCCCACTATGTGTCATGCTTTAGTTTATTGCCCATTTCTCCTAGCAGAATGAGATGTGTAGAATTAATGATCAATAAATATGTCAGTGTGGCAAAACGGAAAGAGCATTGTCTCTGAAGTCAGGCAGAGAATGCTGCCCAGGCTCTGTGTGAGCCACCCAGCAGGGCAAATCTTAGCATGAGGGGCTGGGCCTCCATCATACTGAGCTTCAGTTTGTTCATCTATAAATCGAGAGGGTTGTTCTACCTGGCCTCTGAGGTTCCTACCATTTCTATATCTTAGTACTTTTGTGTTGATTAATTTTTTTGTGTGTGTGTGTGAGGCAGTTGGGGTTAAATGATTTGCCCAGGGTCACACAGCTAGTGAGTGTTAATGTGTCTGAGGCCAAATTTGAACTCAGGTCCTCCTGACTCCAGGGCAGGTGCTCTACCTACAATATTTTTTTCTTAATCAGAAGAGGACCTACTTGAAGAGCTTGCCAGGAGAGAACCTAAATCTGCTAAATCCTCTGGGTTTGAGTGTAAATATTCAATATTAGAACTTGAAATATTTAACATGAGAACTATTTATCTAGTGTATGGAACCTCTGTGAATTCTTTTCGGCTCAATTCTATTACCTTTTTTTATTTATTAATTTTTATATGAATTCCAGCAGCTCAGCTTTCTAAACAACTTTACAATAAAAACCAAGAATGAACATTCAGTGAACAAAAGCCCTTTTGTCAGGAACAAAGACTTTAATTTCCAGCTTCAATGCTGAGGTTCTAAATGATAGGAGGAAAGATGGAAAGAAGAGCTGGAAGCATTATATTCTAACAACCCAAGATTTCTCTATTACTTCAAAACTAAAGATTAAGTGGGTTTTAAAAGCTGTATTTTTATACTTGGGCAGCTAGGGGGCACAGTGGGTAGAGGGCCAGCCTGGAATCAAGAAGATGCACCTTCCTGAGTTCAAATCTGAGCTCAGATGCTAGCTGTGTGATTCTCCCTTGGTTTCCTCATCTGTAAAATGATCTGGAGAAGAAAATGGCAAACCACTCTTTGCTAAAAGGGGTCATGAAGAGTCAGACATGACTGAAAAAAGACTAACAAATTTCTTTTATTTAGTCAGGGGTGTTCTTGTACCTCATGCATTGATGAATTGAAAAGAGGAATTAAAGCATTATTCTTCATTCTCTGAGATGGGAGAAAAAAATTCTTAACAGCAACTGTCATAAGGATTATTTAAATTTCTTTCTTTTGATCTTATTTTATTGTTGTAGTTCAATCATGACCCCATTTGGGTTTTTCTTAGCAAAGATACTGAAGTGGTTTGTTATTTCCTCCTCCAAGTCATTTTACAGATGAGGAAACTGAGGTAGGGTCAAGTGACTTACCCAGGGTCATACAGCTAGTAAATGCCTGAAGTCAGATTTGAACTCAGGAAGAACAATCTTCTTGATTCCAAGTCCAGTGTTCTATCTGCAACAGTGCCACCTAGCCTCCCTGATCTTATTTTATACATATAGAAAAAGTGACAGGAGTGAATCTGTTCTTAAGCAACATGGATGATTCCGGTCCTTTCACACAGATTTCTTCTTTCTCCCTAAATATCAGGTTATTTGCCTGAATTATCCAAATAATTACCCCTGATTATCTCCACTTCATGTAAAGATACAGTCTTTAGCTTAGACTACTCATAAATGTATTACTGTATTTACTGTATATTACTATATACTCATATATGTTACTATAATGATTAGAAGGGGACGGCGGTCAGGGGACCAAAACAAGATACAATTTTAACACATCTTCCTTTATGTGTTGACTTCCCCCCAATTAGAGTGTGAGCACCATTAGAAAAAGGGCTCTCTCTATTTTCTATTTGTAACTCCAGCACTTCACATCGTGTTTGGCATATATATAGTAAGCAGTTAGTAAATGCGTCAGGTAGATAACACTGCATGCTCTTGGGCTCTCATTGCCAGACTCACTTGTGTGTGTGTGTGTGTGTGTGTGTGTATGTATGTGTGCGTGTATATGTATACACACATGTACACGTGTATATGCATGTATGTATATGTATGAATGTACTTATGTATGTGTGTGCATACATACACACATACGTATACACATACACGCATGCATATGCATATGTGTATGCACGTGCATATACATATACACATACACATACATATACATACACATACACACACATATACACATATACATATACATATACATATACATATACATATACATATACATATACATATACATATACATATACATATACATATACATATACATATACATATACATATACATATACATATACATATACATATACATATACATATACATATATATATGGTGTTACAGTGTGTCTGCTGCCAATCAGACCAATAGGAGCTTGGAATGCTCTACCACTGGTCGAGCACAAATAGTCCACATGAACATTTGGGATAGATTCTCTAAATTTGCATATCTCACCTTTCTTTCATACTGCTTCAATTCTGCTTTGCTCATAGAGCACAATACCTTCTCTAATGAGGGTTGGTCCTGTACCAGTGTCTCCCATGTCATGCAATCAATTCCAGACTTCTTCAGAGAGACCTGTAGAGTATCCTTGCATCCCATTTTCTGACCGTCACGTGAGTGCTTGCTCTGCGTGAGTTCTCCATAAAATAGTCTTTCAGGCAAATGTACATTTGACATGCGAACAATGTGACCAGCCCATCAGAGCCATACTCTCTGCAGTAGAGTTTGAATGTTTGACAGTTTAGTTTGAGAAAGGATCTCAGTGTCTGGTATCTTATCCTGTCAGGTGATCTTCAGAATCTTCCTAAGACAATTCAGATGGAAGCAATTCAGTTTCCTGGCATGGTGCTGGTATATATCCAGGTTTCACAGGCATACAACAATGAGGCCAGCACAATGGCTCTGTAGACCTTCAGTTTGGTAGTCAGTCTAATACCTCTTGTGTCTCATATTTTCTTTTGGAGCCTCCCAAACACTGAGCTAGCTCTGGCAATGCATGCGTCAGCCTCATTATCAGTGTGTACATACCTAGAAAGTACACCACCAAGGTAAGTGAACCTATCCCCAGCATTCAGAACTGCTCCATCTGCTGTAACCAATGGTTCCATACATGGATGGTGTGGTTCTGGCTGATGAAGTGCCTATATTTTCTTGGTGTTAACTGTTAGGCCAAAATTAGCACAAGTAGAAGAGACTCCATCCATACATTGTTGCATCTCAGCTTCAGAGGCTGCATTGAGTGCAGATTCATGTGCAAACAAAAAAATCATGCACCAACACTCCTTCCATTTTGGTCTTGGGTTGTAGTCTCTTCAAATGGAAGAATTTGTCATCAGCGCGGTAGCTAACTTTGATGCTGTGTTTGTCCTCATTAAAGGTATTTGACAGCATGGATGAAAACATGCTAAAAAGCATGGGAGCAAACACACAGCCTTGTTTCACTCCATTGGTGACTGGGAAAGCATGAGAACATTGTCCATTATCCAGAACCTGGGCAAGCATGCCATTATGAAATTGACATACGATACTGATGAACCTCTCCAGGCAAACACATTTTGACATAATTTTCCATAAGTCCTCATTACTGATAGTTTGAAAGGCCTTGGTCAGATCTACAAATGTGTACAGACCTCTGTTCTGCTCTTGGCATTTCTCCTGGAGTTGTTGGGCAAGCAAACACCATATCAACTGTTTCCTCGACCCTTTCTGAAGCCACACTGGCTCTCAAGTAGATGACCATCTTCCGTGTGAAAGGATCAGCCTTTTAGGAGAACTCTGGTAAGAATCTTGCCAGTAATGACTAAGAAAGAGATCCCCTTGTGATTGTCACAGGACTATTTCCTTTACCTTTATAGAGATGGACAATGGAGGCATCTTTGAACTCCCGGCATAACCTCCTCTTGCCATATAACCCAGAAAATTTCAGTCAGCTTTTGTATGAGCAATGGACCCCTCACCTTGTGAATTTCAGCTGTAATAGAATCAGCACAGGTACTTTGCCACAGAAGAGGAACTAATGACATCGAAAACTTCTTCTTCAGTTGGAAATTTGTCTAGAGAGGGATTGACTTCAACCTGAGATAAATGGTCAGTGGCTTCAGCATTGATTGGTGATGGTCTGTTGAGAACACTATGGAAGTGTTCAGCTCATCTCTCCAGGATTATGTTCTTATCACTAATCAATGGGACTCCATCACCACTGGGTAGCTGAGATGTACCACATGTCTTTGACCCGTAAATAGCCTTCAGGGAATCATAAAAGTGCTTTGGATTGTTACTATCAGCATAAAACTGAATTTCGTCTGCCTTCTTATGGAGCCAAGAATCCTGCATCTCTCTAAGCTTCAGTTGTACTTTACTTTTGATGGAGTTAAATGCTGCCTTCTTAGAGATGGATGAACTATCCTGCTGGTAAACCCTGTGGAGTTCTCATTTTTCACTGAGCAGCTTCTGAATTTCACCATCATTTTCATCAAAACCAGTCTTGATGTTTGTGAATGTTCTGGCCCAGATGAGCAAATACAGTGCTATACACCAAATCTCTGAAAGCTGCCCACTCTTTTCCTGATCTACTGTTGCCAACTACGTGTTGGCTCAGCTTTCCCTCCAACGTGGCAACAAACTGTTTCTGCTTAGAGAAGCACTCTAATCTGTTGACATTAAGTCTTCTGGTAGGCATTTTGCCTTGGGACTACCACTTTTGTTGAATGTGAATATTTAGCTTAGAGAGGATAAGTCTATGATCAGTCCAGCACTCTGCACCACACATTGTTTTCATCACTCTCACATCCTGTCTCTTCTCCTTATAATCACACAGTCTATTAAATGTCAGTGTTTGCTGAGAGGGTGTGTCTATGAAGTTTTATGTGTTTAGGTAAATGGAAAACAGTGCTGGTGAGGAGAAGATCATGAGATGTGCAAGTCTTTAGTAGTTAGTGACCTTTGCTATTGCTGTTTACAACTCCATTCCTCCCAAGGACTCCCTGCCATGACTGATGACTGGTAGTGTGAGCCTACTCTAGCATTAAAGTCACCTAGAATTATAAGCTTGTCCTCTTTTGGCATGTTGATGATAAGGGTCTCCAGGTCTTCATAAAAATTGTCTTGGACTTCATCAAGGTTTGTCCTGGTGGGAGCATAACATTGATGATGGAGGCATGGCATTTTCCTGCAAGTGGCAATCACATTGTCATGAGTCTGTCTTTCATTCCTTTTGGTAGGAATACGAACTTGTTGACTAGATTGGTTTGATTGCAAAATCTACTCCAGCTTCACTGTGCTCCCTTTCACTGTGACCACTCCATATCCTGCTCCAACTTTAGTAAGCTGGCCTTCATTTGCAGCCTTGTTTCATGCAGAGCTACTATTTGCATGCTAAACCTGCTGAATTCTCTCCCAACAAGAGCTGTTCATCTTTCAGGTCTACTGTATTTTGTGTTGTCTATAAGTGTGAACACATTCCATGTACCAGTGGTGAGTGGAATCATCTTTGCCGAAGTTTTTGTAGATTTTTTTGTGTTTTGATCACAGGGTGAGAACCCCACCTGCAACAGTAATTATCAGACCAGGATTTCATATTTTTCAAATTCACATATACCTTGGTATTTGCTCTTTTTGTGATTATTATTACATTTTTTCGAAAGTTCTCAATACATGACATGATGAATAGACAACTGGTCTCCAAGCCAGGAAGAAATAGATTCAAGTCAAACCTCTACCACATACCAGCTGTGACACTGTGTAACTCATTCAACCTCTTAATGTCCCAAGCATTAAGAGAAGGTGGAGACCTGAACTGATGGAGAGAATTTCCTCATCTGGGACATCTTTATACCGATTGAAATCACGGGTCCAGCCCTTCTTCATATCTTAATAAGAAGGATTATAAAATCATTGATTTTGAGTTGGAAGGGACCTCAAGAACTTTTCTAGTCTAATCCTCTGATAATATAAATGAGGATACTGATACTGAGAGAAGGGAATTGATTTGTCAAGGTCTTTCAGGGAGCAAGTGGCAGAGTTTGGATTTGCAGCCTGTTCCTTTGACGCAAGATTCAGTTCTAAACCATGCAGTGACTGGGCCAGTTAAAAATTACTTTCTGCTTGCACTAAACAGAGCTAAAAAGCCTATTCAGATGAGAAATGCTCTGTTGGCTCTCAATATTGATGAGTCCAGCAGACTACGAGTTTCTGTACCAGACCTTTCTTCAAGATTTTTTCACAGATCAGTATGAGGGTGAATCTATTAATTTTGTTTTTAAAATCCCAGATCTCTAAGTAAAAACCTGAAGATGGTGCCTAAAATTGCATCATAGAGAATGTTTTTATGTGATCTTGTATTTCAAGACCAGGTGCCTACTAAAACATACAGAATATGATGAGCTATAGCACTTACTTTACTATATGTTCCATCTAATTTGTCCCTAAAGAATTGTAAGAGCATTATAGATAGAAATCTCATAACTGTAGCATCCTGTCTTTTTTCTGGCACATTACTGTGCGTTGTGAAGCAATTATGTCTTCTTTTTTAAAAAGAAATTTCAGGAGGTAAAAGTGATTTGCTGGCAAGTTTATTGCATGAAATCGAAGAGTTTAACATTTCAATGTCAAATAGGGAGGTTGATTATAGATCATTTTCCCTCTTAGCATGAGCTAGACTTTTGAAAATTCTTTGGTTATTTGCTAAAATAGACACATATTCGACAGGAGCCAAACAGAGCATACCCCAAGGATGTAGAGCCATGGTAAAGTGGAGTAGGGTTTTTGTCTTTGCATTTTGAGGACTGAGGAAAGTACCTATCACACAGAAGGTATTTACTAAATGATCTCAATTTGAAGTGAAGAACAATTAATATCAGATGCAGAATTGTGCACCCTGAAAGACGGTTTATAAATGTGTTGCTAGTGAGATTAGATATTGCCCCAAATTTTGCAAAGGTCAAGCGTATGTTCTAAATTCCACGCACTGACTTGAATGTGCAAGTTTACAGTGATATAAAATTACAATTTTTCTTGGAATTTGTCACACGGGAATAGCAAATGAAAACACAAGTAGGATGGAGTCTAGACAGAGAGTAGGAATTTTGAGTATTTTTCCAACACTGTCCAGGGAAGAGGGCATATTAATTGTCAACAACTGATGTTAGTTCTTTAGATAGAAATATACTTAGATGCAGATATTTAAAAGATAATTCATGAAACTGCCTTATCTTGATAGAAATTCTTTTTAGAACACACAACAATTTGTACTAATTTTGTAATCATGGAGAAAATGCTCTATGAAAGTGAGTGATGCTGGTTTGTGCCAGGTATATGATCTATTGATGAATTCTTCTCCATCCTCCCACTCCCACCTCAATTCCTCTGCAAATGCAGTACTTTTTTTCTCTTTAGTTATTTTAGTCTAATCTACTTTAAGCCTACTCTATTCTCACCTGCTCTCTTTCCCTCACATTCAAGTTGGCTTTCCCCCTCCACTTTGTTACATCTTTCCCTAGTTTTAGAGTTTTGCTTTTCTTGTTACTTCTTTTAATTTTTACTCCCTTTTTCCTCTCAGTAATCAAGTAAAATCCCTTCCTCTTCTCCCCTCCAACATGTTTTGTTAATTAGTTTCTTTTTAATTTAATTTTCTTCACCTTTTTCTTAAAAAAAATATTTCTTTCCTTGTTCTCCTGATTGTTTATCTTCCCTTTCTGTCTTTTCTAGACTTTTATTCTTTGATTCGTAGCCATTATGCCTATTTTGTCCTTCTTTAATCTTCATACTCCTCATGGAATTAAAGCTTCTGGTGTACCTATTTTGGATTCTTTCTTCTAAACAGTTTCTGTTATTGCCTTGTAAATATTGTCCCCCAACCTCTTTATTCTGATGTGCCTCAATCTTAGGAAAAACAGTTCTACAAGTGATGGAATATATTGCCCAATAATAGGAATTTTCCTATATTCCCTGATTGTGCAGTTCATTGTTAACCATTGTCCTCCTCATGCTCATTTTCTATCATTTGCCTTGCAATCTTCTTCCTAGGTCCATACCCTTCTGATGCTCTAGAGTTTAGAGCCATTTTTCACAGGTATTTGGACAGGGTTGGAGGACAGCTCAAGCAAGTCACTGCTTTTATTCTGCCATCTTGGCCTTTTATTCATCTGAGTGCCTTCAAGAGCTCTGGTTCCCCTTCTCCTGAGGTAGGTTGAATGAAGTCTCTGAGAATCAACTCCTTGAAGATCATACTCATTGTATAGCCCCCGTCTCCCTACAGACTATCTCTCTTCCACCATTGAAATATTTCCCATTTTCTTTCCCCATCCCTTTCTTTGCTTCCACTGCCATTCTCCTGTAAGACCTCTTCTTCCTCATAGATAACAGGAATTATTTTCTCTTCATTGTTAGTTTTTTATTTGATTAGGGTATATCATATATTTTCCTCTAAAATGCCCTTGCATTCCATAATTGAGTCCCAAAACTGATTCACTTGTATGTGAGATCTTATGAAGTTTAGTCCATGATATTTCAGGTCTGTTTCTCTACCATCACATTAATTTGATTTCTGCTTTCACTCTTGTCATTTTGAGTACTTTTAGAAATACATCTATTAATGGTCTTTCTGCTGTTATTTTGTTGTCCCTGGTTGCTATATTTTTTAAAAAAAATATATCTTTCTCATAATTCTGTTATCTTGGGTGTTTGAAAAGCAAATAACTTGTTTAGGTCTGTTTTTCTTTCCAGTAATGCTTTTAACAACTCTTTTATTGAATGCCCATCTTTTTTTCATTAATGGTAAGGCTCAAGTTTGCAGTGTATGTCACCTTGGGTTGCATCTTGAGCTCTGAATAGATAATTTATGAAATTATAAAATTAGGTCAGGCATGAGCAGTTCTTTGGGTACTCACTGTGAAAGACCACATCTGTCAGTGGGAAACTGGCAGCAATAACATTTTAATTAGCCACAGAGGGTATAGGGGCAAACAGCACAGCAGAGAAAAAGGAGAAGAGGGGTACAGAGTTAGATGGCAAGGAGATAGGGAATGGGATGGTAAAGGAAGGCAGGCAGCTAGAGAAGAGGATGGGGTTGGGGAGAGGCAGAGAATACCATTCATGTAACCATGGATTAGAGTAGGAATCAGTAGGCATCATGGACCTAATTGAGATGGAATGGTGCTCAAGGGACAGGAGCTTGAGGTCTCATTTTATATGGTATCTTGGGGGGGGCAGACTAACTCTTATCTGTGTCATCTTGAGGTTAGTTCATTAACATATTCAAATCATTTCAAAGTCATCAGTAGAGTTTTAAAGTTAATATGTCTGCATCATCTCAAAATTATCAGCATTTTGACGTTCTATGTCGGGAACTTGTCTGAGATTTACATATCATAGGATCAAAAACCTTGACAGCAGAGTCTAGATAACTTCGCCTGATTCAGCACATATTACTAGGATGTGAGTTTTAGTTAATACATAATTCAATTTATAAATTATGCTCCTTTGATCTTTGGGATGGTTTGTATGTAATATCCAGGTTCCCCTTTGCAGTCTTATTTCCTGCTCTTGCCCCTTTATACTGGCTACTTATAAACTTACTTATTATACTGACTGAAAGAGGGATGTGTGGTCAGGGACATCAGAACAAGATATATTTTAATACAAGCTCCTTTAATCTTTGGAAACCATTGTTCATTTCCTTCTTACAGTTTCTGTTGGGTGTAGAACAGCCTTGTGTTATTCAAATTTTCTTTCCTTTATATTTGAATGTTTGTTTCCAGGTCTCTCAGAGAACTTGTTGATTGCCATTGGAATTGTTAAATTGAACCACTAGGCATTGTAGAGATTTCAACATAGATTTTTCCCCCTTTGTGGGTATTATGTGAATTCTTTCAATTATCACTTCTGTGTTCAGAATTCAGAATTAACACTTTCTGTGTTCAGAAGTTCTCAGCAGTTTTATTTTATAATTTCTTGCATTGTGATACTTAAGATTTGTGATTTGTGTTCTTCTGGGAGTTCTCTAACTGGGCTCAGCTCAATACGGGACACTACTTCATTGTTGTCCCTACTTGAGCAAGCTCTACTTTTTGGCTTTCCATGGCACTATAGGAGGAGGAAGGGACATACTTGAGTTCTCTTACAAACCCATAGGTCAAGAGCATAGTGATTACTAAGGAAAGAGATGCTGAGCCAGCCTGGTAGGCGTTAAGGATGATCCTTCTTTGCTATTAGCTTATCAAAGTTTTACTTTTTTTTGGTTACTACTGTACTAAGCTGTGTAGACAACTGAAATTGTTTTATCTCTTGTGCATAATTTGGAAATGTTTGAGAGACTGTGAGAATCAGAGAAAATGTCTAGTCCTCCATCTTATTGGTCATGTGATCCAGAAGGCTGTATCTAATCTATTATAAACTAATAAGTCAACATTTTAATATATTTGTTAATCACCTTTGAGTTTGATTAGTGTGTTTTATTCCTCAGAGGCTCATCATTCCCTGAGTGGACTAAAAAATGAAGCTTCTTTTTTTGTTTTGTTTTGTTTTTTGGCTAGGCAATGTGTGACTTGCCAGCTAGTAAGTGTTATGTGTCTGAGGCCAGATTTGAACTGAGGTCCTCCTGAATGCAGAGCCGGTGCTCTACCCACTGTACCACCTAGCTGCCCCCCAAAATGAAGCTTCTTAAGCTACAAAAATGAGGACGAGCTTATGGCTACCCTGCATCATCCCCTACTGAGTGATCACACTAATGTAATAGTACTAACATACTATGAGACTTGACCAATCTTTCTCCTGTGTCTCTCTTCGTTTCTGTCTCTCTCTATCTCCTTCCTTTCTATTTCTCCTCTCTATCTCTGTCTTTCTATCTCTCCTTCTCCTCTGCCTTTCTCCCCCACCTCCATCTTCAGTGCTACAGTTTCTATTCCTACTTCAATTGGAAAAAATTGCAAATTCTAGTTTTAATTTCTAGGAAAGAAGAGTAAACTTCAGGAACTTGAATGTCATATAAGATGTCATAAAATGTCATATATGTAGCTTTATTTTTGTTTAAAAAAAGTGTATGTGATAGCCAAACATTTTGTATCATCTTCATTGTTATGTCTCTAAAGGACAATAAGATATCAAAATTATGATAGAATCCTCAAATGTTTCTATACTACTTGAATATTTTCATTTACCAGTAGAAATATACTCATTTGTCTATATAAGGGACCACAGTAAGAGGGAAAGCTTTTTAAAATCCTGTTAAAATGAAGCTCCAAATGATACCTTGTCAAAAGGTTTACTTAAATTGTTCTGTGTTAAATTGTTCTAACAATTTAAATACATTTTGACCCTGATGGAGTTAAATAAATGTGAGTTCTTCCCTCAAAATTCTTCCATGGTTCCTTTCTCTCTTTTTTACATGCAGTCATATTTTTACTTTTGTAGCATGGGTGGACTGTTTTCCCTTCCTAGTTTCAATCCAAGTGACTATGTGGATGTCTCAGAGGTTTAGTCTGACAAAAATTCTTCCAACTGGCTAGGGAGTCAGAAGAACTTACGATTTGATTTGTACAAAAAGTGAGTGGGCGTACGAGAGTGAGAGGCAGCACTCTGATATCATTCTCTTTTCTTTACTGTGGTAAGAAGGCAGAACATAACAATAATAATGATGATGATAATTAACATTCATATAGTGTTTACTACGTGCCAGGCCCTGTGTGAAGCCCTTTACAAATATTATCTCATTTCATCTTCACAATAGCCATAAGGGCTATGATCATCCCCATTTTATAGATGAAAAAACTGAGGCAAATAGAGGTCAAGTGACTTGCTCTGAGTCAAATGGCTAGTAAATGTCTGAGATTAGATATGAACTCGGATGATCCTGACTTCAGGCCCAGTAGCCTATTTCCTGTCCCATCTAGCTAAACTAGTCCTAAGATTTGGATAGGAGAAGGGCAGCTACCCCTTCTAGTCATAGAGGATGTGAACACATGGGCACCTCTGTTACTTTTCATTTATGTTCTTGGTCTTACATAAATGAATTTCCCAGGTTGGAAATGTCTAGGTGACCTGGCAAGATTGGAGATTAAGAGGTCCCATCAGCAGATAGAGCTCCTTGGCAGCAGTCAGAGTATCTACCAGACCTGGTAGAAGTGGCCATCAAGTGGACAGAGTTTAGAGGCTAAGAGCAGTGGGAATAACTGAAGACACCCAAGATTGTTAATAGTGTCAAGGACTGTAAATTATCCTGGAGAAGAGAAGTGCCTAAAAAGGCACTGACTCTCTGAGTTCAGTAGAAAGCTACTCATAAAGCATAATTTTGTGAGGAGTCAATGAGGAGAGAAAAGGACATCCGGACCAGAGTCAATAGTGGGAAGCATCCCTTTGCCATATATATGCTCTGCATTTGTGCTTGATACCTTTGTACTTTATCTTTAAACCTATATGATTTTATGTCTGCAAAAGAAGACTGTGCTCCCATTTTTTGGGGGATATTTTATACCTTTTGTTCGCACTTAATAAATACATTTTGTAAAAGCTAATTAAGTCTGTATAGCTCACTGTAAATGGCAAGCACACACATAGGGGCTCAGAAAAAACAGCTTTAGAAACCCCAGATGCTCAGGAGTACCACTAGACCTCTGAGGAATGCAGTAGTGGACACCCTTAGAGATCTCAAACCATGAGTGTGAGTGCCCAGTTGAGGAATGATCCCAGAGGGAGACTAAACTTTCATACTGAAAAAGCTTGGATTGGGAAAATGTATATTTAGAATAGTAACATAATAGGAACATTAAACAGAAAACAAAATCAGAGATGGACTGACAAACTGAATGATTGTTAATGTTTCCTTTATTTCAGTTTGTTTATATAATTTGTGGAAGAACTGTTGGTTCAAATTATAGATATCGTGAAATGTTGAGTTAAGAATAGGACATTAACTCAACAATGGCTTATGTCCAATTTTTGTCTGGGGAGAAAAAAGACCTCAGCACAAAGCATCAGTAAAACCTTATTTTAAAAAACAGTGCAAAGTATATCCACACTTTAGAAATTCGCAATAAACAAAATAAATTTAGGGGAAAAATCTTTCTTTTGACCTTTAAGAGATGCCAAGGCAATGCTTACTTGCCCATCAGTAAACAAGGCAAGACTAATAGTTTTTCTGGCCAAAATCCTTTTCTTCAACAAAGACCAAAGGAACTAGATGCTGAAAGTTAGATTTTTTCCTTTTTCTTTTTTATACTAGAAAATCAGCAACAAAAACAAACATTTAATATAGAAAGAAAGCTGGAAAAATAATGTAGCCTGTAAAAGCTCTCAGGATCCTTATCCCAACTTCAACATTCACAGATGAGTTTCACTTCTTACAGCAAAGTTGTCTCTGCCTCTGAGGATTTTAGGGGTAACCCTGAGTTGTTGAGAGTGGTTCTCTAATACCATTAGTTTGAGCCCCCACTCTACAGATTATCAGTTGAGAATCAATTTTGTCAGTCAGCTTTCAGTAATTTTAGAAAGGGGAATTCGACGGGCTGGCCCAATAAAAATAATTAGTACAAAACATCTCCCAAGAGTCCTTGCTCTCCTTCAAGTACATACAGAGTCTAAGGGAAATGGGCTCAAGATTAGAGACCATATCTGTCAAAGGGGTAACTTATAGCTCCTGGTTGATGGACATCCTATTCTTCCATTCATAGGATTCTCATAAAATTCCCCTTCGCGTAGTGAATCTATGTCTAATCTATTCTTGGAACCTGATGCAGATACTACCATTCATCTGCCTCTGTCTTAGAGGGACCATACCAGGAGGCTGATCAGAAGACAGGAAGTCCAAAATCCTCTGAGCCCTTCAAACCTCACAAGATCCTCCTCCAACCAAAGGTATAGGGTGGGAAGCCCAAAGTTAAAACCAAGGTTTCCCCTGCCCCTAAGCAGCTCATTCTCAGGATTTTTTAATGAAACTTTGGGCTCACTCCAATTTTGGGAATTTTCTCAACTTTCTCAACTTGATTGACAACTTAGAGATGACTTCTGGAGTATTGCCAAATTTCTTGTTTAACTTAGTTCTTTGCAACCATGTAATTCCTGTTTAAAGGACTTTTCACGTTTAGTCTGAGTCCCACAATTGATTAATTGATAGAAGAGTATTCTCACCTAGTTAAGATATCAAAACTAGAGAACTGTATATGAAACTACATATCTCTTACATATAGATTCTTTTAAATTTGTTTATTATATTCAAAATGGTAGTACCAACATTACCCTGTTTGTCTGTGTCCTATTCTGAACTTCCTTCTCTTTTCTGTGTATGTTTATAATGTTTGATTCTTACAATTTTCTCTTTCTGAATCACTATCACCATTCCATTGTCATGGTAAATAGCTGTGATGGAGAGAATCTGAGGGACAAAGGTGCAAGCGTAAACTATTTAATAGCAAGATTGATAGTTGTCAATAATAGAAGTCAGTAGCTCCTCAAAGTAGCTTTTTATGCAGTTTGGTGGTGCAAACTAAACTAAGACTGTGATTGGTCTATAACAAAGTCAAAGAATGGGCTGTAGAGCACACTGATTGGCAAGAGGGATCTCCAGAGACCATAGCAACAGGGAAAACGTAGAGTTGAGTAATGCCCTCCAGAAAGTCCAATGCCAGATACTACTCAATACCAGAGAGACCCGATGTTAGGCAAAACATCTCCTGCCTAGATTGAATCATCCACCACTCATCTTCCTCATCTCCCTTAAGAGACAGGACCAGCTTGTAGCCCTTAAGATTTGGGTACACAAGCTTTTACAAGCTCTACTACTAAGGCCCATACTACCAAATTCAAATCTGATCCATAGCTATTAGTTACAATGATTAACTAAAAACTCTTCAAAGTTAAGCAATCAGTAATCAATAATCAATTTCACATCATAGACTATGCCCCCAAATAAAAGCTCTCCTGAGTAACAAATGAGCATAGTTAAGCAAAATAAATTTGTGTTGTATTAATTATATCTGAAAATGAAAAATATCATTCTGTCTCTACAATCCATCCATTTCCACCACAAGATGTTTCATTCTTAATCTTCAGCATTCTGAGGCTGTGAATAGTTGTGGCATTGATCAGAATTTTTAAGTCTTTCAAAGTTGATTTACTTTAAAATATTGTCTTTATGCAAATAGTTTTCAATGTACAAATAGTCTGCTTACTTCATTCTCCATCAGTTAATATAAGTTTCCTCAGGTTTCTTTGAATCTCACTTTTTGTTCAGTCGTTCCTTGACTGATAGGCATCTGCTCAGTCCTTAGTACAGTGCCTGGCACATAGTAGGCACTTAATAAATGCTTATTGACTAACTTTGTTTCAGTTATTGGTTATAACAAAAACACTACTATAAATATTTTCATGCATACAGGTCCTTTTCTTCTGTCTTTCTTCTCTTTGGGGTTTAAGCCTAGCAGAAGTATTGTTGGACATGCATAATTTAGTAACTTTTGGAGTATAGTCCCAAATTACTTTCAGTACACCAATCCATCAAAAGAATATAGGTATGCCTGTTCTCCTGCAGGCCCTCCCACAACTGGGCCATACCCCAGGAGTCATCTATAAACTTACACTCAAGTTGAGAAAGGCATCACACTGCTACCACCTTAGTTCATATCCCTCAGGACCTCTCAACTAGATTATTGTAATACCTCCTTGTTGGTCTCCTTGCCTCAAGTCTTTCTCTACTTCAATGCATTCTCTACAGTGTTACCTAATTGATTTTTCTTAAGTGCAGATTTATGTCAACTCAACATACTCTTGTCATTTTGTATTGCCAATATGACAAAATATAAAATTCTTTTGTTTAGTTTTTAAAGTCCTTTATAATCTGGCCCCAAACCCTTAGCACCTGCATTATATATTGTTATCTATCACATGCTTTGCAATCCAACCAAACTATCCTTTTTGTTTGTTGATACATGTCATTTTATTTTCTACTTTCATGCCTTTACACTGGCCAGTGTAAAGACATGACTACCCCATATTTAGAATGCAGTCCCTCCACACTTCTGTCTCAGAGAATCTCTTCCTTCCTTCAAAATTCCACTAAAGCACCACTTTCTACACACAACCTTTCCTGATCCCCTCAACTGCTATTGTCTCCTCTTTTAGAACGTAAATCCTTTGTGAGTAGGGATAGTTTCATTCACTGTATTTAAATCCCTAGCACCTAGCAAAGTGCCTGACACATAACATATGCTTAATAAATAGTTGTTGATTGATTATTGCTCTATTGAAATGTCTATCAATTCCCTATGTAGTTTGGGTATCAGACCCTTATCAGAGAAAATTGGTATGAAGATTTTTGCCAGCAGACTTTCCCTTCTAACTGCGTTGCTTTTGTCCATGCAAAAACTTTTCAATTTCATATAATCAAAATTATTCAGATAATTGCCTGTGATCCTGTCTATCCCTTTGTTGGTCAAGCACTATACATTTATTGATAGTTGTGAAAAGTACTGCCTTCCATTCTATTCTAATTTGTTTATAATGTGACCTTTAAAATATAGGTCAAATATCCATTTGGAACTTATTATGATACATGTCAGGAGATCTTAATAAGTCTAATTTCTGCCAAGCTTTTTTTCTAGTTTTCCTAGAATTTTTTGTGAACAATGAGTTCTTATCCCAGTAACTAATGTCCTTGTATTTATTGAATGTTCTGCTGTGTTCAGTTGCTTCTGGATCTTATGAAACTAATCTGTTACTCTAATCAACTTTTCTGTTTTTCAATCAGTTACAAATTTCTTCGATGATTACTGCTTTATGGTATAGTTTGAGATCTGATACTATTATTATTCCATCCCATTTTTTTTCATTATTTCTCTTGAAGTTTCTTTAAGTGAATTTTGTTATTACTCTGGCTAGTTCTATAAAGGAATCTTTTGGTCATTTGATTAATATAGACAGAATCTATAAATTAATTTAGATAGTATTGTCATCATTATATTAGTATGGTCCAACAATGTACAATTTAGTCCTCTCTAATTTTTAAAATGTTTATTTTTATAATGACAGCTCTATCATTAAATTCATAATACCTTTGTTTATAAATTGTAAGTAGATTCCCAGTTCATATATATATATATATATATATATATATGTAGGAATTTTGAATACAGTTTCTTTTCTAGCCATAGTAGTAGTGCAATGATATTATCTCACTATCTATGGTACTCCTAAGTATAATATAGCTACTCTATTTATATGTTTTAAACATGCCTATTTTCACTATTGACTTGTCTGAGAGCATTTGTCTGCTCCTGCAAAATGTATACAAAGGAAAAGAAATTCAGTTTTAGTCTGTCATTTTAATTCTATATGAATCTGTTCAACACTGGCAATTTATAATTGACATAACCTGTTCCTATTCCTCTCTCCCTTTCTCCACAATGCCCAAACCCAAGAAATGTCATAAACAAAACCCTAAAACTTCCTGGTCAAAGAAAAAAATTGCTCTACGAGTCAGAAATAAAGAATTCAAGCAAGAAAAAAACACAAGCAATATCCCATAAGATTTGGCAGCAACTACCTTAAGGAGAGAAAATCTTGGCATATGATGTTTCAAAAGGCAATTTAAAATCTCACTGGAAAAAAAGGAGAATGGTATTGATTTTTTATCAGTCTACTACTGTGAATCTTTTATGTGTGTAACTGGGAACTGCTCAGTGAGGGCTCAGTTTTGGAAACATGCCTCCTGGCAACCCACATGAGAGGTTTTGTGATCTTGCTCTGGAAGTATGTGATGTTGTGGAATGGAGAAGCCTGGTTCTCCACTTCAAGCACATACAGATATTCTGTGAATGTTTCCTGTCGACTTACTGAATAGTGAATAAAATACTTTTAATTGGCTGCTGAGCCAGAACCAACTGTACATACAAGAGACATTAACCAGTCAATTTGATCTCTTCTTATTTTTCCAGGTAGTGATTGACACAAGGACTGCTGTGGCCTCTGGGAGGGTAAAGAAGTTATGTCAGTGGCTTATTCTCCCTATCCAGGCTGCCATGAATCAATAACCTTATGGAGCAGATCTTTTTCTGTCTCAGCTGTGTTTTCTTCTTTTCTTCTTTTAATTGAATAAGTGTGGGAAATGAGATAGGCTTGGTCATGACCGTGCGAACTTTGGAAGATCAGAAATGCTACCACAGGCTTGGAAAGAAGAATTCCTATCAAAGTTTGCCAGCAGCTTAGTTTAGTCACCCTTGTAGCCTAAAAAGCAGCCTATTTGACCAAGCCCAGCATTGGATCAATCTGGTTACTGCTACATCATGTCCTGAAAACAAGGGAGCAACTTATCTATCATCTCTACTTCAATTAGGAATGAACTTTTTGGGATGGATGCTTTGCACCACTGTAAGTATGAACTCGCTTTCCTCCAGAGACCTAAGTGATCAGGATAATATTTTGTACTTTGTGTCTTATTATATTTTTTCAGTAAATATCTCTTGTCTCAGTAAATATCTCTCAAAGTTAATTGATGTTCATTGGTTAATAAATATTGAAGAGAAATCAATTTATTAAATTGATAGTGGGATGCTAGTCATTGGTATTGATGGTATTAAGGAGACATTGACTGGCACTCATTGGGGAGAATGCACAATGGAATAGGGCAGGGGTGGGGAAACTTTTCATGTTGGAAGGCTTCATTAATATTTATTTGTAATCAAATAAGGCAGCATTCAAAAAAACTTCAATTAGATATACTTAAAAATATACATTGTTTTATAAAAATATAACTACTATGTGCTTAATAATTTCAAAAATGAAAACTATGTTGATTTTAAAGTTAATTAATCTTGTAATGACTTTGTTGTGTCTACTTTTTGTTGGAAAGCTTTTGAATATTTAGTTGCAGCATGGAGGTCTGCAGTTTCATTTGATTCTCTAGATGGATATTAGTCATTTGTGACTTTTAGTGAATTTTGATTGGGGTTAGGTAGGAGAATGTAGATTTGCAGCAATAAGTGGTTGAAAAGCAAGAAAACATTTTTCAGGCATGTTGTTAAAGGTGTGGGTATTCTACTGCATTTTTCCTTATTTCAGTTAGATCTTTTTAGCACCAAACAATGACTTTAAAATGTCACCTCCTAAGAGCACAATCAATTCCATCTATAGTTCTTTAAGTGTCCTGGTGATACCAACTAGGTGAGGCTGAAATGCTAATTTGAGTGTGATGTCCTGATTCTCAAAGTCAGTGAACCTATCATTGTATTCTCCAATTAATAGCTCCATAACAGCTGTGTATTCTTCAAATGGTTTGCATATATCATCCTGCTCATCAATGACCTTTGCTAACTAGGGAAAATATGCATCCAAAATTCCCTTTTGAAGAAGTGTTTTGGGAAAAAGATAGCTTTTTTGCAAAGAAATATTCAAGTCATTTTGATTTGACATGATATCACACAGAAATGCAGCATTCCTATAGAAATCTTTCAATAATTCACATTGCTGTTCTGTTCTTCATAAAATTTAACTATCTGTTCTCACAGAACAAAAACTTTGGCTAACATCTGTCTCTGCAACAGCCATTTCCCTTTAGAATGATATTAGTATGTTACAAAACTGACAATGCCATGTTGCATTGGCATGAATATAGTTAACAATACTTATAACTGGTTGCTAAGTGTCACTTAAAATAGTAGTGTTAGCACAGAGATTTTGTTGATGAAAGATACAACGAAAAGAAATGAGAGCATCTGGGTCTGTTAATACTTTTTTTTATCGGTGCAACAAACCCTTCATATTTTCTTGTCATGGAAAGGGCACCATCTGTACATACACTCACTAAATTTACCAAATTCAGCCCAACTTCGTGATGTTTATCTTGAAAGTTATTGAAGATATCTATTCCCTGTGTTCTGTTTGCAAGAGTGCCCAAAGTAAGTAACTCTTCATAGCAAATAAAATCTTCTGTTATGATCCAAATGAAGTATAAAACCTGTGCCGAGTCAGTAGTATCAGTTGATTCATCTAAAGCAATTGAATAATATATATTTTCCTTTTGAAGTATTGAATGAAATTGTTCTGTTAAGTTGAAGGCTAATTCATGCTGCCAAAAAGTTAGGTTCTCCTTGAAAAGAGGCAGTTGTTTGTACTTTGAAATGTTACAGAGGTCTAAGCATCCTACAATGTTGACAATGCATTCTTTCACAATTTCTATATCACTGAATTGCTTTCCTTTTTTCCAGAATATATAAGCTACTTTATGAGTTGCTTTGGTGGCATTATTTCATGTCTTATTGCTACTTGAAATAATTATCTTTGCTTTTGCTTTTGATCTTTTACTTTCTTCAATACAACCTTTCATGCCTCTCCCTCTAATTTAAAATATTTGTGGTCCTTTTGAGTGTTATAATGCTGATGAGCACTAAATTTGTTTAATGTTGGCATTGCAGTATCACAAAGCAAGCAAACCATCTTATCTTTAGTAGAAACAAAATAATATTGCAATTCCCAATCCTCATTAAAAAATCTGTTTTCTTCCTTCAGCATTCTCTTGGTTTTCTTTGACATGATGAGCTGTTAAGCAGACAGAATTAAAAAAAAAACTCTCAAGCTGTGCAACTATTCACAAATTCCACTTCAAATAGAAACACAGTGCACCATTGTCAAAAGCTGATAACAGACTGGTGTACTCAACCCCCATAAATTCACCAGCCAGCCTCATGCAATAATGGTGCCAATCAGGTGAGGGAAGTTAGAAGTAAATAATGAGTGTAGCAGCTATCAATTTAGCCCTTATGGCTTACTAATGTTTTAATTGTGCTGGTCAATCTGGGAGGATTATTTAATTGAAACTTATTTTATTCTTTGGTATTTTAAATATGTTTATTTTAAAAATAAAATATAAATATAAAAGATGAACAAAAATGTATCAATAAAAATAAAAGGATTTGTTCTGTTAAATCTGGATTCAGTCAAGGACCTAGAAGGCCACAGGTTCCCTATCCCTTGAAGAGGAGATAAATCAATAGAATTAGAGGAAATCTCATTATTCTTTTGAGTTACCATGGCAGGGTATAGTAGCTGAGTTCTGAGAATCTGATCTACTAGTACACATAAGAGCTAGGAGAGCAAGTCCAGACTCACTATATTTGTTTTCTGTAATTTCTATAGTATGAAATAAAAATTGTCATTTATATGACAGAAATATGACTCTTCCTCTTGCTGTGCTCAACTCCTCTTCATCTGCACTTGATCTCATCCCTTCCCATCTTTCCTCAATTGCATCCTCAATTAATTCTTCTCTCTGGAATCTTCAGCCTCTCCAGCACATTCGTAAAGCTGCCTCCACTTCTTCTCCTTTCACTTATTCCTTATCCCTTTGCAATTTGGTTTTCCACCTTATCACTTAACTTAAAATGCTCTGTCTATAGTTTCCAGTGAGCTCTCAGATGACAGATCTGAAGGTGCAAGTTCTTATCCTTCTTTACCTATCTATCTGTTATGTTTAACATTGCTGATTATTCACTTTTCCTAGATAGTCTTTCCTCCTTATCCTTTGCTGGGGGATCATTCATCCCACACCCTCTAACTGCGGGTATTTCTTAAAGTACTATCCTAGGCCCTCTTTTCTCTCTCTATGCTCTGTCCCTTAGTAGCCTCATCAGCTCCTGCGGGTTTAACCATCATCTCTGTAAAGATCACTCTTAGATATATTGTCTATTGAACATTTCGAATTGGATATATCAGAGACATTTGAATCTCAGTATGTTCAAAATTGAACTTTGCATTTTCTCCTTAAACTTCACCACATCTGTCAAAGCCACCATCATCATTCCAGTCTCTCAAATTTGTAACCTTGGCATTATGCTCACACATATCCTAATCAATTGCTGAGTCTTGCTTTTTCTACCCCCATAATATTTCTCACATATGATCACTTTTCTCCACTCACAGCTGCCACCTTAGTTCAGGCCCTCATCACCTCTCATCTAGATTATTACAATAGCCTCCTAAGTGTTCTCCATGGCTCAGATCTCTTATCATTCCACCCTACATCCTGCTGCCAATGTAATTCTCCTTAAATGTAGCTCTGACCATGTGTCTCCCCTACTCAACCAATGCTAGTGGCTTCCTATTGTTTCTTCAATAAAATATAAATTCCTCTGTTTAACATTTAAAGATCTTTACAGCATGGAAACAGCCCATATTTCTGGCCTCTGGCCATACTGGCCTATCCTTCACACACCCTATCTCTTTTCTCTGTGCCTTGGCACTGGCCATTACACTTACCTCCTTAACCTTTCCTCACAGAGTTCTTCTCTTGTTTTCAGAAACACTTCAAGATTATTATCTTCCTGAAGCCTTTCCTTACCTCCCCAACTATTAGTGATCTCCTTACCCAACTACCTTGTATTTAATTACTTTATTCATTTTATATCTATGCTGTATGTACTTGTCCTTCCCACTAAAATGTAAGTTCCATGCAAATAAGGATTGTTTCATTCTTTGTACTTGTATCTCCAGTACCTAGCTAGTGTCTGTCATATAGAAGGCAAGCAATAAATGCCTGGTGATTAATCCAACATGAATTGTTTCTTTGAGAATTTACTTGGGAACTGGGGACCTTTCTGTACATAGGTGGCACAGTGGATAAAGTACCAGGCCTGAAGTCAGGAAGACTCTCTTTGTGAGTTCAAATCTGGCCTCAGACACTTACTAGCTGTGTGACCCTGGGCAAGTCACTTAACCCTGTTGCCTCAGTTTCCTCATCTGTAAAATGAGCTGGAGAAAGATATGGCAAGCCACTCTAGTATCTTTGCCAAGAAAAACCCAAATGGGGTCACAAGGAGTCAGATATGACTGAAGAACAACTCAACAATGACAAAGTAGAAAGATCCCTGACATTCAAAAGACCTAGATTTGAATTCTGGTTCTACCACTTATTACTTTTATGTCTCGGACAATTCCCTTGATCTTTCTGATTTTCTGTTTCTTCATCTACAAAATGAGGGATTTGGATTAAATGACCTACTATGGCCCTATGGTTGTATGTTGTTGTGTCCAACTCTTTGTGATCCTCTATCCTCCACTATCACTATCCACTATTTCTATGTCAGGTGATCTCTCCATTGATGAAATCACAAGTCTAGATCAAAGAAAAAAATATATGTACATGTGTGCATATAGAAAAATATATACATATGCATATATATACACTTATGTGTGTATATACATTTAAAAAAACCCCTAAAATACTGAC